>NC_056735.1:1534644925-1534697425 GCF_019279795.1 Protopterus annectens
AACTAGTTCTCACACAGTGTGAGTAACACAAGAAACAAAAGGCACCACACACTGCCCAGTCTGCAGATGACCCCACAGATGGGGGTTTCCTCAGAGACATAGCACTGTCATTTCAGGTATTAAAACATGTAGACTAGCCATATCCACACACACCCTGTTAAACCAACATTACTCCAAATGCAGAATAGCAACACTTACATTCTGTAGTCATGTCAGGCACATCCCCCTCCTGTGTGTTGGCCTGTTTCCACAATGAATGTTGTTAGAGGTAAATCCCTAATCCATCTGTGATGCTGTTTGCCAAACAACAGATCTAGGTCCTGCTCACAGTTAATGAAAAGGCCCGACACCAACATGATGTTCCTAGATATTGGAGTATGTTTCCATGCAATTGGCTATGGGAATGTTACCACAGGTGTTCCACATACAATCAGCTAGAGGAGGGCTGCAATTCATGCAGAGGCCATCAGCTGATCATGGGCATCACTTACAAAACACATGCTGCTGCTTAAGTAAAGCAGGTGTGCATCTCTACATCCACCACAGAGGGAGTGAGAGAGGCAGACAGAGGCAAAGATAGGTCAGGGAGGGGGTGGGAGAGTAAAACCTAAGCATGTTTGTGTCACACACCTACCAGCACAGGTTATCAATCCCCTGACTGACTATGTATTGCTATCCCATGTCTATGCAGTTATTGGATGCACTACATAGCTTTCATGTTGAGGAGCTCTCCAAACGTATATGTGATGGTGAGTGACATCTGCAACAGTGATATGGTAGCAATATGGTAAGTGTAGGACAGATGCCTGTCCATATGAGCAGGTGTCAGCATCAACACAGCCACACTCTCTCAGGGACCCACACACATTGACACACTGGCAGAGTCAGGACTACTCCTCCTCACTAGTTAGTTTTCCACAATACAGTACTGTGCAGGTATCACATGCACCACAGGGGTTATCCAGAGGTTATATGGGCAAAGGGTATGTGGAGGTGTCTGACATCAGACAGCATGCTTCAGTATGCCAATGGGGGATGTAGTGAGTGTGAATGTGGTCAGAAGCATCATACACTACACACACACAGACACAGGGTGCCAGTACTGACAAGCATGGGTGCATTGCTTCATGGGTGTGTAGAGGTTAACTGTTCCAAAAGACTATACAAGGCTAGGTGATGGGTATATCTTGGCATCAGGCCACATGACAATGGCCTGCAGTGTGGCTCAGGGGTATAGTATCTGGATTGGCCCACGCAGGTGGGTATTGTATTAACCATCCAGTCACCTGGGTAACTATTGTGTGTGGTCAATGCTGTGCATTGTTTGCCATGTATGTGTTCATTAGTCCATGACATGGATGGTGTCTGGGATGTGCACATGTCCCACATGCATGTGCAGTGACATGTGGAACTGTACCTGAGGTGTCTGGCCCATGTTTTGTACACAGATTGTTATCATCAGATGTGCCAGTCCTGGCCTCATGTGGCAGGAACAAGTAATGGACAGCAGCTTGGCCCTGCACCTACATTGATAGCATGATACAGGCATTCCCTGGTGTTCATGGCATCTGTCCATACAAGGCATGTGTTTAAGGCATAGTATGTCATTTGTGGGTCGTATTTGATTGCACCACAGGTGTTGCAAGTGTCCAGTGGGGAACATAGTTAAGGGGCACTGTCTGCATGTATGTGCCTATTGTACTGATGGACAGGGTTCTATGCCCTCTGTAGTTCACTGCAGTCACACCATGGTTACTATCTGTGGGCAATATGCAGGGTACTACCACCATAGCGGTTGTTGCTTAGGCAAGTGCGTTTGTGTATAAGACATGGGTTGAGAGTGTTCTCTGGGTAATACAAGGGTTGCTAACTTTGTTCACCAGACCTTGATGTCACATGTAGGTGTATGGATTGACACCCCAGCCTCTAGGCTATTTCACATCTGTTATCCTTATATGGTGGACATTGTGACATATAATAGGACCACCATATAAGACATTTGCAAAACCCACTTCACAATTAGTCCAGTTGTTACACACTCACTGCCACACAGGATACAAATGACAAACACAGGCACACACACGTCTGGGATTAGAACTCCTACCTAAGTAGTTTATTACACTACACAGTTATAAGACGCACCACATAGATTACTGGTGTACTCTTTCCCCAAAGGTGTATTTCACAGTGAATGACATCAGCAGCCTTGCCAAAGTAGGACATTTGATCTGTAATGAGTGTGACTAGCCACAAAAGCATTGTTCCCGCCACAGACACAAACACAGAAACATCCACACTTGTCATGTGTGAGAATAGAACCCCTACCAGAGTACTATATCACACTACAGCATTATGCTGTTATAGGATGTGCCACAGAGATTACTGGGCTACATTTTTCTCAAAGGTGTACTTCACAGTGAATGATATCAGCAGCCTTACTAAAGTAGGGCATTTGATCTGTAGTGACTGTGACTAGCCTAAAAAGCATTACTCCCTACACAGACATATAAATAGCCACACAAACACCCACACTTGCCATGTGTGGGAATAGAGCCCCTATCAGAGTACTATATCACACTACAGCATTACACTGTTATAAGACGTGCCATGGAGAACACTGGGTTGCAACTTTCCCAAAGGTGTAATTCACAGTGAATGACATCAGCAGCCTTGTCAAAGGAGGACATTTGAATTGTAGTGAGTGTGACTAGCCTAAAATGCATTGCTCTCTACACAGACAGAGGTATCCATAGATCATTTGGCAAAATAGGGACAAACTGTGCAAGGGATAGTATATACTATAGGTGGTTGTGTCTGTGCTGCTTCTCCTACATGGTACTGGTGTTAGCAGAGATATTCAGACATGTGTACTGTTATACAGTGTGATGTTTTATGTCCTCAAGTACTGTCAGGTGGACATTCTTACTCACAGTGATGCCCTGGGGAACAAGGGTGAATGCAGCTGTCTCCGGTATTGTGGACAGATGCCTACATATTACTGGTAAGTTATGCCATTCTGGAGGGGGAGCTGCAGACACTTGCTGCTTGGTCTGTGTATTGAGTTCAGCAACTTAGTACAGTGCTGGCAGAGGACCCCATACGTGTACATCCATCAACATGACAGTATGGCCTTAACTTGCTGTGGCAATACCTCACAGCTGTACAGATTCACACAGGTTACCCAGAGGCAGAGGCCATGAGCCAGGACATTACCCCTATTGTGGTGTATGGGCAGGATTGTAGCCACCCATTTATGTGTTTGCAGCCAGGGATAGTGTGTGCACACAGCTGTGTGTCAGACCTTGCACATTCCATGCTGCACATGCTCCCAACCCCCTCTATTATTCTATCCTCTGCCATACATTATGCATACAATCTCTGATACTTTCCCTAAGGTTATCACCTCATCACAGCTGTGTTTCAGTGTTGGTCCATAGTTCATGCAGTGGGACATGGTGGAGATGTTACTGTGGTTTGTCCACATAATCTTGCATATGACTTAAGTGGAGTGTGTTATGTTGTTATGTGGGTGTCCATGACATAACATGCATTGGCAGTATGTGTGAGACACAGGCCTTTGGCAGAGGCCTGTAGGCCATTTGGTGGTGATGCAGGCCAGCTGTGGCAGGCCATTGCATTCTGTCAGTCCTACAGTCCCAGACCACCATGCAGTATATTCCCCTGGGGTGACAGGGTAGGTGTGCTAGGTGTTCATGCCAATACTTTCTATCAGTACTGGTCAGGTGGTGTGGATGCTGGCAGGGTGCTACCTACAGCTAGGGACACAACTGCATGGGACATCTGCACTGCATACTGCATTCTGCCGCTATTGCCATATAGAGGTGGGGCTCATATTGTACCCATTCCCAACAGCAGGGATACGACCAGAGAGGTACCTGTGGGTGGTGTTCGCATGAGCTGGGTGCATGTGTGCTATGGACACTACTTGCATCTGATGCACAGATATGCATGGGACATTCCAGTTATGGTGGCATGTGCAGGTACTTCAGCTGTTTCCCAATACATCAGTCCTACCACCTTCGTGATCTGCAAGTGTTCGGGCAGCCTACACCGGTACTCCCTACTACTGTCCCAGATAATGTGATGCATACCTGTATGTACAATTCCAAGGGTGTGTCCATTTCACAGTTACACATTATATACTGTATGTCTAGGGTACTTTCCCCTGTGTACTGCTTGTATATCTAGCCCAACAGCCATGCCATGTCAATCTTTCAGATGATGACACATATTACCACCATACATTTACAATGGCTTACTGCTAGCATGTGTTATACTGGTGGGAATTATCTTTGGCACTGCAGTTGTGAGGACTTGGCCCTGTCATCAGCAGTAGTTGGCAATGACCACCAGGTCATACCTCAACATGCATACATACTGACCACTCTCACAATATGAAACACATACCAAATTGACACACACATACCTGCATATTGTACAAATGCTACAATCTAGCCTGCTACCTTGGCCACCTCTGGGCATCCATGCTCCACTGGTATTATACCTACACATACATGTTACTACATTTCTACTTAGGATTGGGGGGCACACCTGATGGTTTCTACATTGCTACACAGGATTGGGGGGCACACCTGACTGTTACTACATTTCTACATCGGATTGGGGGGCACACCTGACTGTTACAACGTGTGTACATCGGTTTGGGGGGGGCACACCAGACTGTTACTGCATTTCTATATAGGATTGGGGGGGGCACACCCAACTGTTACTGCATGTCTAAATAGGATTCGGAGGGCACAACTGACTGTTACCACTGTCTACATAGACTATGGGCGAGGCACACCTAACTGTTTCTACATTGCTACACAGGATTGGGGGGCACACCTAACTGTTACTACATGTCTACATAGGATTGAGGGGGCACACCTGACTGTTACTACATGTCTAAGTAGGGTTGGGGGCACACCTGACAGTTTCTATATTTCTACACAGGATGGGGGGTACACCTGACTGTTACTACATGTCTACATAGGCAATGGGGGGCACACCTGACTGTTTCTACATTACTACACATGATTGGGGGGCACACCTGACTGTTACTACATGTCTATATATGATTGGGGGGACACCTGACTGTTACTACATGTCTACATAGGATTGGGGAGGCACACCTGACTGTTACTACATGTCTAAGTAGGGATGGGGGGCACACCTGACTGTTACTACATGTCCACATAGGATTGGGGGGGACACCTGACTGTTACTACATGCCTACATAGGCTAAGGGGGGACACATATGACTGTTTCTACATTGCTATACAGGATTGGGGGGCACACCTAACTGTTACTACATGTCTACATAGGATTGCGGGGGGAACACCTGACTGTTACTACATGCCTAAGTAGGGTTGGGGGCACACCTGACAGTTTCTACATTTCTACACAGGATGTGGGTACACCTGACTGTTACTACATGTCTATGTAGGATTGGTGGGGCACACCTGACTGTTATTACTGTCTACATAGGCTATGGGGGGCACACCTGACTGTTTCTACATTGCTACACAGGATTGGGGGGCACACCTGACTGTTACTACATGTCTATATAGGATTGGAGGGCACACCTGACTGTTACTACATGTATACATAGGATTGGGGTGGCACACATGACTGTTACTACATGTCTAAGTAGGGATGGGGGGCACACCTGACTGTTACTACATGTCTACATAGGCTATGGGGGGCACACCTGACTGTTTCTACATTGCTACACAGGATTGGGGGAGCACACCTGACTACTACATTTCTACATAGGATTGGGGGGGCACACCTGACTATTACTACATTTCTACATAGGACTGGGGGGGACACCTGACTGTTACTACATGTCTACATAGGCTAAGGGGGGACACACCTGACTGTTTCTACATTGCTACACGGGATTGTGGGAGCATACCTGACTGTTACTACATGTCTACATAGGATTGGGGGGCACATCTGACTGTTAATACATGTCTACATAGGATTGGGGGGCACATCTGACTGTTAATACATTTCTACATAGGATTAGGGGGACACCTGACTGCTACTACATGTCTACATAGGCTATGGGGGGCACACCTGACTGTTTCTACATTGCTACACAAGATTGGGGGGGTACAAATCTGACACTTCTACACATTTGCTGTGACTGTATTGGTATGTCAGGTACTCCATTTCATTCTGTTTTCTAACCTATCATGCTAACTAGAGGCATGTCAGTGTACTACAGGTCCTATGTTTGATTGAC
This sequence comes from Protopterus annectens, assembly GCF_019279795.1. Taxonomy (NCBI): domain Eukaryota; kingdom Metazoa; phylum Chordata; order Ceratodontiformes; family Protopteridae; genus Protopterus; species Protopterus annectens. The sequence continues at coordinate 1,534,651,197 of NC_056735.1, forward strand.
ATACATATTAGTTTCTGACTTCCTACCCTTCAGAACTAACATCCCGCTGCCTGAACTGATGTGGTCTGTCTGTGTAGGCTGTGGGGGGGCTACCCATAGGCATCATTCAGTGGCCTTAGCACAGTCTTTGTTTGTGTTTGTCTACACCTGTCCTGCTGGCTGTGACTGTTGTTGGGTATGTAAACCTCCCTGACTGGCATGTGTGTGTGTCATATGGACACACCTATGGCCCAGCAGATTTCCTGCAGTGGGTTTTGTCAACATGTGTAGTACTGGCTACTATGGTGACATCCATATTTGTTACAGATCTCATGCTGCCACTATAGGTGTCCACTATCTGCTGGCATCCTATTCAGCCACCGGATTCCCTTTCATGCTCACATCCATTCCATAGATGCAAGTAACTACACATGCTACACCAAGCAGCAATCGGTAAGGGGAGTGACTTACCTTGTGGGTGTGCCAGTATTGAGGATGGTGCTGGGGGCTGCCTATGTTGAATGGGCATAGTACACTCTCTATACATTGTTGAGCAAAGGTAGTGTTATGTTTGGCATCCCTTTTACTGTATCGGTGAGTCAGAGAGAGGTGTCATTTCCTGGGTCCATACTGTGTCGGTGTATGTGCTATGCGTTGCCTCTTTGCCAAGGCCATGGCATACTAGGCATGCCTCCATCTGCCTACTGGGGCAGGCTCAGGTTGTTCCTCCTCTGAGTCACTCTGTGCCTGTGCAGGCCTTGGCATTGATGGGGGGCTGTGTGGCCCTGCCCCTTCCTGTTCCTGCTGCAGCTGTTTCCACAGGATCATATTGTGTAGCATGGCACATATGATAACAATTTGGGTACATGTAGCTGGTGAGTACTGCAAGGCTCCACCGGATGTGTCCAGGCACCAGAACCATGACTTGAGCATCCCAAACACATGCTCTATTATAATTCTGGTCTGTGCGTGTACCTCATTATGGTGTTCTTGTTCGGTTGTGTGTGCATTTCTGATGGGTGTCATTAGCCTCAGCTCCAGTGCATAACCAGCATCCCCCACTAAGTGACCGTAAGGGATGTCCCCACTGGCAAATCTCTGGTACAGCTGTGTCAGATGCCAGCTGTGGGAATCATGATAGCTTGCAGGGTAGCCAGCACACACATTCATTATAATGCCCTGGGCATTGCACGTGACCTGGCAGTTGATGGAGGAGAAACCCTTGCGGTTGATGTAGACCCCACCCCACTCACCGAGTGGTGCTTTGATCCATATGTGCATGCAGTCTATAGCACCCATCACCTCAGGGTATTCTGCTATTTGGTGGAAGAGACACATATTGCTGGCCAACACCTCATGGGTGTTGAGGAAATATACATGCTCACCGGCATGTACTGACATGGCATCCAGGAACTGGTGGAATACTCTGGATGCTGATGCCTGTGAGATCCCCATGATATCCACAGTTGGTCTTTGGGAGGTACATGTGGCTAGTATTCCTAGGCCTACACATACCTTGGTATCCACTGGGATGGGCTCCCCTCTGTTATTTCTGTGTGTCAGGCATGGCCGGCACAGCTAAAACAATTTGCTGTAGGAGGTCCCTGTCCACCCTATAGAGCTAAACCATCTCTTGCTCATGTAGCCCCTGGTAGGTTACCCTGGGTCTGTACACCCTCCTCCATCTCCTAACTGTGGGTTGGTCGATAGCATTCTCATCCTCACCACCCTTAGTCTCTTCCACATGTTGATGTCTAATACCAAAGACACAGCTCCAAATCCACAAATGCAAGAGGAATTTATTGATATTAACAGCATAAAATTTTTATTGTAAACAAGTACAATTCAATAATCAATCTTGAATAGCTTCCTCAGAGAAACATATTTTTCATCCTAAAATCAAAGACTGTTTTTATCACTGTACTTACGTACATATTACATCGTCACTTCTATTATTTTTTTTTATACTACTACTTAAGGAGGATCATGACCAGAATACTTTGATTCAACAACAAATGTCAATCATTCATAAAATTGTGTAATGTAAAATTTATGTATATAGATGGGGATGTGTGTGTAGAGTAGTAAATTATGTACCAGATGATGAAAACATAAATCTATGGTAAGTGTACCATTCCCGATTCGTTGTACCCTTTTTCAGGGTAAGCTTACTCTGGTTCAATGGATGTCTTAGTATGGGATATATAATAAATAGATAATTTTCAAAAATTTAGAATCTGAATACTAATACTGTTATATCCTACATAAAACAAATGAATAACAAAAAATAATAATCGTGAATAATAAAAAGGCTAAAAACAAAATAAAAAAATATAAAAATAATAAAATAAAACATATCCCTTATAAAAAAGTAATGGATTATATTAATATTTTTTAAAATCAAAGAACCAAAGTTCTTTCATATTTTTCTGCGTTTAGTGAGATGAATGTCTGTATGTTTTATGCTAAAATACTAGTCTTTTTAAATTCTTTAACTTTAGTTTCTTTTGGAATTTAATTTCTCCCACGGTCAGTGAGCTGGAAAACTCTAAAAAACAGACCCACAGATTTGGTGTTGAAACTTCAAAAAGTGGAATGGTCTTGAAAATGGGTACGTCTCATCATGAATCGAGTGAATCAGTGATGATCATAATCCCAGATTAAAAATAACTTGATCGGAACATGATACTTACCGTGATAAAGCCATGTGACCACAGATAATGTTCTCTGAGCTTCAAACAAATTAATTAGTAGCTATCCACTGTTTTTAATAAATAACACTGGTCACGTGCCTTTCTCTGAGCTCTAATGTCGCTGTTATTGAACATTTACAGTGTTCCAACATGTTGATGTCTGATAGCTACTGCAGCCCCTATCATTCTGTTGTTTTTGTTTGTTATAATTTCTCTGCTGATATTCACCGGTGGTGTAGAGTGTGGGAAAAAACAGAGGGAAAGGTGTTTGCATAGTTTATAGTAGTGTTCTGGGCTGGGTTGGTCTGCTGCCTATGTAATTGACTGATTCTGATACATTTCACCTGCCAACTATGCTAGTTCTCCTAGATTACCTTCCTACTGCTGTTTTCCCTTCCCATTGTCTTACTGTTTAAGCCTGGGGGTGCACCGTGCAAACACAGTGCTCAAATGTGCAGAGACCTGCTATTTCCTGGTTTACTTTTTTATTTTTCCTTTAAAACCCGGTGCGCAGGGCGCACACCCGCTTAGGCAATGTACAGAGTGCTAAGCAGCCTCAGACACACCCCCTTGCTTAGCTCTGCTAATTAGGAGAAAACTCAAGCCACAGGGCTCCAATCCACTTGCAGTATGCCTGACAACCCCCCCCCATGATGTCAGCTAACTCCTAGGCTTGCAACAAGCTATTCCTGCTCTTACACTGTTAGCTGCTGATTAGAATGCAAGGGAAATCTGGGATTCAGTATCATTCCCCTCATTTGCATAGGATGGTCTGCTGTTGCATAGTTACATGTCCCACACTGAGCCTCCCCCCTTAGCAACCACTAGTCACTGGCCATGTTGTCTTTTGCCTGCCATTGGGTATAATGGCAAAATAGTGATTTTGTTAAAATTTCCCTGCTTGTATACACTGGTGGTGTAGAGTGTGGGAAAAAACAGAGGGAAAGGTGTTTGCATAGTTTATAGTAGTGTTCTGGGCTGGGCTGGTCTGCTACCTGTGTAATTGGCTGATTCTGATACATTTCACCTGCCAACTATGCTAGTTCTCCTAGATTACCTTCCTACTGCTGTTTTCCCTTCCCATTGTTTTTTCTTATTTTCCAGCCGATGCCGTTTGCGGGCCATTGCCCTATGCTTAAACAGCCGAGATCGGCTAAAAAAAATAAAACTTGATTTTTTTATTTTTGCAAATGTTTTCTATGCCAATGGCCATATAGTTACCCAGTGGCATGCTTTCTACATGATATCCACCCTTTATTTGGAGCTGTCATGGCTCCATTTTGTAGTTTGCAGAAATGTACTCCGTTAACGGAGGAGTACATTTCTGTAGATTACACTAGTCCTGCACGGCTGGTTTCCAGCTTCCTGGATCACAAATTCACCTCATTTCCATGGATTTCTCCTGCAAATGGGGTAATTTGCATAGAGGGGCGGAGTCCATGCAGGACTAGTGCAGGAGCCTGCAGGTTATTCCTGGATTGCACAGCAGACATATTGCCTGTGGGAGCTCCTGCACTAGTCCTGCACACCGTGCAGGGCTTGCAGAATCCGGGGAATGATGTCAGTGTACAGGGTAATGATAAATTCTTCAGACTGCTTAAGAAACAAGACAGATATATTGACTGTTCTAGAGTTTGACATGATTATATGTATAGAAAAGTTGCATTATTAACAACATGTTTTGAATGTTTATGTAAAAACGTTTTACATTTGTTGTGAATATCCATGACATGTTTACTGTAATGTTAGGGTATATTTAATGTGATCAGTGACGTAATGTACATAAACTTATACAGGGGATGTTCTATATGGGCACACAGATTTTATAGTAATGAGTAAGCTGTACTGATTTGCATGCTGTGAAGAACACTGTTGCTTCTAAACAAATCTGTTGGCATATAGACCACAATGAGGTGAGGTATGTCTTTTTAATTAATACTTGTGGCATGTAATCTAACTATCCAAGCACATGCCCCTTCCTTGCTGTCTTCAGGCTGATCTCGTTTCTTTACCTTTGTCCATCCTACTTATTAACTCCAGGTTCAACCATCAGCTCATTTTCATAGTTGAATCTTCTCCATATAAATTGCGCTAGGCTCTTTTATCCCTGCTCTCTTCTTTCTCATTGGTTCAGCTTTCTTACCATCATCCTGGTCTACAGCTGCCTATGTCTTGTTGTCTCCCTACTGTCTGGTTTCAGTTTGTTAACAACTGCTTATAAGCACTTGTTCATTTTAATCACTTGGGTTACCTCCTAGTTTGACTTGCTAAACATCCTGGAGAAAATGAACTGCCTCTTTCCCAGCCACTGAGCTACAATAACACTTAAAACACTGATCATCTTCCCCATATAATGTGCCCTGCTATATTTCAACATTTTCATCTCAACTGAAGTCTGCATCTGCTGGGCAGATCTGTTTAATGCTGCATATAATTGCTTAGTGATTATTATTATTATTATTATTATTATTATTATTATTATTATTATTATTATGCACCCAGTTGTTCCTCTCCAGCACCCAGTGTTCCATTCATTCTCCCACATGGCAAGATCTAGATGCATTCTTTCTCTGGGCAGAATGAGAAACCTAATGCCAATTAATTACCTACCAGAATGAGATCCTAATCATCTCATCTGTTCCCCTTGATGGTGAGATTCTAGTGTTATGGTGTGAGTCTCCTCTCATACCTAACTTCTTCCTCATATGTGCTGTGAATTCCACCATCTGTGCTCACAATGGGTTCATGCACTTTACTGCACATTGTAGCCCCCACCAGTATGGTGCAATGCCATGTAGCACAGAATCATACCGTCTCCCTCCCTTCCTCCCTCTAGAGTACCCAAGCTTCTGTCATCTCTTCACTGGCATAGGGCATCTGTGTTATGGTCAGTATTTATCCCCCTACAGCATATATTGTTTGTTTAGCCCTTATTTTGTTTTTTTAAAACATTATATATGAGTTGGAATCTTCTTCTCATTTTGACTTTTCCCGTTAGAGGTCACCACAGCAGAGCAACGGTCTGCAGAAAGATTGGCAGTGGTGTTTTTAGTGTCAGCCCAGTACCTGACCTTCCACAGAAGGCACACACATGCACACACTCACACCTAGGGCCATGGTGCTGTTTATGTCTAGTCAGGGGCATACTGAAGGTGGCATTATACTCAACGATGGATCTGATGAGTGCCGAGTATAGTGGAACAATGGCTTCCATGGACCTGGATGATATGTACTAACTTATAACTTGAACAACATAGAGGAATTTCCTTTCTACCTTGGATATATGTTGGGTCAAAGGCAATGTTACTCTCTACAGGTGTTCCCAGATCTCTAACTAGTGAATCAAATCTTAATGGTGTTTATTACTGATGTAGTTTCCTGGGGTGGCCAACTTCCCCAAAGGTACTATAATGCCTTTCTTGCTACTGAGTTTTAAGCCATGGCTTTGGCATTGGTCATTTGCCTGGGCAAGACCCTCTCATAAGATATTAGTGTCTTGGTGGGATTCTATGACTGCTCCCAGTTTGTAATCATCTGCAAACTTGGCCAGCCAGAGGATCTTGACATTGGCTTTGACTGCTGAGAAGTAGATGGTGAAAAGGAGCTGGCCCGGCACAGAGACTTGAGGGACTCCACTGATGACTGGCCTGTTTTTGAAGGTGATCTGAACAATTCTAGCTTCCTATATCCTACCTGTAGGGCAGCTTGCTATCCAGTGTGTTATATAGGGGTTTATGCCTAATTCCATGTTTTAGTAAATCAAAATAGCAGGACTGAGCGAAAACAAGTGTAACACTTAAAGTTCAAAGTACTTTATTTATAATCAATAATTAATAAGATAAGCGCTTTCGCTGTGTAGCTTCAGCAGATCTTACATTCATTCTAAGATTCCACATCTTATACATACACAGGTTTTAAACAATTAATCAATCAAGTAAGTTAATTGGTATGATTATTTAAAGAAGCAGGCAGACATCAAAGACCCAGCTTAATATACAAATCTGATAAAGATAAAACCATTTAAAAACAATCTCATATATAAAGTATACATAGGAAACACATATAAAAAAGTTATATATAAAAAATATATATAAAAAACATATCAGTTAGTACATATATATTTGTAATTAAAATAGATATTAGTGTGAGAAAGATTCTATAGACAAGTATGCTTAATGTCTAACATATAAAATTTCATATATATGTATGTATAAATTAATATAATGTCTTATAAAATAAAGTAACCACACTACATGTGGTAACTAAATCTATGATGTAATGACATGGTAGTGATATAAAAGACAATTCGTTTACAGAGAGATAGAATACCTATTTCTAGGGGGTTTATCTAATGTTTCTACGCTGTCTTAATTTTGGCTTAATAGAGGCACTATCATTGAGGCCTAATCCTTTATCTGATCTTAGTAGAATTATCCATTCAGTCTCCTTACTCTCTGTATATATCTTAATGTCATCCCCTCTAGAGTTGGGAGTAATTACTTCAAGTACCTTGAACAAAAATCTATGTGTGTCGTCATTTAATGCTACATGCTTGGCAAGGGCATTATGTAATGTACCTTTCCTTATGTGATATACATGTTCCCTTATCCTATCCCTCAGTGGTCGATTTGTTTTACCAACATAGAAGGATGAACATAATTGACAAACAGCTAGGTATATCACATGAGAAGTCATGCAGTTGGCTTCAGCTCTTATATTAAAAACTTTCTGTTGATCAGGATGAAAGAATTCTGTCTTACTGTCTATGTAACAACAGAAATTACAGTGACCACAGCGTCTTGTGCATCCATTCTGTATAGATTTCCTATCAAATTTAGGATGGCATAACATTCTTTTTAAGTTGTGTTTATTCTTAAAGATAAACCTCGGTGTTTCTCCTACTATCTGTTTAATTTCTTCATCTATCTGTAATATACCCCAGTGTTTGTCTATAATCTGCTTAATCTCTATATGATCAGATGAAAAGAAGGTGGAGAATTTAGTGAAAGATTCACTCATATTTTGTTTCTCATTATAGCTAGCACTGTTGGATCCAAAGTATGGCATAGCTGAAGTGGAGCGTAAATTGTACACTTCGTCTATCTTAGAATGTATTTCCTCGAATTTATATCCTCTGTTTAATAGTCTATATTTCAAATCATTTATCTCACTGTGAAATCCCTCTTCCATTGGATTCAGTCTGGAAGCTCTAATAGCTTGTCCTTTCACAATATTTCTAAAGACAAAAGGAGGGTGCATACTGGATCTTAGAAGCAATGAGTTAACATAACATGTTTTACGATGAACTCCAGTGTTAATTAAATTATTATGTAGCCTCTCTATATATAAGTCTAGAAACTCAATTCTATCCTCTGAAAACTTCATGGTAAACTTAAGACATGGTATTAAATTGTTCATGATTAGGTATGTGGATTCAAGTTGTTGAGGTGTCCCTTTCCAAAGAATAAAGACATCATCCACAAAACGTCTGTAAAATATCACATGTTTCTCAAAGAAATTTTGTAGAAATAATGTATGTTCTTCCCAATGTGCAAGAAACAAGATGTACCCATGGCTACGCCATCTTTCTGTCTATAGATGTTATCCTTGAACATAAAGACATTATTTTCTAAGACTAATTCCAAAAAGTGAACTATTAAGTCAATAAGTACCAGACCTCCCCGAGTTTTGGGGTCCAAATGAAGGCCCCCTTCATTTTTGTTTTTTTTTAATTTAGCTTTTTCGCGAGCGCGCGGCGGCACGTGGCGCGTGCGTGCCCGCACAGCACAGCCAGCACTACCACAGATTTTTGAGCTCAAGGGCTCACGTCATCATTCACTGGGCTGCGAGAGCAGGCGGAACTAGTGCCTTGCTGAGAATTTGAAATTAGAGCACTACTGCACTACCAGCCAGTCGGTTTCGGTTAAGGGAAGGATGCTTGCTGGATGGATTTAAATCTTCAAGTTCTGCCATTTCAGATTCGGACTGAAGCGTGCTGCTGCGATGTCGCCGAGAGAAATGCTGGCTTTGCAAGGACTATTGCATGGTGAGAATAATGTTTTATTTTTGTTATGTAAGCAAGCGTGGTAGTACTGTGATGTGTGTGTGTGTGTGTGTGTGTGTGTGTGTGTGTGTGTGTGTGTGTGTGTGAGTATGATGAATGTTGTTAACCACTGAGTGTATGTATACACTTTTTCAACCATTGCGCCATGGTGAGAAAGCAGCCATGTAAAATCTGAGGTTGTTCAGTTCTTTAAATATGTTTATTTGAATTTTTAGTCATAGAATGCTATTTTAAAATACCAGTTTTGCATTTGCATTTTAGAAAATGTATATATGACGTCTCCATCCAACCCACTGTTGCAATTGCACAGAAAAAAAGTAGCTTGCCTTGTTTATCGTTAAAACAAAGTACTCTTGTTTTTATAAGGCTGCATGAGCCCAAAGTGAGTTCATAAATTTGTAAGTTATTATATCCAGTGTTGCAGGCCTGAGGGCTATTTCAATACACTGACTATTATTCAAGGTGCAATGAGAAATTTGATGATACTTAGAAAATTACTGTATACCAGGTTTGGAATGTTGATTTACAGGGATGATTACTGTGTGACTCAGGAATGTGTGATATGGGGACCCTGGCAGATCTCAATCCTTTAGCCATTCAGTGCATTTATCTGTAGTAAAATGCTAATTACACAATATTTTCAATATCAAGCTAGGAATTACTTGGAGTAATCTTATCTGCCTGAGCGAGGATACTAGAAAGGGACACCAGAATCTCTGTTAAAAGCTGATGACTATCGAAAGGAAAATTAAATTATGGCTGCTATTGTTTTCTCTTGCATCTTGTACTGTTCACTGTTGTAATTATTCACTAAATAAATCATTATACTGATCCTTAAATGTGCAAACTTGCTTGCAAACCTTAAGCTGCAAATCTGGTGTTGCTTCTGAGGGAGGTTATCAGGTTGTAAACATTTCAGTAGAAATGACTCTGTTATATACCTGTTGCCCTTGTCCATTATTGATTTCCAGAATTAATATTTGTTTTGGAAATAGTGTGAGTTGCTTAGATATCAGTTGCATATACCTCTAAAGGATTTCCATGCTGAATGCTCCCGTCAGTGTTTTGCATTCTTCCTTTGTGTCCCCCTCCTTTGTTTGTAAAACTGTTTGGCTTTGCTGCCATTCTGTGTACTGTTTCTAAAGAAATGCTAATACATTTTTTTTCTATATTGGCCTAACTATAAGGGTTCAGTCTGTATTCAAAGTACGTAGTGTTCTGGGTTCAAATTGCCAGTAACTTGCATGGGGGTAACACAACAATTTATTCTAGCAACTTTCCAAAATTATGCAAGCAATGTTTAAAATGTGCCCTGCCTGGTGTTTGACCTTTTGCCCCAAAAAAACGAAATTGAAAATAAGTGCTAGAAGCTGTGCAAGATGCCTATGGCTTACACTACTGTCATTTTGTTTATAGTTTGGGTGTGGAAGTAGCCTTTTATGATGGAAATGTTCTGAACTGGGCAGTTTTGTAATTATTGGTTCATGCATTTTCTTTCATTGCCTACAGTACAGTCTACTGGAAAAATGTTCATTCCTACAATAAATTTAAATTGCCCTGTATTTTATTTTTATTTATTTTATTTATTAAAAATAAATAAATAAATGTTCATTCCTACAATAAATTTAAATTGCCCTGTATTATACAAGGAATATAATTTAATAAAAGTCAGGAAGGTGTATCAAATAAAAGAATGCCTGTATGTTTCTTGTTTTGTGTGCAAGGGCCAATGATTTGAAAACAAAAAGGTAATCTTTATCCATCACTGGCCAGATGCATTTTCTTTGGATGTGGTGCAGGTTTCAATGCTGTTTCAATGAATGTGAGTTTCAAGGGCACAGAAGTTTTAATGCCAAGTCTATTTTTATTGTGAGACAGTTTTGCTTTGTTTATCAGATGTCTGTTAGTGTTTGCCCATTGATGTGCTGCAAATTAGTGTTTATGGTAAATGAGGTGAAATAGCCAGGTAATGGGACATTGGAATAGCTGCAGGGGGACTCCGGTGCCATATTTTGGTTGTCTGTTCTTCAGTTTGTGTTCGAAAGTTGGTATCCCACAATTCCATCAGAGTGGGCGGGGTTACGTAATTGTGTATGCAAATTAGATGTTAATCAGCGTACAGATTTGTACCTATTTTTTATGGCCCTTGTCCAGATTTTTGATGTTTCCAGGTTGAGAGGTATGATAAGTACATTGGTATAGTCACTGTGATTTTTCAGGTACTGTAATGTATAATTCAAGCCCAGTTCATTGGGAATCACTGTGAACAGTGACTGTATGTCAAATGTGACAAATAAATAGTCTTTAGTGATTGTTTTGTCTTGAATACAATCATAAAATTCTGTAAGGAACTGTTTAGTGTCTTTTAGTACTATTTTATTTTTATTTAGTACAGCCCTCAGATGTTTTTCTACAAATACTGATAGATGTTCTGTGATCCAACCTCGTCCAGAAACTATTGGTCTCATGGGTGGGTTCTTATTATCCTTGTGTATTTTCGGCTGTCCTTGAATAACTGGTATAGTAGGTGTTAGAATATTAAGATAGTCAAATAATTCCTTGTCAATCAGTTTACTTTTGAAAATATCCTCTAGCGTATTCTTCACATATCTTATAGTTTCTATAACATTGTATTTTGTTATTAAATCATAGAATTTGTCCTGCATCAATTCTGTCATTGCTCCAATATAATTTTGCATATCCATAACAACAATGCTGCCTCCTTTGTCAGCTGGTCTAATAACTATAGTAGGGTCTTCCTGTAATTGTTTTAGACTTACTCTTTCTTTATAAGTTAAATTATCTCTCCTTTTACATCTTTTTTGCTCTACTCTATCTGCATAGTATACATGTAACTCATCTTCAGTTAACTTCAAATATGCCTCAACGAGTGGGTGATGGGTTGGCACGAAATCACTTAGTCTCTTAAATGTGAATGCTTCTGTTTTAGAAGTATTGCTAGTTTGGGTTTTATATAACAATTTTAGCATGACATTTCTGCAAAATATTTTCAAGTCAGTGACTGTGTCTGTTAGTTTACTGTGACTTCTTGGAATAAAGTTTAGACCCTTGCTTAACAATTGAAAATCTTCATAAGTTAGTGTCTTACTTGATATATTGTGCACTAATTCTTGTGCGTCCACATTTTCTTTAAAGTTTGGTTGGATGGAATGTCTCCTAAAAATTTCCTCTTCTGCCTCCCACGACTCATAGACCTCGACCTCTGTGGGCCTTTGTCCATACGTATCGGTAGAGGAAAAACCAATTCAGCATTTGTTTTATTGCTAGATTTTTCTGTGGTTTTAACCTTTCCATGTTTGTTAACAATGCCCGAGTGGGGTACTGTATCAAATGCCTTATTCAGGTAAAGGTAAGCAGTATGCATTGTTTTACCCTCATCCTTTTGCATTGGTGACCGTCTCAATGAAGTCTTCCAGATTAAGTAGGCATGACCTTCTTTTGATAAAGCCAAACTGTGGTAGATCCAGTGTCTGATGGTGTCCTATGTCTTTGCTGATCATTTTAATAATGATTCTTTCCAAGGTTTTGCATAGAAGACTAGTCTGACTAATGCGTCTGTAGTTTCCAGGATCTGTTGTTGGTCCAAGCATATGAAGTGGGGTGACCATTGTAGTTCTCCATTCTCATGGCACAAAGCCTGTTTTAAGACTATAGTTAAATATTAACTCCAGAGGTCCAGATAGGTCATATTTTAGACTATTCAGGAGACATCCTGGGATATTATCAGGATCCACTGAGGTTGTGTTTTTGGTCTTAGTGAGAGCAGCTAGGACATGCTCTATATTTATAGCTGGTGGGGTTATATTTGAAAGTATTTTATGGGAGGTGGCTGGGGTGAGTGTGTGTGTGTGTGTGTGGTGGGGGCTAAAGTTGGAAATTAAGTTATCAGCCAGCAGATTTGCTATGTCACCCAGCTCAGTGAATGTGGCACCATTTGCCACCAGTTCAGCATACTGCTGTGTTCTGCCTTTGAAGTTTCTGACATAGCTGAGGAAGGCCTGATGGTTGTCTTTTGTCTGGGAGACTAAATTGATCTCAAAATTGGATTTATTGGGCTTAATTAGCTCTCATAGCTGTCTGTTATTTTGATGAGAGAGTTCTTATGTTTTTGGGAGTTACACTTCCTAATTTTAACCGTGATTTATTTTTTCCTTTTTGTTGTATAACCTGTTACTCGTTGCATCTGAGTGACACCTTCAGGTGCATCTGCAGTTAACTCTTACTGACCCCTCTAGGCATCAAATATTGCTTGTTTATATTTGCATCAATAATTCCCAAACCATGCTATGTACAAGGTTTTAAAATATTTCATCTTAAAGTTTACATAATGGCAAACTCAACTAGCCGAGTTACGTCTCCAGGCGTTTCTGCAGTTACCTCCTACTGCTCCTCTAGGCGTCAAATATTGCCTGTTCATATTTGCATTAATAATTCCAAAACCGTGTTACATACAAGGTATCGGAAAATTTTATCTTGAAGCATACATGATAGCAAACACAGTTGTATTGATATATGACCTCTGTCAATGGGTATTTGTTAAAAATGTAAGGTGATAACTTCAATTTTTAAATGCTGAAGCCACGCCCACTAGGAGTTAAAGGTACACACTCAAAAGAGCTCTACTGGAGGGAATGAGTTAATATTTGACCTCTGTCTATTGCAGGTGAATAGATATTAACTGTTGTTTTTATGATATTAATTTATATAGATATAATTTTCACATTTTTTTCAAATATCTCAACAACCAAGTAACACAGTCAGAACTTCTTAGCCTCATATGAAAGCTCCTAGCTAGATTACTAAAATGATGTTGACATTATGTGTGTAATAACTTCAGTGGTTGCTAAGATATCGTAAGTTGTGTACAAAATCTTACAAATATAATAGTACTGTGTTTAGTGTGACTTATAAAATTCAGTTTAAGACCTAGAACCTAAAGAATACTACCAGTATAAAAATAGTCTGTACTGAAGAGTTTGCCATGTATACTACTTTCATAATCCTTATGGTTCCAGAGATATGAACATTTGCTTGAAATGTGAGGACATAATTTGATTCTATGAAAAGGCTTAGGCTCCGGCCATTGGAAGTTACAGTGCAAACTTTCTGGGCTCCATTGGAGTGAATTAGTTCTATGAAGCAGCCAGGGCTGTTTGTTTTTGAGCGTTAGCTTTGGGATTGCTTCTGGTAGGTACAGCAGCCTCTATGCAACCATTGACATAGTTGTATAGAGTTTCTGTGAACAATTCTGCATAGGCTTTTGTGTTCTCTGGATTTAAACGGGCATTGAATTTTGACAAACTATCACTTAATAAAAGGTATTTTGCCTTGGAATAATTCCTAACTGTTACAGGCTTTATTGGGGTTACTGAGCTGAATTTGATTTTGAATGAGGCAACTTTATTATCAGACCTTAGCAGGGAAGATGTGACATTGGTGGTAGTACAGCGCCGTTATGAATTCCAGCATTTTGGAAAGGCTAGTGTGTGTATGCACTAACTGGTTAAGAGTGTTTGTATTTATGAAGCCCAGGAATCTCTGTACCTGTAGATTTGGGGCTGTGTAGGATTCCAAGTCTATAGAAGGGTTAACTAAATTCCCACATGACAAGTAAGGTGTTCTGTGAGTTTTATGGGACATAGATGGTGACCTATAGCTTGCTAGGATATGGTATGGGCTTTTATCTGTGGTGACTTGCATATGGAGAAACTCCAGTGCATCATCCTGTTTAGCCAACCTAAAGGTATGCTTGTTATTAATATATATCAAGACACCTCCACACTTTAGTCTCTGTCTATCCAGCTACTGGTCTAAAAGTGTGGTAGACACTGAAACCTTGGACTGCCAGGGTACTCTCTGCAGCTTTAAACCATGTATAATTAATTGCACAGATGTCTGTATTCTTCAGAATGAGGAGGGTTTGGAGGGAGTTTAAGTTCATAGGTTTATAAGGTTTACTAGACTAATGACCACAAGGGCCTCTTTAAGCCTAGCCATGCATCCCAAATCTTTGACAAATTCTCGTACACTTGATAAGTGTAAGCAGGGGCTTAGGAGATAACATTTAGCATTTTGTCTAGGCTCTGGGCATTGAGCATTAACACTTTGAGGTTCAGTTGAGTTGATTTTACTATATCTGTACGTTTGTCAGTTTGGCATGTCTAAAAAAGTCTCAATGGGGATGATAAAGTTTTAGCCAGCATTCGAAAGCCTAGAAGGGACAGGTGCAGACCATTCTTGGCAATGCAATATAATCCGTTAACCATGTCTTCCCACACTGAGAAATAATGGTTCCTCTTTGAATGACACCAGAAACTCAGCCAATTGTTAAAATCAATCATCTTTTGTTGGTATTGTGGCATAATCAAATGTAATATGCTGCTCATATCAGCCTGAGGCACATAGTCAGAGAGATCTATAGTGTCCCTCTTCATGTAGTCTAGGGAGGTGTGTCTCAGGTCATTTACACCTACATGGACTATAATGGAATCATACTGGTACCTGTGGTGCAGTGACTTGAGTGCATGCATAATTTGAGCAGACCCTGGCTCCAGACAGGCAACTACCTTCCTATCTTCTTCTTCTTCTTCATCCTGGCTAGAGGGGCATCATTATGTCTTACAATGCAGTCTATGACTAGAATTCTGGGAAGTGTGTTTGCTTGCCCTATGGACTTTGTATTTGGGACTCCACTGATTGAGGCTGTATGTATATTGGTAGGTGTTGCTTTTGCTGAGTGCTTTGGGGTAGCTGAGGATAACCTTTGCTGATGCATCTTACAGGAGGTCTTTCTTGTTTAGGAAGATTGCATTTAAGTGCCTCAACTTATGTTGGTCTCTGTGTATGTTGCGTACTATGTGTGTGGAGTGCTGTGTGCATGGTTTTGACAACATGATGTGTGCTTCTGTGTGAGAGTTTGGCCACCAGTGACAATGTGTATGCACATCTCCTGCATACTGTATCCATTACTTTAAGGATTATGTGGTTGTCAGTAAACATGAGACAATTGCTACATTGTCTCAAGATACCCATGTCCACTAGGTGGGCTGCAGAGGAATTAGGAAATGGCATATCCATGTTGTCTGATTCCCTAATCAATGAGCTACAAGGGTGTTGCATACAGGAGTTAACAAAATGCTAGTAAGGGGGCTTTTGGGGGGGGGTGGAAGCAGATAAGGCTATAAAATACTAAACTTAACAGTACTGACATTCAATGCACAAACTAGGTGCTCTAAGCTTGTCATTTTGCAAGGTACTTGTGCTATGTTTGCTGCTTTACAGGGTAACACTTTATGTAGAGTTCTAAAGCAAATATTTGTTTCTAGATATTTGCATCTGTACAGGACACTGGCATGATGAGCAGCTCCATGCAAAAGTGTTGAATATATACCAGCACTGGAAATAAGAAAACTGACTAATGAGCCCTCTGGCCAATAATACAACTAAACTTAGAGCCCTTTTGTGTGCTTCCCAACTCAGATAGACCAAGCAGACACCTACTGCCACTAGATAATTAATCTCAGTTGTCCTAATGAAAATGCACAATAAAAGAGTGTCTATAGTGCTATGCATCCACAATCAAACTTAAACTTAAGAAATGACCCAAGAAGAGGCAAAAAGTAATTCAAGATATCAATAGCAGTGTACTTTAGACAGCTTGTAAAACTGTGATTATTCAATAAAAGTCATTTGCTTTGGGGAAATGAGCCAAGAGCCACTCAGTTGTGCAGGATTTATAAAGACACCGAAAACAAGGTAAGCTGATTAAAAAGTCCTCTGGACAATAAAACAACTACATGCAGAAATCCCTAGTATGTTTCTTCAACCTATACAAACAAGGTTACTACCACTAGATGGAAAATCCAGAGTTGTCTTGATGTAAGAGCACATAAAGGAGCTTGCTAGAGTGTGAAAATACACTACTCTATTCAATAGCTAGCTAGGTAATGAATTCAGGGCAAGTAAATCAGTAGAACAGACAATAGAAGGCAAAATGCACTTTTTTTTCAAAATGAACACAAGAAAAGGCAAATAATTACAAATATCAACAGCAGTGTAGAAAGGGAGAAGTTTGTAAAGCTCAATTTATAGTAAGAGTAAACAGGTTAAAATTACCAAATTTAAAAAGCAAATCAAAGAATGGTAGGGTGAGTGTGAAAAATAACCAGCAGGGAGTCACCAACAGTGCTTGTAGCTTTTGCAGGCCTTGAGTCTAATCAGAGAAGTAAAGCTACAGATATACTATTTGTATTTAAGAATCATTCAAGAAACAAATTAACCTATGAAAAATAGTGAAATATGCAGCCTCGGTAATTGAAGTACCATTTAAGCCTTGGTAATTTAAGCACCATTTAAGTACATAAAAATACCAGGCCAGCCCAAATTCTCAAAACAGAGAACAAAATAGAACAGGTAAAACAGAAAGCAGCCCTTTCGGTTTAAGCAACTATGGAGATACAAAGAAAGATTAATTTCCTTGCTTCTTTGTTTCAAATCAAAGCAGGGAGCCACCAAGGACACTTGTAGTTTTTGCAGGCCTTGAGTCTTATCAGAAAAGATAAGGTCACAGATAAATGTGTGCCAGTCATACATATTAAGGGCAGGCATGGTTAGTAATGCTGTGTGTGAGAAGAGAGCATAACTAAACTCATTATAAAAAGTCAGAGAAGCAATCTTATACCAGAAATTAATGAGGTATAGATGTTACAAATCTACAGAGACATAGGTGAATGTGCTGACTGGTGTCCTTGCAAATTTAAGGGGCTAAATATATATCCAGAAAATACTATATTGCAGTCTCAGTGTAAAGGACACATCTGTATAAATAAACATATTTTCTAAATTTGTAAATTTGTTAACGGAGCATTGCAAGCTACTATGTTATATTCTGTATAATGGAATTCAGGGAACATTTGCCACTCTGTGCAAGCTAATTAAATGGTGGTGTTACATGTTTTTCCTTTAAAATATGCACAAAAGAACAACGATGCAAATTGTGCAAATAAAGTGACTACAGTAGTAACTAAAACTGCACAATATGGAGCTATTGCACACAGGAAAAATGTTCCACTATGTGCAGATACTAGGCAGAGAAACAATGAATAGACAATGGAAAAGTGCCTTTTGTTGTAAAGCATTCGTTACTACACTTGAACTCAAAACCATGTCATTTTACATTTAGAGGGTGTTTTCTGCACTCTAGTGGGAGCAGAAGGCTGATTCAACCCATCCAAGTTGGGAACTGCTGGTGGAAGGCTTATTGTGTGTTTGACTGACCTAACAGCTAAACTGCATAAAGGTCTTTCATCCTGCTGGTACAGAAGCTGATGTGCAAACATGGTTACCAGTGCCTTCTATATAAGCAAATCACTTCCGTTTAAAATCATCTACAGAAACCACTTTCCATAGTCTTCTGCTGTTCATAGCTGATCGAAGAGCTGCCAGTTTGCAGAGCGGGCACCACCACTGCAGGTCATCTAATAGTATACTACTAAACACTCTCAGTTAGACCTTTAAGTAATTCACCCCTATTCCTTCCCATTTACTTAGGATCTAGTATAATGGATAGGTGCTTTCCTGTTATCTCAGTTTCTGGCCTAGTGGATATGGGCATCATGACTCAGTATAGTATCTGCCTCATGTTCACTGGCAACCATTTAGTGTTAGAACAGATAAACGCTGCATGTGAGAGATGCAGATACACAATGTCATTTGGAGGCAAAGCTCTCACATGCACACACAAAAAATGCAAACCAGGTGGTCAGTGTTATTCCCACAACACTAACTACCAACAGTGAGGAACAAACACATAGACACACATATGTGGTGGTACTCAGTTGTAATCTACTCAAATCTCCAAGACCTCCTAAAAGCATCTCTCAGTGTCCCCATGCACCTCAAACAGCACATAACTCTGATCATAGTAGCCACACTTATAAGCCCATAAGGCAGCACACCACACACCCAAACATTCTAGTTATTAGGAATTCCATTGTAAGACATACTGATGTCCCCCTTACCAGGCTAAACAAGGAGAAGATCACAGTGAGCTGTCTGTCTGGAGCCAAGATCGTCCAAATCACGAATGCACTTAAATCTTTATACCACAAGTACCAGTATGACAGTCATAGTCCATGTGAGTGTAAATGACCTAGGACATAGTTCACTGTACTATATGAAGAGAGACATGATGGAGCTCATTGAATATGTGCCCTAGGCAAGTATGAATCTCGCCTTGAGTAGCATCTTACCTTCACCAATGATGGTGCCACAGTACCGGTAAAAAATTATTGACTTCAACAATTTCCTTAGTTTCTGGTGTCACAACAAGGGAACACAACATCTGTCAACCTGGGGAGACATGACCAACAAACCAACATGCTTTGGCAAAAACTTAATCTACCTCCATTAGGCCATGTCAGGTTGTTAAATCCTCCAACATAACAAAAATCACTCACTACAACCTAAACATACCACTTCTCAATACTAGGAGTTTAAATAAAAAAAACTACACTCTCTGAAAGGACGCCTCACCCTGGAGAACACAGGCATCTGTGCAGTCTCAGAAACATGGTTCAGAACCATGGAAAGCACCCCAGCTACCAAAGGCTACAATGCCTTTCATACATTCCGAACACCCTCAGCTCAGGATGAAACAAAGGGGGAGGTGTCTCAGTGTTCATAGAAGATAAGTAAACTGCTAGACTGGTCCAACAACAAGACTCGCTTGAGCTGCTCCATGCCCAGCTAACCATAGGTGTGACCCCTTATCATATCCTTGCTAGCTACCCTAACATGATTCTGGAAAACCACACCTCTTACCTAACCCTACTTGAATCTCTTAACATTCAGCCTAACACCTTACTTATGGGTGACGTCAACTACCCCTCCATAAATTGGGAGACTTATGTGTCCCATAATGCACTTGCTCAGAGGTTTTTGGACTTTGTCCATGTAAACACCCTAGAACTAATAGTTAGCTCCCCAGCTAAGGAAATATCTTTGACCTAGTACTCACAAACATGGAGGAATGCTGCTCCCTCCCATACATTAACTCCTCCCTGGTAAGACTTGACCACAAAATTATCTCCTTTAGTATTAAAACTAACTTAGAACCCCCATCAAACTCCAAACCTGTTAAGAACTTTGTTAAGGCCAATTACCATAAACTAAGTGACAGCTTATTAAACTTTCAAGCCCCTCCAAACCCAGATGACACTGAGGCATTCTCTGAGCTATACACAAAAGCACTGTACACCTGCATTCATAGATGCATAGAAAATAAAATACCTGTCTGAGTCAATACTATGATTACTGGCAAAAAGAAACCACCTGGTGGAGCCCTAGCATAAATAGGCTATTTAACAAAACGAAAAAAAATGTCCTCTGCAAAGGCAAGAAGGAACAGACAAAACCTTGCCAAAAGACACTTACCAGTCTAAACAAACAAAAGAGAGAGCTGGTCAAATCTGCCAAAGCAAACTATCAGGCAACAATAATCTCCCAGGTTAAAGATAACCATAATGTTTTGTTTTTTAATTATGTTCTTAACCTCAGGGAAATGCTCAGCAATGTGCCAAGTTAATCATGAATGACAACACTTACACCCAGCCTATGACTATAGCAAACCTGCTGGCTGACAAGTTCATTTCAAACTTCCTCCTCATCATCTCCTACCCATCCAAAGAAATATCCATAGCCAACCCCCTACTGGTCATTATAAGGGAACAGATCCGTACTGCACTCACTAAAGCCAAAAATACAGACCCCCACAGGTCTCAACAACATTCCAGGAAGCTTCTTAAATAGCTTAAAACAGAATCTATCAGAGCCACTAGAAACCCTCTTTAACCACAGCCTGTAGATCGGCTTTGCTCCAGAGGAATGGAGGACTGCAACAGCTGTTCCTCTGCACATGTGTGGTCTATCAACTGATCTAGGGAACTACAGACTCATAAGCTTGACCAGTCGTATCACTGAGGACATGGAGAGAATTATGATGACTCTAATCAATAAAGACATAGGAACTCTCCAAACACTCGACCAGACCCAATTTGGTTTTGTCAAAGGGAGGTCTTGCCTTCTCAGTCTGGTGGATTTCTTCAAGAAAGTCAACAGGGCCATGGATTAGGGTAAAATGGTATGCACTACTTATCTAGACTTAGCCAAAGCTTTCAACACAATCTTCCATGCAGAGATCATAGATAAACTATTGAGTTAAGCATAAAAACCTACATCGTCAGATGGATAACCAGCTGGCTCACTGACTGGAAACATGTTGTCCAGATAGGTGAATTCACTTCTGATAAAAAAAAAAAAAAAAAAAAAAAAAAAAACTGTTAACAGTGGTGAACTACAGGACTCAGTGTCGGGACTCCTCCTGTTTGGTATATAATTCTCTGAAGTTAAGGCCCATGTTGAGGTCCTCTGGCTCATAAAGTTCATCGACAGCTGTAAGCTGGGAGCAATCACTGAATCCCCAAATGATGCTGACCTCCAACAAACAGGCCTAAAAATAACAAACAACGGGCGTCAAAACCATGGTCTGAGACTAAATGCTAAACAAATCGTAATCATACCCTTTGGAAAATCAGATGAACCTGCAAATTATACTATTGATAGGACACTTCTAAAAATAGACCCAGTGGTGAAGGTCTTAAGAACACAGATAGATAGTAATCTAAATTCAGACCACCAGGTAACTATGGTAGTGAGGAAATCTTTCTGTGTGGCTCAACTTATAAGTAATGGCGTGGCATCAATATCAAAGGAAGTGATAGTGCCATTGTACTCAGCTCTCTTCAGGCCCACAATCGAGTAAAGTTCTCCCTTCTGCATGTATCTAACCAGGCACTTACATAAACTGGAATGGCCCCAGACACTTCTCACTAAAACAATACAAAGCATAATACACGTGTCTTATAAAGACTGACTAAAGACCCTATCCCTTTACTCCATCTCATATCATTTATTGAGAGGATTCTTATGCCTGACCTACAAAGCATTCTCTGATCCAGCCCTTATGAAAATGTTACATATTCCAAGAAAAATTATACAAGGGTTGCAGATTCCATGGATCTGAACCTTATTTGTGTCTCTAACAGAACTTGTTTTGAGAGACAAATTCATATCCCATACCTCATCTACAGAATAAACTTCCCATCTTCATAAAACAAAGCCCATCCCTCACTTTCTTCAAAAATAATTTTATAAATGGATGGGGAAACCATAAATTCACTCCCAGGGTACTGCCCATGCCGCTTGTTGACAGATGCAGTCTGTAAGATGACTCAGTGATCCGACACCCAAAAATCCACTACACAGATACTGCATAACTGGAGAATTAAGATATAATATTGTCATATCCTGGGTGTTATTTGCTAGGCTTGTAAAGACTCTTGTGCCATTAGCCTAGTAATCACCTATGAACCTATAAGCATGCACAATACTTTTGATACACTGGATATGACATTTTGTATTAAATAATAAAGTAGACCATGACATTGGTTCCACAGTACTAGTGACACGGCATCCAGCTGTACAACAATGTTTACTGAACACATTACTGCATATCTTTAAATATATGATCTTTCTGTGCCTATGCTGTTTTGGTACAGCAGATAATGATAAACTAGCATGGCTGTCAATCCATCAGTATACTCTCTTTAGACTGCAAGAATGTCATATGTTCTGCTAATATGTAGCTGATCAAGTATGGATTTTATCCATTTTTACCAACTTTTTTTTTTATTTTGGGTGATTGGAAGGACAATAGTGAATAGATTCTCCACAGATCACAAGTTTGATAAATATTCAGAATTGAAATGAGACTGTTTTTTAACCTTATTCCACAGATGCCATCTGTGTTTTCTGTAGAAGTATTTCTTACAAAGTCATTTGTTTACCATCATAAAAAGGTAGATAATAGGTAACATTATTGTCTCCATTCTAATAGGTACCATGCCTGGATAAAGATCGGCGTAGGCTGTCAGTTTCCTAAGTACAATGTACACAATGGCCTCACTGCTATATGCCTGCTGTAGTACAGGCCCTGTTACCATCCCCCACAGTTTGAGATGGATGAAAATGACAGACCTTGAGTACTAGTGTGTTCTACATTTTATGTAATGTTCTATGATATTTGCCATGGTGTCCAGTATTCCTTGTGTATCACACTTCAGGATCACACAGAAAAGTGGAGTTTGTTTGAGTCTGTCCATTCCTCCTACTTGTATATAGGTAATACAAAGTAAAAGGGGATGTATGGAATGGGCTAGACTGTCCCATTTACAATCCACTATGTGGCATCCTTTAAATCCCTCAGATTCCCTGATATGGTGAGCAGGTTGAATTACAGTCCTGATATTTGATGTAAAAGGCACCACAAGTTGATGGAAGGCCCTGTAGTTTGTTGACAAAATCTTTCTTTCCATGTTTTATTCTCCTTTGGCATGACTTGGTAATTTTGTTGTGTATGCCACATTAAGGTCAGCTTTTACTTCCACGTGGATACTACCTACTTACTATCTTGAACAATTTGCACCAAAGTTGCAGCACAGGTATTGTGCATTTGTCATGAGGATAATACTTCAAATAGTACTGCTGTTTTAGTGCTGTAAAAGTAATCACACATTCATCAGACTACATGGTCATTTTCTGCATGCAGCACCAGTAAATTTTATTGTTTTTTTTTTCAAAACTTATACAAGACTCAGACATAAAAGTTTTCTTCTTTTAATGAGTACTATTTTATAAAGACAGCCCTTCTGTCCTGCAGTGTTGCCCAGTCGGAAGTAAAAGATTCTTCCTTAGTTTCAGTTTTTGCTTTTGCAATCATTCCCATCACCAACATTCTTTTTCCTCCTACGTAAATGTTTCATGCTCACCTTGCTGAGATCTTGCTCAAGGATTCAGCAAGACTAATGGACATTAACCCATCTACTCTATATTCTTTTCTAATGGGATGATATCACTTGCATTCCTGCTGTTTTGCCATGAAATACCTGAACAATTACACATATGGCATTCATAAATGTTATCTCTGTTTAACTGCCATCACTAAAAAGTCACTAAATGATACATAAAAGTCACTAGACAATACATACTATATCCATTTATACTGAATCCTAACTGTGAAGTCAATAGTATAGGACCAGCTGCAATGTTTAGGTTCACTCTATTAGAATTTTTAGCTTTGATGATCAGTGAATTTCACTTGTTTAGCTTAAATGACTATACTGGGGCAGCCATGGTGGTGCAGCGGTTAGTGTTGTCACCTCACAGCAAGAGGTTCGTCGGTTCAATCCTCGGCTGGGGTGCCTTCTGTGCAGAGTCTGCATGTCCTCCCTGTGGTTGCGTGGGTTTCTTCTGGGTGCTCCGGTTTCATCCCAAAGACATGCTGTAGGTGGATTGGACACACTAAATTGGCCCTAGGTGTGAGTGCGTGCATGTGTGTGCTTTCTGTAGAAGGTTGGGCGCTGGGCTGGCAACTTGACACTGTAAAACTCCACTGCCAATCATGAGTGGACTGTGATCTGCTGTGGCGACCCCTAACTGGGAAAAAGCCAAAAGAAGAAGCTTAAATGACTATACTATAAAATTGTGCAGATCATCAGCTTCATGAATCTAGGAGTTATCATTTTCACTATTCAGTAGATTGTATCCTACGTGAATGGCTGAACAGACTGCTTCATAAACAAGCAAATTATCACCTCTGTTAATCCTTTACTGATTAGCTGTATAATTTCATTGTTTGGACGTATTTTATCATTTACTACACTGTCACTATAGCTGTACAATGTGTTTGCATCTAATTATGCTCAACTGATAACATAGATTTGATAATTGTAGCCCAATAGATTGTTGCAGTGACACAGACTGAAATAAAAGAAAGGAGATTTTATGTTAATATGCACAACACAGCTCCTTCTGAACCAGTGCTGTTGTTTATAGTAAAAATTGAGTAGCATGACCATAGACTTAGATATATCACCTTTCAACTTAAAGTTTCTGAATGCATTTTCAGATAGAATCTACATTCTGCAACCATATTGTTTGTTTGTGTCTTTCGGCTTTTCCCGGTTAGGGGTTGCCACAGCGGAACTCCGGTTCGCTAATGATTGGCAGTAGATTTTTTTACATGCCGAGTTTGCCAGCCCTGATGCACAACCTTCAACGAAGGTACGCCCATTCACCCATGCCTCCACACAGAAGACACTCTAGCTGAGAATCGAACGGGACAACATCTTGCTGTGAGGCGACAACGCTACCGCAGCACCACCACCGGAGTATTCTGCAACCATATAAACCATTAGAAATAACATTTCCATTATTATAATGTGTTTTTCACTTTAGTGATTAGTAAAATATCACTGTTGTATTTGTATTCTTTATGAAGAAACAGCATGCACAAAACTCATACAACATTGCATTCACAGGCATTTCTTTTATGTCACACAGCTAATTCAATAATTGTATAGTCAATAGGTTTTACATACATCAGTCTGTTAAAAAAAATCCTTTCATGTAAGTGCCTTCTTTACCTTTTGTGCATATTGGAAAACGTGATTATGCAGCCTACATTTGGACATGTCTTCTTATCATATGCAAATAATCACAAACTGAATGGCAAGGCATTTGTTTAACTGAATATTTTAAAATTTTAAGTGTCTTCATGACCAGGCTGCCTTATTGTTTCCAGTAAAACATGAGCATACATATCATAAAGTATAACATTTTATAAAGAAAATGCAAACACTAACAGTTATAATTCACTTTCCAGTGAGTGACTATTTTTCCACAGTAAATTTAAACTGAGTTTTAAGAATGTTTACCAGTTGAGACCTTTAGTGTACTGTGTAGGTTTAGTTAGTGGCAACATGTCACCATAAGATTGAAAGTGTGTGTGTGTGTGTGTGTGTGTGTGTGTGTGTGTGTGTGTGTGTGTGTGTGTGTGTCTGTGTGTATACATATGTGAAAACCAAATAGATTTAGCAAAGTACAGTTAGTGTTGCTAACACTGTACTAAAAGACACTTTCAAGGGTAGTAATTTGCATTGAATCCCTAGAAGCCAGTTTTATAGCTTTGCTTTACAGTTTTATACTTTGAACCTTTTTTTTATTGTGGCAGGTGTTGATCATTGTCCAACAAAGTGGTGTGCACTTGTTAGACACCCTGAAGGCCCACTCTGTCCCATATTACTTGGCACAATTTTTTTTTTTTATTTATTTATCATTCATTAACCAGGAAAGTCTGACTTGGAACAAAGCCAATTTTCAGCAAAGGACTGGGGAGAAATGCTCCAGATGCATGTTTTTGTAACATGGGAGGAAACCCACACAAATATATGAAGGATATTCAGACTCCACACAGAAGGCACCCCAGCTGAGAATCGAACCAGAGAACCTCTTATTGTGAAGCGACAATGCTACTGCTACACCGACCACAAAGCCAATTTTCAGCAGAGGCCTGGGGAGAAATGTTCAAGATTCATGTCTTTGTAATGTGGGAGGAAACTCACACGAATGCAGGGAGGACATATAGACTCCACACAGAAGACAAACTGTATTAAACTTCTTTATAGCATTATCTTCTACAAAGAAAAGAAAAGCAGAAAATTGCAGTTCCTTATTTTTCTCTACTGTGCTATGCGTAGTACCAAAAATATCAAATTTCAGCTACCATTGTTTTTGATTTTTTTCTGAGAAACTGTCTTGTGAACCAATATTGCTTGTGCATTAAGTGTAATAATGGACTCAATGAAGTAATGGTGGCTGAAGCTTTTCTACTGCAAAGACAAACAGTTTCAACTATTTTCAAACACTTTCAAGAGTGTTGAGCTCTGTATCTTTCTGTTATATGGTGCCTTATTCATTAGATTGTTGCTTTACTGCTTTTCTTGTTTCAATGAGGGCTTTGTTCATTTAACTGTCAATTTTCATCTGGTAGTCTACTATTAGATATATGATGACTGTGACATTTGTTTCTCTTTTTTGTAATTTTTAGCAGAACTATATATCAAAAAACAATCTTAAAGTCATTAGTTTCTTCACACTGGCTGGTAAAGTTAAATCCACAAGCATTATTGAATCCTGTTTTGCAGCCATGTGGCATCCCACTTCATTCTGATTTACAGTACACCTATTAGGAGATGGCATAATATAGACTTTCAGGGTAAACGGGATCTATATTATATGTTCGAAGTTTGAAAACTTTGAACGATAAATAATCAAATTTATATGTTCAAAGTTTCAAACATCAAACATATAATAAAAAACAAACAAACAAAAAAACAAACAAACAAACGGAACTTACTTGACTAATGTAGGAAGGGGGGCAAGCATCCTTGCACCCCCCCCACACCACCGCTCTTTAAATATACCAACTCCAAGACCGCCTTATAGTGCGGTAAAGGGAAGATTTCTCTTACTGCACTGTAGTGCTGTCTCGGAGTTGGTATAGAGGGTGTGGGTGGTGCAGGGGGGCTTGACCTCTGCCTACAGCTGTTAGTTTCAGGTTTGTTTTTGTTTTTGTTTTTTTTTACATATGTTCAAAGTTTTATAACTTCAAACATTTAAATTTGATATGTTAATGTTTGAAGTTATAAAACTTTGAAAATATGATATAGACCCAGGTAAAAGCATGTGACACCAAAAACAAAGTTCGATCTTATGACTATTGTCTCTTAAAGTTGTACTCTCTCCTTGGGCAGTCTGTTAATAATGACTCTGAATGAAATACGTGTATGTGAAAGACATTTACTGTAGACTCTGATACCCCCTATATTGATTATCACTCTTCATTATGTTATGGTTTTTCAGTCTGTATTCTGTCATTCCTTGGAACTAGTATGTTCTGTAAATTTCTGCATACTGGATTACACAGTAATGCAGACACAGGCTCACAAATTATTTCATACACCTGTTTAGTCTTGTCTTATACATTTTCCTTTCAGTGATTCAGGTTTTCTGGCATTTGTCTGAGACAATCCAATGGCTTGTTAGAATTAATTCTGACTGTCACAAATCCTGTCCATGGATCTCGTTCACATACTAGATAAATTAGCTTTGTGACTTGCACTATTATTACTGTTTCTAGATTCTGTTCTTTTATCTTTGCATTCTTGAGTAATCTTGATATTCTTTAAGGTCATGTGATCAGTTGACACTAATAGTCATAACTTGTCATTATCCCTTGGTTTTAACACATTCTTCCCTGAATAGTTTCCTACTTATCAGTACGATAGAACTTGTCTCTGTGTATTACATCTCTGTCATTATTACCATCCTTACTTGTTTCCTCATCTGAAATCGTATACTTTTGTGTTGCAGCATTCACCACAGATGGCATAATTTCCTTTGGTTGAAGTTGCACTAGGCATCTAATGTGATCTCTTTATTGGTAAAGTTAATACATATATTTTTCCACTCTTTAATAGCTAGAAATCCACCCCACATTTGAATCAGTCCTGAAGTAAAAACCAACGTGCAGCATGATAACCCATGGAACACATGAAATCAAATGATCCAGATTTGTGAAAGGAATGTGTCATACACAGAGTGAAATTCAAATAAACTTGATGCTTTTGATGCAACAAAGAAGGCTGTGCCTTAAGAATAACTGATGTTTATACTTTTCCTTATCCACCATTTTAGAGTCAATAAATTACTAAAAAGAAATAAACAATCTATTTGTCCTTTGTGGACACGCAGCATGATTCAGCCTTAATTTCTCATAACTGCCCACATCAAATCACAAATCTGTATGATATAGATACAGCATTCAAAGAGATTTTGCAAGGCTCAATTTTTTTAATTTGATTCCATTCCTATTTGTCTCATTACCTGTTGAACTTAATCTTCTGTTCGGTTTGGGGCTTGATTAACACAATACTTTTACTTGTTTCTTGGAAGAGGTACAGAAAAATAGAAATAATTTTCAATACAGAAGAACAAATGTTTCCTTGAGTTTACTGTCATGAAGGGTAATATCATCATACTTTTAATTACATTAACACAAACTGTTCACTTAGTAAGATTTGTCTCTGCATGAATTGCATATGGTAGGATATTTCTTCTTCTGTAAGGAAGTTTTTCTGATGTAAAATCCATCTAAAGTTTCACATTACTTTTTTGGTACTTGATGTGGTAATTAGCATATTTTTTTGGGATTCATGTACCTTAACAGGCCAGTATCAATCAACAAACATTGATTTTATGCTCATAATACTGATTCAGTTATGGTAAAGCTGAATTAATACATCTTCATTGTAATGCAGGCACCCTGGTATACTATATTATATGAAAACAATAATTCTTTATGTTCTAAGTGTATCTATGATAGTTAAGAAACTTCAATCTGTCTCCACAGTAACATGGCCTTCATGTCAGAATGAGTTTTCCATTTACAAGGTTGGTGGCTCCTCAAAAATTTAAAATTCTGTTCCTCCTCAAGCACAATATGCATTATACAGTGATATTTTTAGGGTAGAGTATGAGATCTATCTTCTGCTATTACTTATTTTTCTTCCTAGGAAAGTCCAGCTGGGTAGAGACCAGTTTTAGTCCGTGTCCAGAATTTATTTTACAGTGGTAAATAGTATACAGTTTCACAACAGAATTAATACTTCCAGAATAATGAGGTAAGGGATAGTAATATAATACCACAGTACTCAATTTATCTATCCATGCTTTTAAGGAATGAGAACATTTTCTGTTTAGTGCCATGACTGACAGTGAAAATAAAGACTTGAGGTAATATAAAAGCTCATAATCGGGGGGTGATATAAAAGAGAAATATTATAGAAGTACCAAAGTAATGTGCTGTAACATGCACAATGTGTAGGGGAATACCACTTCATCAAGTTAGAAAATGCGGTTGAATGAGAGCTAAAGCATACTCAAATGGTGCTTGCATGGCAGCCTAAACCAAACTCAGAGAATGAAATTATAGTCTGGAAATGGTTGAAAATTGACATTTTTTACAATATATTTTTAGTTTGAGGACTGTGCTCTTATGTACCCCTATATATATCCATTTTTTAAATATACTACCTCCAATGTCTCTGTACCTCATACAAGAAGGCAACTCCCAAACCACTTTTCACAGTCTTTGGACTCTAAGAGTGAGTCCGCAAAATAATGAAAGACACCATGCTTGTACTCAAGCCAGTTAAAGATATTCAAAGATACACAAGAAGTGTTTCCTAGATTGCTGGCCTGAAGAAAGTCTGGCTACCATAAATTGGCTTAATGTCTGAGGTCAGATGAGGTAGTAGATACCAAAAGATGGACAGAGCAGAGTACATAGTGAGGTTACTAAAAAAACAGGGACATTAATGAACATTTTTGATCTGTACAGGTTTTTGTCTGAATGAGTAACCATGTCTCCTATATGAAGACTGGCATTCATTTGACCACCAGTTGTGATACCTTTTTCACAAGAGCTGTTTAGGTACTGCTATTGGAGGATATGTGAGAGATTTTCAGGTATTGCTCATTTAGGTGTTGTTATAGCAAGGTATATGAGATATTTTCAGGTGCTGCCCAGGGACAACCAAGCCAGGCTGTAGATGGTAAGAAATTGATTATGATGATGTTGCTGCACAGATAAGAGACACTTTTAAACGTTTTCATTATCACACTGAATAGTCATATCATTAAGAAACAGTTTGCATAAAAATAGCCAAAGAAGCAATCCACAAAGTACCTCTATATTTTCTAACTGAGAAGCAATGATGGATCCTTCTAAGAATACCAAATAGTTTCTAACTTTACAGCAACTTATGAAACATCTGCATCCACTAAATAACATCCTATAGGCAAGGAGTTTTCTGAGAAGAAGGTAATGGTCATCAGCATCAAACAGCTTGGAAATTATCAAGGACTACTGACCTGGTCACTTTTCAGATGATTAAACTACTACTATTGTATATTATCTAGTTGTCAACTTTTATTGCCAATCTCGGGTGTGACACTGATGATTCAGGTACATATGTCATTTTAAATTCACTGTAGAAATTTTGCAAGAATACATTTTTAGAATCTCAGAATGAAAAAGGACTGATTAAGCTGTAGATTTTGTTTCATGAAAAACTTGCCAGCAATGGTTTCACTTCAAAATTAAGGCTTTAAATTCATCTGTTACCTAAAATACACATTCAGCTCACATATGCCATCTTTGTAAATGGATCAGTCTGTTCAGGATTACTAATATGTGTTTTGAAGTTAGATGATGGTAGAATCAGGATAAATGTCTTAAATGTGAAACAAGTTAGTATTGCCGACTACTGAATTAAATAACATTAAATTTATGCATGATCCTTGGTAAACAACATCTATATATTTTATTGGTCTTGATATGCCCTTAAATGGTAATGACAGGCAAGTGGTCTCTGAATGAGTCTAGCATTATCCATTCCACTGATATGTTGCTACATTGATGTGACAGAACCTAGTCTACTGCAGTCTCTCTGTTAGAATCTTTGTGTCTTGTATAAAAGGCAATTAGTTGAAGATCTCTGCTTACCTGATATGAAAGTTGGGTGACATCATCTAGTCCATACTGACACCAAAGTGGCAGTTAACCCTCCTCTGTGCTTGATGTACAATGGATAACTGCCATTGTCATCCCCTTGCACAAAGGTGGTGCCACTACTGACCCTGGAAACTATCGCCCAATTAGCTTGACAAGTCTGATCTGTAAAGCCATGGAGTGTATTATTATGGATCTCATAAACAATGACAAAGGCAATCTCCAAGCACTTGACCTCACCCAATTCAGATTCATCAAGGGCAGATCTTGCTTGTTGCACTTGGCTGACTTCTTTGAGACTGTCACCAAGGCCCTGGATGAGGGAAGGTCAGTACACACAGCTTACCTTGACTTGGCCAAGGCCTTTGACACAATCTCCCACTTGGGCATCATTGAAAAGCTAACACAACTTGATGTAAATCCCTATCTCATCAGGTGGGTGGCCAAATGGCTGACAGATAAAACCCACAAGGTCAAAATATGTGCCTCCACCTCCCACAACAGACCTGTCACTAGTGGTGTTCCCCAGGGATCAGTCCTGAGACCTCTACTGTTTGGCATCTTCTTTTCAGAGGTCCAGGCAAAGACAAAAGGCCTGTGTCTGACAAAGTTTGCAGATGACTGTAAGTTGGGTGGTATCATTGGCTCCACAAATGATGTTAACATACTGCAAAATGGTCTTACAGCAACAAAATGACTGATGCCAAAGACATGGCCTTAAGTTAAATGCAAAAAAATGTATTATCATACCATTTGGCAAAAACACATCCCCTACTGATTACCACATCAATGGCAACCCCCTAAGTGTACAACTTGTGGCGAGAGACCTGGGTACTCAGTGTCATGCTGCCAGCACAGCTATCTAGAATTTTGTAAATAATTCTATGTTATTTGTGAATATTGATATGATTTATACAGAACTGGATGCTATGTACTGAGCTTCAAGAATGTAACCACAGCATACCCTGCTTTAACATAGAAGATTAACTCACAAAACTTAATAGTAGTTGCGGTTAAGTTCCTTTATAGCTGGGCCATAAACGAGAGATGTTATCTCTCAGTTTCAGTGCAGAAACAGACATGATGTCTAGAGCTAGAAGTTTTTGTATTGTCTCAAAAGAAAAGTAATTAGGTTTAAAATGTAAAGTTTTTTTATTGTTTTATGACTTCCAAGATCAGCAAATATCTGAGAGATATGTACTTTTAACACAGAGATGTTAAATTCAATTAGTTTCTGTTTTAAAGCACAGCAAAAGAGACACAAGTGCTTCAAACAGCAAAGCTCCAACCAAACAAAATGCAAGAGAAGCACCAGCAGCCGCAACGAGTGATACAGATGCCAAAACATTAATAGACAAAGAATGAAAACAGCACCAAAATGTGTCACTAAATGCTTAATTTTCTCATTCCAAATAGAACTTCATCAGATGAATAATAAATGAATTAAGGCTCTTCTCCTTAAATAAAAAATTAAAAAAAAAATTCAACCAATCACATTAGTAAATAATCACATCTCATAAATATTCATGAACTGCAAATACATTTCCAAATAGGGTTGCCAAACCATATAAAAACCACAATAACTTGTCATTTATACATAAATAATTGAATATAAATGTGAAATTCTATGTACATATTAGTGACCTGATAAAGAATAATTTAAAAAAAACTACAATCCTAAAAACTTATAACATAGAAATTTCAAGTTTAAGAAGACAGAAGGCGTATATACAGAAAAAATGCATATAAAACACATATAAAATACATACCAATAGCACCATCTAATGACTAAAATAAAAACGTGTTTGGATCTATAAAATTTGTAATATTTAACGTATTGCTTCCACAATAATCTAAAAATCTAGAAAATGTTTTTACCATTATCATACTATTTTAATAAATCTAAACAATAAATATATCAAACAAGCATATAAATAAAATTAAAACACATCAAAGCCTAGCTGACCTTAATTTCAAGATAAGGACTATAGACATGTCTTCATTCAGTCCAGGTGGTCTGCAGGCTTCCAGTTTCTGTTTTAGCCTGGGAACTGAAGTCAAGTGACAAAAAGTGATGTCATCCAGGGTAACCCAGAAGTAAAATATGGTATTCATTTAAGAACTCTCTCAGAGAGAGACTTTGCATTTTTTATTTTGTATTGGACCTAGCAAGGACATCCACTCATCATCATCATCTGCACTTGCCTGGCTGTAAGTAAGATTTAGGGCATAGCATCTCTCCTGCCACTGTGTTGAGTTACTGAGTATTGTCTTGTTCTTTTGTTATTTATTATTAAATATATTTAAAACTATCTTTGTGGCTGATATCTGTGAAACATATTTAAGCTCTTAGCGTACTGGCATATGTATTTGGTGACACTGTACAGGCCCGTCCTAATAGCCTGACTCTTTGTCAAAACTACCATTTGGATATAGTAACATTACACAGTAGGATTGGACATCCTTTGTAAGTGGCTTATAGTAGCTGATAAGAGGGGTTGGTGGCAGTGGATACTACCTTATAGTCTGGGCAGAAGGAGGCATAGCTAGTAAACCTGTGCCAGCCTTCCCTGGGTGTGTTTATGTTTGTATATAAATCAAATCTCAAAGAGTGTGTATGTCAGCTACTTGGGCAGGGACTCAAGCCGGAGGTCTTTGCTTGGCCCTTTAGCTGAGATCTTAACTCTATAGCTGTGCCAGTGGGGAGTCTTATTGTGGATCTGAAGAAAGAGGGTGAAACCAGCCCCAGACTAACTGTGATCTCTATGTGCTCTTAAGGGAAACTGTGCTTTACTCTGTGTGTACTTGTCATCCTCCCATTGTGTACACCCCTCACTATTGCCAGTGGTGAGGATTGAGATTCCTTGATTACTGGGCCAGTGTTGGGGTGTCACACTCAGGTTGACAACAATCTCACATTAGACCATTATGTAGCAGCTGTGGTCAGAAAAACATTTTACTCGGTTCATCTCATAAGTAAAGGGTTTGCATCCAGAAAAAAAGGAGGTTATTACCTCTCTGTACTCCTCCCTTATTAGGCAAACAATTGAATATAACGCCCTGTTTGGTGTGTACCTCTCCAAACACCTGCACCAACTGGAAAAACTACAGAAATACCTCACAAAGAGAATCCACGGCCTCCAACGCCTGTCCTATGTGGACAGTTTCAAAACACTATCACTCTACTCAGTATTGTACAGATTGCTCAGAGGTGATCTGTGTCTCGCCTACAAGGCAATATTGGACCCTGCTCTACTAGAGACGGTCAATATCTATAAGTCTAACTCCTCATCCATTACCTGCTTGAAAGGCATAAATCTAATATGTGACATCAATAAAACCTGCTGGAGAGACAGGTTTGTCTCCCAGAGGCTGCCCTGTCTCTGGAATAGACTTCCCATACATTTCAAACAGAGTACCTCACTGACCCTCTTCAAGTGCAACCTTGATGAATGGATGGGAAACCACAAATTTGTCCCAGGGGTTCCACCTGTATCCCTCATTAGCAGGGGTGACAGGTGCTGACTGAGGTTTCTTTTTGGAGAATAACCTCTTGGCTAGGCTTGTAAGGGCCCCACGACCATTAGCCTAGTAACCTCCTATGATCCTATGATCTTATGTAAGCCAATAACAATCTTCTGTTAGAGTATCTTATATGTGTAAAATGTTGTGGCAGTCATTGGGTGGATGCTGCTTCTAAAGCTATCAGAAATCCTTGCACTGTAGAAGATAAGAGAGGAGGTGGATAATGACAAAATGAATGCTACGCTTAACAAGTTATGTGATCCCCATACAAACAGACATTTTAGATATGTCTGAATATATATATATATATATATATATATATATATATATATATATATATATATATATATATATATATATATATATATATATATATACATATAATTAGTTCTTTCTCAAGGTTAAATCTTTGTGTAAATATATTAATAATTTAGCCATTAGGTACTGCATCTAGGGAGATTTTCTTAATTTCGTTTCTTTTTTTCTGGCCCTTTTCATCCTTTTTCATATCTTGTACATTTGAACACTTTACTGTTTCTTTTAATTTTTCTATCCATTCAGCATCTTTGTTATGGTCCAGAGGGTATTCATAAATATTTCTCTGAAATGTGTCTATTTCTTTTTAGTGTTACTTCTATTCCTCTTGCTTTGTTTCCCAGTTTTCTATAAAACTTTTTGGGTCATCAATGAATTGCTTAGTTTGTACCTTTCTATTCTATTTATTTGCATATCTTCTAAGTTTTTCTGTGTGTGCTGATATCTTTAATGTATTACTTGCATCAGTATATGATAGATCCTGGTCTGTTCTGATACTGTGCATTGCTTTTATCACATTCATCTTTCTAAGTATTTTTGCTGACCTGTTCCTTCTTATATATTCTTCTAACAGTGGCACTTCTGTTCTTAATTGCATTATAGTATTATCTATTCAATGCTTCCATAATGGCATTGTATTTCTTTCCTTTCTTTCCCTTATTAATCTGTATTTTTTGGTAAGACTTTATCTGTTATTAGTTTAGCTGAACAGTAATGTATCCTATTTACTTCTGTTATATCACATGGATTTCTGTTAGTAGTCTTGATTACTGTGTTCATCTGTTTCATCAGACTTCTAACATTTTGGGTCTTATTTACTTTATGTAATATATTATTTCACTGTTCTTAATATGTCATCCATTTCTATTAAATCAAGCAGCTCTTTCCATAGATCATTTTCTTCATAGGTTCATAGGTTCATAGGAGGTTACTAAGCTAATGGCCCTAGACCCTTTACAAGCCTAGCTGTGTAAAAACCTGAGTACCCCT
This sequence comes from Protopterus annectens, assembly GCF_019279795.1. Classification (NCBI taxonomy): domain Eukaryota; kingdom Metazoa; phylum Chordata; order Ceratodontiformes; family Protopteridae; genus Protopterus; species Protopterus annectens. The sequence continues at coordinate 1,534,687,315 of NC_056735.1, forward strand.
ACTGACCATAGTTAGATGTCATTGTTAGCAGAGTGATTCTGTGATCAGCACTGACTACCCTATCCATGAGAGTCATAAATTTACAGTCACCCACCCAGTTATCAAGGTTGCACTTGGATAGAGTCATTGAGGAGCTCTGCTTCACATGGAATGGGAGCTCATTCCAGAGGAGCAGCAATCACTTGGAGATATAACTGTCTCTCCAATATGTTCTGTTTATGTCACAGGCTAAGTTGAGATCCCTGGAGTGAGTTATTCTTTTCCTATTTGATTTGCGGATGTGCAGCATTTCCATTAGGGTAGGGTCCAACACTGCCCTGTAGGCCAGACACAAGTCACCTCTTAGCAGCCTGTATGATAAAGAGTACAGTGAGTACAGTATTTCCATGTATGTCATGTTTTAGTGGCCCTTTATTCTCTTGGTCAGAAACATCTGTGGTCTCTCCAGTTGTTACAGGTGTCTGATAAGGTAGATATAGAATGGAGCATTGTACTCAATTAGTGGTCTGATAAGGGTCAAGTACAGTGGAGTTATGACCTCACTGGTCTTGGATGTGATGCCCTTATTTATTAGATACACAATGTAAAATGCTTTTTTTTACCATTATTGACACATGGTGATTGAAGTTTGCATTACTATCGACCTGTTTTCCCAAGTCTCACACTACTGAGTTTGAGCTTAGAGGGGTGCTATCTATGTTATATTTAGCAGGAACTACAACTTTGCCAAAGGAGATTATGAGGCACTTTTTTGCATTAACGTTTATTCTGTGAGTTTGGCACCAATCATTTGTCTGTGTCAGCCTTTTCTGTAATATGATAAAATCATTAGGGAACTCTATTATTCCACCCAGTTTGCAGTCATCTGCAAACTTGGTAAGCCATAGGCCACCTACCTTCAAATGGACTTCAGAAAAATAGATTACAAACAGTAAAGGGCCCAGCACAGATCCTTGTGGTACTCCACTGGTAAATGGTCTACTGGTGGAGGTGGATTCCCCAACTTTGACAGTGTGCATTCTGTCATTGAGCCGAGCCAGTTGTCTGCCAATCTAGTAATGTATGGGTTAATTCCCAGATGGGAGAGTTTCTGTATAATACCTTAATGGTGGATTGTGTCAAAGACCTTGGATAAATCAAGATAGCTTTGCTGGCATTCTCAGGGAAGTCCACTAGGTTTAATAAGCAAGATATACCCTTGATGAAACCAAATTGGTTCAGATCAAATGTTTGAAGGTCGCCTATGTCCTTGTGGATAAGGTCCATGATGATTCTTTCCACATCCTTGCTGATAAGACTGGTTAGGCTTATGGTTCGATAGTTCCCAGGGTCAGGAGATGGACCCATTTGTACATGGGGATTACTTTTGCTGTTCTCCACTCTGCTGGCACAAAGGCAGTTCTCAGGATATGGTTAAAGAGAGTGCTGAGTGGTTCTGCTTGGTCTTGTTTTATATTGTTTAGTAAACAGCCCAGGATATTATCTGATCTCATAGATGCCATGTTTTTGTCCTTGGGTAGTGCTTGCATGACCTGTTCTTAGGAGATACTCAGTTGGGAATGAGAGTTAGGAATGCTTTGGGGTATGTATGGTAAGGACAGGGTGGTGAGGTTACCGCCAAATCTGTTGGCTAGCAGGTTGGCAATTTCCTCAGGTTCAGTGTCAGTTGTACCATCTACTATAAGTTTGGCACACAGTTGAACATTCCCTTTTAGATTTCAGACATAGCTAAAGAATGCCTTATAATTGTTTTTAGCTAGGGATGCTAATTTAGACTCATAGCTAGCCTTAGAGGACTTAACAAGGTGTCTGATTTTCATGTTCAAGCTGTGGAGGGTATTCTTCCTCTGTTGAGTAAGTTCTCTCCTGTTCTTAGATATCAATTTCTTTCTTTTGTTGTATAACTTATTTATACTTACAGTCCAGGATGGCTTGTTTTTTCAGGAAGACCTGGTTTTGTCCCTGTTAGGTATAGCCGAGTCAATGTATTTGTTTAAGTGGCTATATAGGGCAATTGTGTATTCCCTTGCATAAGAATCAATGGTGGCTATGTTGGCAGGCATTTTGAAATGTTTTATACCATCGCTTAGTAGGCAATAGTTTTCTTTGGAGAAATTTTTCATTTTTTTTAATCCTGTGGGTGTGTCAGGTTTGATATTTACCAGGGAGGGCAACACACAGGAGATAGTACATTCACACCACCATGCTGGTGAGCACCAGGTCCAGGACATTTGAACACCTTGTTGGGATGTAGACTAACTGTTCCAGGGCATTTGAATTAATAAAGTCCAGGAATTCAAAGTGATCATGTTTGTGCTCATGTAAGTCACCCAATTGATTAAAGGATAGTTGAAATTTCCCATGACCAAGGTGCTTGGCTGTATACTGAGCGAATTTAGCAAGTCCAGGTAGGCAGAGTGCTTCTCCTGGTTCCTGGTGTGAGATCTGTAGCTAGCAATGATGTGAAAGGGTACTTAACCTCTAGTAAATTGGACCTGGAGTTGCTCATGAGAGTTGTCCTGTTTCCCCAGTCTCAAAGTGTATTTGGATTTAATGAACATGGATGCACCTCCACCTTTGGTTCTTTCATGTTCTTTTTTGGGGTCTGAACGTGTTAAAGGCACTGAAGCCTTGTTTGGCCAGGGTGCTCTCAGCAGCCTTTAACCAAGTCTCAGTGACTGCACACACATCATCATGTGGCAAGTGATGAGATGCTTCCTGTTTCACCTGTTTCTCTTTAATTTGGGGGGGGGGGTCACTGTTACATCATGCTGTGACATTACCTGAGATGGGATTTTCTACACTAAATCCTTCACTTCACAGGTAATCCATAACTTCAATTTTTAATTCTTTAAATTTTGCATTACTAATCCTCTTTTCTTCTTTTCCTCGTTGTTTTCTTATTCTTTGAATTGTGAAATTTTCTATATCTGGGTGCCTTTGCTTGTATTTCTCTTCAAATATCTTTGGAACTGCTTTTTTAATATTGATTAGTCTGGCTTTCTCCTTTGCATAACTATTGCATCATATCATATTTCTTTTTTTTCCCATGTCCATATTTTTGTATAACTTTCCCATTTTTGTACTTCCTCTGTTGCTTCTTTTTCCAGGCAGCCCACACTTCCTTTGTCTATGAAATGCTTTTCATGGATTTGTTGCACTAATCAACATAGATTTTTTATTTGAAGCTTTTAACAGTTTTCTTGTGCAAGTATTTTTCTTTCCTCTAATTTCTCTCTTAATGTTTTTGAATGTCTTCTGGGCTTCGTGCATAATAGCAACAATACATAATTTTGTCCTTATCCTCAATAGTTCACGCTATCATATTTATATCTCTTTTTTGGTCTGTCAGTTTTTTTTTCTGATTTTTGATTTTTGTGGTCTTAACTTCCTTCTACAGTGTGTGTGTGTGTGTGGGGGGGTCATACTCCCCTGAGCCTGGCTTAGACCCATTATACGATTGTTCCTGCATCTTGAGGATTCTACATTAACAATTTTTCCAGTCCTGGCATCAGTGCACACACCAGGATTGGGTACTTTTTTATCCTGGCATTTGTGCACCCAGGTGTCTTTCTTTTTTTTTTTTTTTTTTAACCATCCTCTCTCCATGATATCTTCTATATAAAATGCAGTCTACATGGTAGTGTCATCTTGGTGAGATTTTGTGAAAACAGGGTCCACCACCTGAAGACACTCACCAAGACTTGAGTATTACTTCCCTTCCAGCAATAGTACTCCCCTTTTCTTGCTGATTTAATCATCTCAACATTTGGACAGGAAACACAATACTCCTCCTTAAGAGTTAACTATAGACCAATAGCTTGCCTTTCAATGATGTATAAACTATATACTGGAGGTGATGCATACAGAATTTATAGTCATTAGAAAAAAAAATAATCTTGGCAATAGAACAAAACGGTAACAAATAAAAGTCATATGAAGCAAAGGATCATGTGTTGCCATAATTGAAAATTCTAAAAAGGGGAAGAATTTAAGTATGACATGGACAGATTACAAAAAAATATTCAACAGTCTCTCATATTCATGGATAAGGGACTGCTTACAGATGTATAAGATACATCCTACATTGATCAGTTACATTACTGGTTGCCAACCCATTTGCAATTAAGTCATGACAAAATTCCAATTTATTATCCCAGGGATAAAAATTAAAAGGGTGATATTCCATGGTGATTCTTTGTTACCTCTATTATTTTGTCTTCCCCATAACCCATTTGCCTGAAGATCTCTCATCTGCTTTTTTGTGGATGATGCAAAACTGCACAGTTCATCAGATTATGAGCTGACAGCATAATTGAAAATGGTTAAAACTTTTTCATATGATATAAAAATGTCACATGCCCCTGGATTCAGTAATCCTCTGTGAAGGACTAATCTAGTCCTGCACAGAAGTGGCAGTTTAAGAGGAGGACGGCAATGCACCATACATATTAAGGAAGGTGCACTGCCTGAACACAAAAGGCTACACGGAGCGTGGACGAGTGCAGGGGGCATGTCTGAGAGTAGAGCTCACAGAATAAACATGCCCCTGCAAAGTAGAACAGAAGAATGTGTACATAAAACAGCGAAACCACTCATAAGTGTCCGCATATCCCCACCAAGAGTCCCCATGTGTTCAACAGCAACAGTACACTGAAAAAAAACACGAAGAAACCCTTATAGTAATTTAATTAAAACTCTGAGTACAGCTAACTGTAGGTGCGCGGGTTCACCCATTATTATCTATGGGTAAAGCAGCATAAAAGGCTGAAGAGGATAACAAAGAAGGTATAGCAAATGAAGCAGCACAGCAATAGCATAGTGGTCAGAGCATCCGCCTAACAAGGAGGCATTCCCGGCTCAAGTCCCACTGCAGCACAAACCATTTTCCATGTGTAATCTGTATATGAACATTTATGTACATTTTATTGCTGTATAACCTACCAAATAACATTTAAATGTGAACTGGAGTACTGCAAGAAATGCACATGTGAAGAGTCAGTACCAGAATGAATAAGTCAGCAGTAAGCAGGCGTAAGCACAAATAAGCCATAGTAAGCATATGTAAGCACTAGTAAGCGTGTGCAAGTGCCTTTGGGTGGGGAGAAGCACCCCCTACACAGATCAAGCAAAGGAGACACTAACTGCATGTAAGACACTGTGGCAGGAAGTCAGCAGTGCTAACCTCTGTGCAAACCCGCATACAACTGCTGGAAAGTGCCTTAAACGCACTGTATGCAATGGCCGGTGTCACATGTGACTCTGTGTACACTAACAAAGTCAGTCATAGGTAGCGCAAATCATATGTGACACACAAGGTTGGCCAGCATGCACACGAAACACAGTATCCAGCAATATCAGTCAACATTACCGGATATGTAGCTAAAGATGTAGAGGTATATGTGTTTGCATGAATACCCATAACTATATAGATATATACCTCCCCCTCACTGTAGTACAAATGTATACAAACATAGATAGACATATAGGCTTTGTAGTAGAACATTACCCCACTGCAACTGTCGCGCAGGAATAGGCGTGGTCTACATGACTGACAGGGCATGCCCATGTGACGTTGCATGCTGAGTGACAAGCCATGCAGATTACCAAGTGACATGCTGAATATTCATTGACTGACTGTTGTCAACATAGTAAGGAGCTGCGGGGGAGGTGTCTGTATACCAGACTGGGGAAGAGGCAGTACTCAGAGAAAATGAAAAATACTACATATATCGGTAGGTGCAGAAAAGAAATGCAGGTTCATTCAACAATTAGCGGGTCAGAATCTTTGTAGGTCCAAACACAAAGAAAACACTTGAAGCAAAACACACTCCTGGGCTGCGGAGGAAAAACACTATTTTCAAGTAACTGCAACAGTGAACTACTTAAAAGAAATGCCAAAACCCAAAACATAACCCCTGCCCCCCACCTTTCTTTACTATAAGTTTGTGCAGTACCTGCACCAGCAGGGTGGCAAGCCCCCCTGCACCCCCCACATTTCTTTGAACATATTTGTGGAGATAAAGCAACAATCAATATTCCGAGGCAGTGAGACACTAAATGCATTCAATAAATGCAGTACAAAAGAGCTCCCAGAAAAGTCGCCACCCTCACCCTTACAGAACTGTAATCTTAAGCCTGTGTAATACTACAATAGACATTATACATGTAGCATATTATGTGTACGCACCCCTCACCCTTTAAACAATGTGATGTTAAGTCTGATATTATAATACTTTTTATAAATGCAGCATATTTGTGTTCATTTAAATAATCAAACCTTTTGTTCACTGGAAAATGGACTTTTGTTGTTTCACAACCCTTGTATCAGCAAATAAGACAGAAAATGGGGTTTGTACTAAAATAATTACAATGCGTTGCATATGCATTCTGCAGGCAATGGCCTTCCAATGTGTATTCAAAGCACTTCTTATGCGTAGAGTGCTGGGAGGGCTTTGGGCGGTCCATGCTACTGCGCATCTGGGGGGTAATGTTCTAATACAAAATTGACATATAAATAAATACCCACATATAAATATGCAGACTCTCAGACATCCACATGTCATTAGATATATATACAGCAATATATATATATATATATAGATATATATATATATATATATATATATATATATATATATATATATATATATGTATATCTATATATGTATATATATATATATATATATATATATATATATATATATATACTTGTCGATGTTAAGCGTTTTCGTGTATGTGTGTTCGATGGTTTGTGATTCGGACATATGCTAGTCGAGCATGTGTCCAGATCCCATATATAGATATATATATATATATATATATATATATGCGCGTAGAGATACACAGATATATAACTATATAACTATGATAAGATACAGCACCTAAGAATGACATATGTTCACAGGCCATTCCAATGGAGGTAAGGGGCCCAAGCAAGAAACGTGCAACACGTAGCATGAACCCCCCCCCCCCATGCCAGCCAGACAGGGAAAACATACAAACAAACCCACAAAGAATGTAAACAATCCACTGCTCCCCAGAGCACAGGCAGGCTAAAACGAGGGGGAGAACACAGTGGACCCGAGAAGTCTAATCTTGGGACAGAGACAGGAGTGTCCCTTGCAGGACACCCCAAAAATTGTCTTGTTATAGGAGGAGGCCTGTGCAATGACCTATCAAGGTGGGGCATGTACATACCCGGACTACAAGGGTGGGAAAGCCCTATGACCCATGGCTCGAGACAACGTACGAGATGGGTCCTGTGAAGTGGAGAGTGGGTAGTGTGTAGTGGTGTGTTTATACCCGACCTGCACCCAGAGTAACGATGAGTGCTGTAGAGGAGGTGCGGGTGGGGGAACTATGGGTATGTAATTATGGGTCAAGGTGTGCAGGTGTTTGCTGGAATGGGTCTACTCAGACCGCCCCAGGGATGTAAGTAATAGTATTCATTGGGCAGAGCTGCCACCCAATGGGCAGCCACTCCCACTACGAGTCCCACTGCAGCACAGTCTATTGTACATGGCAAAGAACGCAATAACCAGATGCAGATGTAAAAATGTAGAGGTGTGTGTGTATATATACCCATGCCTACATGGAGATATACCTCTCCCTCTCCGTATTACAAATGTATGCATACATAGACAGAATATATTTAAATACCCACATATAGATATATATACATATGCAGACTCCCATACATCCATGTGTCGTTAGATATATATATATATATATATATATATATATATATATATATATATATATATATATATATATATATATATATATATATATATATATATATATATATATATATATATATATATATATATATATATATATATATATATATATATATATATATATATATATATATATATATATATATATATATATATATATATATATATATATATATATATTTCACGTATTCAAAAAAGAGCTGTAGACCGCTCAGTTACATGAAAGTGCACTTATTCGAAAGTGCACTTTCGCGAACTCAGCTTCAATGAACGGATCGCATCACAGTGGAGGACAGCAGGAAAACAGGCCGAACGGATCGCATCACAGTGGAGGACAGCAGGAAAACAGGCTATGTCCTCCACTGTGGTGTGGGAGTTACGGACCTTAGGGTTAGGGTGCGGGTCATGGTAAGGGGTTAGCTAGTAGGGCTATCCCCTTACCATAACCCGCGCCCTAACCCTAAGGTCCGTGACTACTGCACCACAGTGGAGGATAGCCTGTCCTCCACTGTGGTGGGGTAGTCTCGGACCTTAAGGTTAGGGCACAGGTCATGGTAAGTGGATAGCCTTACTAGCTATCCCCTTACCATGACCCGCTCCCTAACCCTAAGGTCCGTAACTACTGCACTAAAGTCAGTAGTAGCCCATTCGCTGAAGCGGGTTTCACAAAAGTGCACTTTCGATTACGTGCACTTTCGAGTAACCCAGGGTCTACTGTGTGAGTTCTAAGAAGTGTATTTTTGAACTTACACAGTAGACCCATATATATATGTATATATATATATATATATATATATATATATATATATATATATGTATTTATATATATATATATATATATATATATATATATATATATATATATATATATGTGTGTGAGTGTGTGTGTGTGTGTGTAATTATACAAATATATATGTAGCTAGGTATGATGCAGCAGTTAAGAAGTACATATGTTCACAGGCCGTGCCAATGGTGAGGGGTCCAATCAACAAACGTGCAACAGGTAGCACCAACCCCCACCACCCAGCTAGACAGGTGAAACATACAAACACACAGTATAAGTAAACACACCACTTCTTCCCAGACTACAGGCAGGATACTACCAGTGGGAGAGACCTGCCAAGTCTTATATGGAAACAAAGACAACAGTGTCCCTTGTGGGACACCCCAAAAATTGATGATGATCTGAGTCAGTCCCTGTAACAATTTTTCTAACCAGGCTGTGTAAGTACATGGACTACAAGGTTGGGCAAGCCTGATGACTCATGGGTCGAGACAACATACGACATGGGTCCCGAGACATGGAGAGTGGGCAGTGTGTAGTGGTGTGGTTAGACCCCCACCTGCACCCACAGTGAGGATGAGTGCTGTAGAGTAGGGGCAGTTGGGGGAACTATGGGTATGCGATTATGGGCCTAGACATGCAGGTGTTGGCTGGCATAGTTGTATTCAAACTGCCCCGGGGATGTAAGTAATATTACGAATTGGGCAGAGCTTCTGCCCATACCGCTCAACCTCTTAGAGCAAAACCTCTGGACAAAACCTAAAATGTTGGGGAGACAAATAGGGACAGATATTAAATATTCCCCTTACAAACTTAGAAAGCTGATAGAATAATAGGTTATGCATTAGCATGACTTTTCTGAAGGATGTGGAGTCTTAAACTCAAATACTTGTCTTTATTTAATGACTAGTACCGAAGGGAATAATGATATATGGTGCACACCGTGGGGGCGTGTGAGCATGCTTCATGCACAGTATGTCACACCTGCGGCGTCGGTTCCGTGGAACTGGGAGATGAGGCTGGCAAGGTATGTGAGCAAACCGCTGCTTCTCAAAACCCTGGCAGGATGCTATCAGTGGGAGAAACAGTGTAGACCAGCTAGGTCTACTTTTGACACAACAACAAGTCCGTCCATGACGGGATGAACCAACAGTTGTGGGTCACATCAATGTCTCCAACAGTATCAGAGGAGGATCAAGGGAAGGCTGGTACATACTTGGACTAAACGGATGAAGAGCCTGCAGACACTTGGGTCGAGACAGTATACTGGAGGAGTACCATGATGTGTAGAGAGGGAAATGTGTGGAGGCGTGTTATGGCAGGGCTAGCGACTAGGGAATGGATGGATGCTGTGTACGTGGAACTCAGGTGCCAGGGGAAGGGAACATCGGTATGACATTATGGTAGACATAAGCAAATGAAGCAGAACAGCAATAATGAAGTGGGCAGAGCATCCACCTAACGCGCATGCATTCCTGGTTTGAGTCCCACTGCAGCACATTCTATTTTCCATGTGAAATCCATATATTAACATTGTTGTGCTGTATAACCTACTAAATAACATTTACATTTGAACAGGAGTACT
>NC_056735.1:1534699925-1534737425 GCF_019279795.1 Protopterus annectens
ATCAGGAGCACAAATGGATGTAGCCATGGACTGATAGCATGGAACACACATACTGCCAGTGTAATATCTGACACAGGACCTGTGTGGTGGACAGACAAACATGATAGGCACACCTCTGTCCAGCAAAAGGATAGGCCCACAGTATTGAGCTATGCAGACAGACTGCATTGCAACGTTTACTAGTATGTACACACACATACACCCTCTGTAACACCAGTACTATACAAAGCATAACACCACTCTACTCACAGTCTGTATGTCCTGCTCCTCTTACATATATGTGGCTGCCCTGAGTGCGCAGGTTCTCCTGTAAGAGGTATTGCTACCTACTGTCTGTAACATTGATGCCCACACACAGGAAGGATGCCCATCATGCAGGGAATGTACAGGGAATATGCCCACATGATGTAGGGATTCATAGTGGGTGGTTGCCATGACAGTGGTAATTGGAAGTACTACACATGTGTGTACTCATATATATTTATATATATATATATATATATATATATATATATATATATATATATATATATATATATATGGCTATCTGGATAAGTACAAGTCTATATATTTCCACCAAATGTCCTGGACATGGAGTGTAGCCCTACCCCAGCCCCTATAGTCCCAAAGTCATAGTGCAAGGGGATGTCAGGTATGTATAGCAGGTATATTGTTAAACTATTGCTACTGTCATTGGGATTGTCTTCACAGACATGGTGTGTGTGGAAGGTGACATCTGCTTATAACATGTGTGCCATTGGCTATTGACAGCCATCCTAAGGATATCATTGTACAGTACCTGCATATATAGCAGGCTCAACAGCCATGTCACAGCACAGGGTAGGATACACCTGTGTGAAAATGCATAACCACAACCAATGTGAACACAGCTACAGCCACATATGGTACGCTAGCATAATAGTAAAGTATATGGACTATCTGTTCTACACCATCCTCATATGTGCCACTCACAGAATGACCCTACATATACTTGGCTGCTACACAGTTTGGTCTGATGGCTGTCTGTAGTATGGGACATGTGTGTGTATGCTCCTACAAACATGTACGGCAAAATGGTACTATACAGTGGGGCAGCATGTAACATCAGATAGAAGGGGGGCTAGAAAAATGACATCTACCACAGTCTGTACACAGGCCAAAGTACATATTAACAATACACACACTGCCAACATTCACCATCACTACACAGACCTCAGTACTGTACAAACATCCACAGAATGTCCAGGTAATGTCATGAAATGTAACCCCTACTGTACATGATGTGTAGCAATCTGATATATCACTGGCTTGTTATCAGATTTGATGACACTATTTATGGTGTACAGCACATATGCACCACTTCATGCACAACATATATACAAAGGTTGACAGAGGTGTGGCTGACAGCACATACACAGGGCCAGTATAGACATGTTGCGGCGATACCCTCATAAATCTACCATTGTAACGGGGTTTGTTGCATCATATGTCCAATGAGGGTTATGTAGTCAGTAACTGTCACGGCCTTCACCATCTACAGACTGCAATCCTCACACTACCTTCTGCCTTCCACGGATAGACGCATCATGGGTAACACATGAAACCAAAGGTACAACACTGCCCAGTCTGCAGATGATCCTGCAGATGGGGATTCCTCATATACATGGAACTGACATGGGAGGTATTGTAACATGTACGACAGGCATATTCAGACAAACACTGTTAAACCAACATTACTCCATATACAGTATAGGAGCACTTACAGTCTGTAGTCAGGTCAGGCACATCCCCCTCCTGTTTGTTGCCCTCTTTCCACAGTGTATGTTGTTAGAGGAAAATCACCCATTATCTGAGATGCTGTTTGCCAAACGACAGATCTAGTTCCTGCTCACAGTGACAAAAAAGGGCCAACACCACCATGATTTTCCCAGGTATTGGAGTGCGTTTCCATGCAATTGGCTATGGGAATGTTACCACAGCTATTCCACATGCAATCAGCTAGGGGAGGGCTGCATTTCATGCAGAGGCCATCAGCTGATCATGAGCATCACTTAAAATACACATGCTGCTGCCTAAGCAAAGTAGGTGTGGGTCTCCACATCCATCAGAGAGGGAGTGGGGGAGGCAACCAGAGGCAAATACATGTCAGGGAGGCTTGGGAGGGTAAAACTGAAGCATGTTTGTATCACACACCTACCAGTACAGGGTATCAAACCCCTGACAGCTATATAGTACTATCACAGCACGATGCAGTTATTGGATGCGCCACATGGGTTATTTGCTGGAGAAGCACTCAGAACATATATGTGATGGTGAGTGACATCTGCAACAGGGATACGGTAGATATACAGTAGGTGACGTACACGTGCCTGTCTGCATGAACAGGTGCCAGCGTTAACACAGGCACACTCACACAGAGACGCACATACATTAACGCACTTGGCAGGGCCAGGAATGCAACTCATCACTAGTGGGATTGCCGCAACACATCAATGTGCAGGTAACACATGCACCACACGGGTCATATGGGGGTCGTATGGGCAGTGAGTATGAGGGGTGTCAGACATCAGACAGAATGCTTCACTGTGCCCAGGGGGGTTGTAGTGAGTGTAGATGTGAACATACGCACCATACAACACACACATGAACACACAGTGTGCCAGTTTTGACATGCATGGGTGCATGTCTGCATGGGTGTGTGGTGGTCAACAGTGCCAGCAGGCTATACAAGGGTATGTGATGGGTATACCTTGGCAACAGGCCACATGACAATGATCTGCATTGTGGCTCAGGCCTATAGTTTCTGCATTTGCCCATATAGGTGGGTATTGCATCTCTCATCCAGTCACCTGGGTGGCTATTGTGTGTGGCCAATGCTGTGCCTCACTTGCCATGTATGTGTTCCCTAGTCCATGACTTGGATGGTGTCTAGGATGTGCACACCTCCCACATGCATGTACAGTGACATGCAGAACTGTACCTGGGGTGTCTGACCCATGCTGTGAACACAGATTATCATCAGATGTGCCAGTCTTGCCCACCTGTGGCAGGGACTGGTAATGGTCAGCAGGTTTACCCTGCACCTATATTGATAGCATGCTAACAGCATTTCCTGATGTCAGTGTCATCTGTCCATACTGGGTATGTTGTCAGGCATGGTATGTCCATTGTGAGTCACATGTGAAGGCACAGTGGGGTTGCTAACTGTGATTGGCTTGCCTTGATGTCACATGTATGGTTATGGCTTTGCACCACAGCCTCTCAGCTAATTTACATCTGTTATCTCTGTATGGTTGACATTGTGATATATTTTTGGGCCACCATAAATGAAATAAGCAAAACCCCTCCACCTTGCCCACAGGTGTCACACAAACACAACCACCTCTACACAGGATACAAGTTGCACACTCACACCTGCCATGTCTGGGAGTAGAACCTCTACCTAGCTAGTTTATTACACTACAGCACTACACTATTATGGTGTCCAGGCCAAGCACTTCAATTCGTACAACAGAAGATAAAAGATCGCACCATGGACATTACTGAAGTACATCTTTCCCAAAGGTGTATTTCACAATGAATGACATCAGCAGGATTACCAAAGTAGGTCATTTGTAATGTACTGTGAGTGAGTAGCCTATAATGTATTGCTACATACATAAACACTAAAACACACACAAAACATCCAGAACTGCCATGGATGGAGATGGAACCCTACTACATTTCTAAATCACACTACAGGAGTATGCAGTTACAGGATGCGCTACAGAGATTACTGGGCTGTCACCTTCCCAGAGGTGTATTTCTAGGTGAGTGACATCAGCAGCCTTGCCAAAGTTGAGTATATGACTTGTACGGCGTGTGAGTAGCCTAGAAAGCATTGCTCTCTGCTCACTCAGACACATACAAACACACAGTTGCTAGGTCTGAGGTTCAAACACCTACCTAACTAAGTTATCACACTACAGCTGTACGCAGTTATAGGACATGCTACAGAGATTACTGGGCTACCACCTTCCCAGAGGTGTATTTCTAGGTGAGTGACATCAGCAGCCTTTCCAAAGTTGAGTATGTGAATTGTACGGAGTGTGAGTAGCTGAAAAATAATTTCTCTCTACACAGTCAGAGACAGACAGGCATGCACACAAACACACACTCACAAAATTGCCAGGTCTGCGGTTAGTACTACTACCTAACTAGTCTATCATACAGCAGTACGCAGTTATGGGATGTGCCATGCATATTACTGAGCTATAGCTCTTTCAAAGGTGTAATTCACATTGGATGACCTCAGCAGGCTTGTCATACTACTGCTATGGGGAGGGCAGTGTGTGCATGGGCCATATCCCATTCATGTAGGGGTTGACATGCCACATGCGGGCACACATGGGGTCATATGTCACAGGTATGTGTATATAGCTACTAGATGGCTACTTCCTTGTACAATCTTGTGGGACAGCTGGCACGTGCACCACATAGTCTGGCATGCTGACAGGTACTGGTGGCTAGTACCTGCAATGGGTTACATCCGCACTTCATGTGTTTGGGGCCCATTGGCTGTGTGCCGGTTGGGACAGGCCCGAATGGCTCCTTGTCATGGTTACCCTCTTCCACACATCTATGCCCATATACCTTTGGCTTATTATAGTGTGTTGTCCTTACACATTTGTCTGTATTCCTGTATACTGTGTGTGCAAGGCAGGACTGGTGCATTCTGACATGTGTCTGCACTGAGAACTGTGACTGCCAGATATTTCTGTTTCACTGGTGTTTGCAGACATGGCCTTCATGTGTTTAAGTGTGTGAGCATGCCCAGTATGTCCTCTCAGTATGTTGTTGACTGACATTGCCTTCAGTTCTCTGTGTGTGAGCATGCCCAGTATGGCCATCTGTGTTGCATGTGTGGATCAATTCCAGGTAGTTTGTACTGCGGTGCTGACCTTTGTGTTGTACACTGACAGGTAGCATGCTGTGTCTGCAGGGTATCCATCGGTCATTTGGCATTGACTGTTGCTACATTTCTGCATAGTGGGGGTGGACACCTGACTGTTTCTACTGTTCGACACAGGAGTGGGAGGGGCACACCTGACTGTTACTATACGTGTACGTTGAATAGGGGCTGGGGGGCGCACCTGACACTTGTACACATTTGTTAGGACTGTACTGGTATGTCAGGTATTCCATTTCAGTCTGTAGTCTTGCCTATCCTGCTGGCTAGATGCTTACCAGTGTATTACAGATCCTAGCTTTGTTTACCTACATATTAGTTTCTGACTTCCTAGCCTTCACAACTTACATCCGACTGCCTGCCCTGCTGTAGTCTGTGTAAGCCTGGGGGAGGGGTTACCAATAGGGCACATTCAGAGGCCATAGTACAACTTTTGTTTGTGTTTGTCTTCACCTGTTCTGCTGGCTGAGACTGTTGGGTGTGTAAACCTTCCTGACTGGCATGTGTGGCTGTTATGGACACACATGTCACTCAGGCCATTTCTTGCAGTGGGTTTTATCACCCTGTGTAGTACTGGCTACTATGGTGACTCCAGTATGTGTTACAGATGTCATGATGCCACAATGGATGTCTACTGTCTGCTGCCTTGACATTCGGCCATCCATTTCCCTTGCATGGTCACACCCATACCATAGCTACAGGTAAAAACACATTCTACTCCATTTGGTAATTGGTAGGTTGACTGACTTACCTAGAGAGTGTGCTGGACTTGAGCATGGTGCTGGAGGGCTGCCTATGTCAGATGCACATAGTAAACTCCCTATACATGGTTGAGCGTAGGTAGTGTCGTGTTTGGCATCCCTTTTACTGTCTGTGCGAGTCAGAAAGAGATGTAATTCCCTGTGTCCCTACTGTGTCAGTGCATATGCTATGCATTGCCTCTTTGTCATGGCCATGGCATACTGGGCACGCCCCCTTCTGCCTAATGGAGCAGGCTCAGGTTGTTCCTCCTCTGAGTCACTCTGTGCCTGTACAGGCCTTGGCCCTACCCCATGCTGTCCCTGCTGCAGCTGTTTCTGCAGGATCATATTGTGTAGCATAGCATATACCATAACAATCTGGGAATATGCAGCTGGTGAATACTGCAGCATGCCACCGGATGTGTCCAGACACTGGAATGTGACCTGAGCATCCCAAACATGCTCTCTATTATATGTCTGGCCTGTGCGTGTGCTTCATTATGGCGTTGTTGTTCAGGTGTGTGTGCATTTCTGATAGGTGTCATCAGCCACGGCTCCAGTGGGTACCCAGCATCCACCACTAGGTGACCGTAGGGAATGCCCCCATCGACAAATCTGTGGTACAGCTGCATCAGTTGCCATATGTGTGAATCATCATAGCTTTCAGGGCAGCCAGCACACACATTCATTATAATGCCCTGGGCATCCATACGAGCTGGCAGTGGATGGAGGGGATGCCCCTGTGGTTGATGTAGGCCCTACCCTGCTCACCGGGTGGTGCTTTGATGCATAAGTGGGTGCAGTCTATAGCACCCACTACCCCAGGGTAGTCTGCTATTTAGTGGAAGAGACGCATATTGCTTTTCAACACCTCACGTGTTTTGAGGAAATATACGTGCTCACTGATATGTGCTGACATGTCATCCAGGAACTGGTGGAATACTCTGGATGCCGATGCCTGTGAGATGCCCATGATATCCCCAGTTGTGCTTTGGGAGGTACCTGTGGCTAGTATACCTAGGCCTACACATACCTTGGTATCTACTGGGATGGGCTCTCCTCGGCCAGTTTGGTGTGTCAGGTGTGGCCTGCACAGCTGAACAATTTGCTGTAGGAGGTCTCTGTTCACCCTATAGTGCTCCACTATCTCCAGCTCATGTAGACCCTGGTAGGTTAACCTGGGTTTGTACACTCTTCTCTGTTTCCTCACTGTGGGTTGTTCGGCAGCATTCACATCCTTACCACCCTCAGCCTCTTGCACATGTTGTTCTATGTTGCCTGCTGCAGCTCTTCTCATTTTGTAGGTTTGTTTGTTAAAATTTCCCTGCATGTATACACCGGAGGTGTAGAGTGTGGACAAACTTGGGGGGAAGATGTCAGCTTAGTTTATAGTAGTGTTCTGGGCTGGACTGGTCTGCTGCCTGTGTAATTAGCTGATTCTGATACATTTCACTTGGCAGCTCAGCTAGTTCTCTTTGATTACCTTCCTACTGCTGTTTTCCCTTCCCATTGCTTCCCTGTTTAAACCTGTGTGTGTGCCGCGCAGAGTGCTCAAATGTGCACAGAGCTGCTATTTCCTGGTTTAACTTCCTTTTTCTTCCTGTGAAACCCAGTGCGCAGCGTGCACACCCGCTTACACTTTGTAAGGAGTGCTAGGTAGTTTGGACACACCTCTAGCTTAGCTGTGCTAAGCTAAGAGCAGTCCCGAGCCACAGGGCTCCTATCCACTTACAGTATGCCTGACACACCCCCCCCATGATGTCACCTGTATCTTAGTCTTGCACCCAGCTATTTATACTCTTACACTCTTAGGACACGCCTCACATCCTGGGGAAATCTGGGATTCACTATCCTTCCCCTCATTTGCATAGGATTGCCTGCTAATGCATAGTTACATGTCCCACACTGAGCCTCCCCCCTTATCAACCATTACTCACTGGCCAGGTTGTCTTATGCCTGCCATTGACTTAAATGGCAGAATACTGCTTTAAGTTAGAATGCTCATTATAAGTTTATGTTTTTATATTCCCTCTGATTCCGTTTGCGTGCCACTGCCCTAAGCTTAAACAGCCGAGATCGGCAAAAAAAATTAAAAGTTGATTTTTTTTTAGTTTTGAAACAGTTTGCAATGCCAATGGCCTTATACTTGGCCATTGGCATGCTTCCTCAATGATATGCAGCCTTTATTTTGAGTTGTCATAGCTCCATTTTGTGGTTTGCAGAAATGTACTCGGCTACTAATTGAGTACATTTCTGCAGACTGCACTCATCCTGCACTGACAGCTGACAGCTGACAGCTTCCTGGTTCACAAATTACCCTCATTTGCATGGTTTTCACCTGCAAATGAGGGTAATTTCCATACAGGAGCTTGGGCTGTGCAAGATTAGCCTAAGAGCTCACGTGCATGTCCCGGGAGCTTGTTCCTAGATCGCACGTCGGCCATATTGCCGAAAATAGCTCTTAGACTAATCCTGCACGCTATAAAGGGCTTCAAAAATCCGGGGGCTGTTCTTGTTAAATGTGCAAAAGCAATATTTAAAGCAGGAAAGTTGCAGAACCAAGAAAATATCAATTTGGGACAGGAGTGTGATACAAAGCAACTTGAGCAGGAAGGAGTATATAAATATTTGAGAAAAGGTGAAGGACTGACAATAAAACATGAACAAATACAAATAAAACGCAATAAGGAATACTTCAGAAGACTAAATTTAATATTGAAAACAACTTTGATGCTTCCAAATAAAGCCCAAGCTATAAATCAATTTGCTCTTCCTATTTTAACTTACACTTTTGGTGTGATTGATTACCCCCAAAAGGCATTGGATCAGTTGGACAAAAAAAAAAAAAAAAAAAAAGAAAAATGCTTAAAGCTTTTCAAATGATTTATAAAAAATCAGTGTATACATTCCCTGCTCTGAAAGAGGTACGGGCCTACTTGAAATTGATTACATATAAAGATCTGCAGTTGTGAGACTCTATACATATCTGCAGACCTTGTCAAATCCAAACATAGTGAAAGTTTTAAAACATGAGGAGAGAAAGTTTAAGATGACCTCCAGGTTTAGTTTAGCAGAAGAATTCAGGTGGCGAGCAAGAATGGAAATCAAACCAGAAGTAGACAAAAATCAGACAGCAAAAGAATTTTCCAAAAAACAAAAGAAAGAATTTAAGGAGAAGGATCTGATGAGAAAGAAAGAAATGGGGAAAAGCCATAAATATAGTGGCAAGTATAGAGATCTCCTGGAACATCCCCATGTTGATCAGGATTTGATGCAGAAATGGTTATGAGATGGTGAGTTGAAACCAGAGAATGAAAGGTTAATAATAGCAGTACAGGATAGTGGACTACATACACATTGGTTTACAAAATCCACTGAACATGTGGATGAAACAGACAAATGTAGGTTTTATAAAAATGAATTGGAAACAACCACACACCTTGTTGCTGGGTGTGATATTCTCATCGCAGCAGGCCTGTACACTGAAAGGACAATTATGTGGCAAGATTGCTGCATTAGGGATTGTGCAAACACTACAAAATAGAAATAGCTGAGAAGCATTGGAAACATGAACCACAAAGCATTATAGAGAACAATGAAGTATACATCACATGGGATCACCCACTACTAAAACTTCAAGGAATAGATGTGAGACAACCAGATTTAGTTGTCCATGAAAAACAGAGAAAGGTGACATTGATCACTGTAATTGCTTCTTCTAGCAATTAGAGTGTCTCACATAAAGAGAGAGACAGAAAGTCATAAAAGATTTGCAGGCAGAAATGAGAGCACTGTGGAATAAAGATAACCAGACAGATCCAATAGTAGAAGGAGCAATAGATCTCATAAAAAAATTACAGTCATACTTCTATATGCTAGCAACATAAATAAGATTGTATGAATTGCAGAAGGAGTCAGTTCTGGGCAAATTGTGGGTGCTGTGAAGAGCACTTTTGGCTAACATCAAAGACTGAAACAACACCTATTTCATGAACTTTAATAATTTCCTGACTTAGGAATGGGGTCCATTCTCATCATGGTAATAGAAACCCAAAACACTTGGAGAAATTAAAGCAACAAGAATGGCAATTAGCTCTCCTTTGTTCTTGATGTAAGCCAATAAAGAGCTTTTGTCAGAGTGTCTGAGGGTATGTGTATAACTTTATGGCAGTAAGTGGACAGATGCTGCATATAAAGCTAACAAAAATCCCAGCACTGCTGAGGATAAGAGAGGAGGTGGATAATGACAAACTGAAAGTTAGGCTTAACAGTTTATGTGACACCCATACAAACAGACATTTCAAAGATGTACAGGAAGACAATTTTATGAAATCTCATTTAACACAGGGAGAAAAGATGGGTAAGGCAGGGGAGAAGGAAGACTTTGTCTATGCCTCCAGACTTTGTTTTGAAGGTTACTACACAATGTCTAGAGAATTTAGTACACATTTCTCAAAACTCTCCAACCTTCAAACATTGAGCCCTGTTGCAAACAATGTTAGCCTTAATGGGGATAGGCGGGTAGTAGTCATGAATGCTGGCAAGTAGCAGATGTTAACAGCTCAGTGACCCTCAGGTAAAGTATGCAAGGTTACCGTTAATATATCTACATTTGTCTAAGGGGCCTTTGAGGGGAAGGTATCTTATGTCTACAGTAAAATGGTGGTTTGCAATGACTATAAGAGTACAGTAAAATGTTCTGCAGTCCTTACAGGGTATAGCTCTGCATCATGCTTTCCTAACAGGCAAGTGTGTTCCAAAATGCAGTGAAGGGTTCCCATCAAAGTGATCTTCCAGATAATGTCACTTGCCTTAGTTGTATAATAGTTACAAAAACATGTTATGCACACACTTGCTTTAACTCCCATTACTAGATCTGAAAAATCCTGACAGTTAACAGTTAAAATTTAAGCCAAAAGAGGGACATGTCTGTGACTCACAAAGTACTTCCATAGAGGGCTAATCACTTCGATTTTGATTTTCTAACAAAAGAAAGGAAACTGTTATGATAAGTGAGGAGGACAGTATGGAGGTAACAAGATGCTGCAGTAGTTCAAAAACAAAATGTAATAGTAAAAAATACCAGCTTTGAATTGCTGCATTTGGGTCCCATGCACTCTTCTTTGATAACTTCACTTCTGAATAAGGAAACACTATCAAACTACAGTACATCCATTTTTGGTGTGTTTATTACGGTATAAAACATTTATATCTAAATAAATCAGCCTACTTGCATGAATAAAACAAAATGAAACAGTATGCACTTCCAGAATTAGAAAAGCAAATTACAAAACATTAGCTGATAAGGTTTATGACTCATAACACAGCAGGCATAAAAAAGCTTAGTTGCCAGTATTGATTTTCTAGTGTGTTCAAAGCATTTTGGTCTGTCTCTATAACACAACATAATTAAGACTTGTTGATTTTAAAGCTTAAATGTTGTACAGTTAACAGTGTTATAATTTCGAGAAAAAAAATGTGAAAATATAACAAATGCATAAAGTAAAAACAAGCAATAAATAAACTAAAAAAAATGAAGCTTCCAGTAAAAGAAATGATTGGCATTATGAAGAATTTAAGTGACAGCTTTTTTTTCAACTATGTAAACCCATTGAGCATAAATGCCTCCTTTAAGAAGGAACCCAGCATTACTATCTGGTTAAATAACATCCTCACAGTCGCAATGTATGCATATGGAATCTGAGGGGAATTAAATACAGGACTGCAGGGTAAAGGTTGGTAAGCATTAATGTTCCTATTCCTATACTGAAACTTACAGAATGGATGCCTGAGAAATTCTAAGCCAAGCTCCTAACTGTACTTTCATGTACAGGAAATATTTCAAGAATACCCCTGATGGTAACCATTTGAAATGTCAAGACCCCCTATAGTGAATCTCAAATGCAGAGAGTTGATGGCCAAAAAAAAAAAAAAAAACCACAAACATTTCTCAGAACATTCCCTTTTCTCTGAGGTATGGTGATCTTCGGAGTTAGTGTATATTAGTTTAGGTTTTGTGGGAGGCTAACCCCTCCCATACAAAAAACAAATTAAAGTAGAAGAGCGATGTCCAAGATTCACTCCCCTCCTGCTTCTTCATTTTTTGTTTCTTGTTTTTATTTCAGTGTGTTGGCACTCAGCATTTTGAGTGCCTACATTTCAGTAGAGAGCCCTCCTTGACCAAGTCTTCAGAGTCACTCATTTCTTAGAAAACATTTACTTCCACAAAGCAAGAGCCAGGCACATGAAAGAATGCCTACTACAGTTCTGAGTTCTGACTCCAGGTACTACTGCCAGTCTCTACTCAGAAGAATGCAGATGACACAACTGAGTATATGGCGTGAACAACTCCTTCAGAAAACCAGGACCTTGATGATTAAATTTTCAGTGCGTCAGGCCTAAGGTGTCAAAGATGGTCAAAGATGTACATCTTTGCTTCAGGAGGTCAGCGAAGCTCATACAGTAGCTGGGAAACAAAATTAAAGCAGGGTGAGCCATTTATTAACTTGTCAGCAGAGATTTGTACCCATTTCTGAAGTTCAAAGCACTATAACAATGACAGTAGGAAGAAACAAAGTACACGAAGGAAGATGTTCCCGGACATATTGTCTAGGATTTATTGCTTAGGATGTCAACAACACAACTACCAATACCTATTTAACAAAATGCCAGCATATTGTCAAAGATAAATCAGCATCCTTACACCTCAGGTACAAATTCCAGCTGGACACCTCCATAAATTTTAAGTCATTCATTCCTGAGCAGCAGGAGGCACATCATTTTGCTTGCCTCCAAAGCTCTTCTAAGTTAGTGCATTATATCTGAATGACACCTCCAGGTGCATCTGCAGTTAACTCGTCAAATATTGCTTGTTCATATTTTCATCAATAATTCCCAAACCGTGCTATGTATAAGGTTTTAAATATTTCTTCTTAAAGCTTACACAATTACAAACTCAACTGCATTCATATTTGACCTCTGTCTACTGCAGGTAAAAAAATATTACCTGTTTTTTTTAATATTAATTTGTATAGATATAATTTCCACATTTTTCTGAATATTTCAGCAACCAAGTGACACAGGCAGAACTCCTTAGCCTCATAGGAAAGTTATCAGCTAGATGAATAAAATCCTGCTGGCAGTAGGTGTGTACCTTGAGTGTTTGATAAGATATTGTAAGTTGTTTACAAAATATTGTAAATATAATGGTTACTGTGTTTACTATGACTTATAAAATTTCATTTAAGACCTAGAACCTAAAGAAAATTACCACTATAAAAATAGACTGTGCTGAAGGGTTTGCCATTTATACTTCTTTTATAACCCCTGTGGTTCTAGAAATAAGAACATTTGTTTGCAACGTGAGGACATCATTTGATTCTGTCGAAAAGCTTAGGCGCCACCCATTGGAAGTGCAGTGTAAACTTCCTGTACTCCTTTGGAGTGAATGAGCTAGGAAACCACCCTGCATCCTGAGAGCCTTTTTCCAAACTCCTCTACTGAAAACATACCTCATAAGATTAGAATATTTGATAAATGATGTGAGTTACAAAAAATGTAAAACATGGAAGTTCTTCATTAATTAGTATATTACACACTGGTGCTTGAGTTACAGATCTCCCTGTAGATGCTGCTTTTATATTGCAGCTTGAAGAAAGAAATTTATTTGCAAAAATGAATAGTGCGATTCTTAAATAAATGGTCATATCTCTGTAGGTGTGCAAGAAAAACTCAAGATAACAACTAGAGAATTATTCTCTTGTTTGAGAGCTTTCCACTGATGTATGATAAGAGTGTGGATAACATACTGTTGTTTTGTGATATAGCAGACTATGCAAATTATTCATATATTTTCATAACATCTGAAAACAATACTAATCTATCAAAAACATATTTAGATGTCAAGAGTCAATGACAACACTGCTGCATTAATGTTTTATATAGGACAAAACCATTTATTCACCTCTAGGTCACACAGATTTTATGAAAATAATGCAGTCAGTAAAATATAGCTAATAGTCATAACTGCTTTATTTAAAAAAAATGAATACATTGGAATGCTTTCACATTACCTACTGAGTTTTAATATAATTTCTTTACACACACCCACTGCATGCATGCATCACCTTCAATTTTACAATATTGTATTTTATTTTAGCAGCATTTAATCTAAACATGAAAAGTATCTCATAGTTTTTATAATTATTCGTAAGCATTCCTTAATAACTCATGGTTTGTTCAAACCATATAATCCACAAAATGAAGCAGCTTTTCAGGCAAAACAATAAAGCCCTGAGCAGGGCAAGCTTAGAAACTTGTGAAAAAAAACCCACAGGTGGCTCAGCACACTTCAGTTCACTTTATTCCACAGAAACACAGCACATTAACGCTCCACCATACGTTTTCATTTTAAACATCACTTCCTCAGATGTGGGCTGTTCAAACTACTAGTGCTTTTATACCATTCACTTAATTCATTGATTAGGTTAATGAATTAATTGAAAGGTTAATTTAGTTTAAAACCAACAACTTTTCTTGTTGCATCTCTCTGTGTTACTACAATTAAAACACATTTAATGTTACAATGTTTGATGAATAAGTATGTAGAAATAAAAATATGTTTTAAATAAAAATCCTTAAAACACTTGACTAAAAAGAATAAATTATAAAGTTAAAATACTATTAAAAACACATTTAGTAGGACTCAATGGTTAAAATTACCAACTTGAATATTTGCTTGAAATGAACTTGATCCTCCATCTAGTGTATGATTCATGAAATTGCATTGTAAACCAAAGGCAAATTGTATAGCCTCACTCAGTTAAAAGAATGTTAAAAACAGGAAAATATAAGGGAGAAATAAGTTCAATACCTTTGATAAATGAGTGTAACACTTGTGTTCATAACATATTACAAACCCAACGTTTTAATAAAACTACAAATACAAAAAAGCTTAAAGACCTTCTGTAACTATTGGAACACATGGGTAAAACCGTGATAAAATTCACATAAAGTGCAAATGCATATTACAGTTTTGCTGCTCTCAATTTTAATAATGGGGCTATGGAGATATGTTCATTGAGACCCGGTAGCTTATTGGCCTCCAAACTTATCTGCCACCATAATTCTCTGTACTCCAAACATTCCTCCCATAAAACCCCCTGATTTTATATTGCAGCTTGAAGAAAGGAATTTATTTGCAAAAATGAATAGTGCGATTCTTAAATAAATGGTCATATCTCTGTAGGTGTGCAAGA
The DNA here is from genome assembly GCF_019279795.1 of Protopterus annectens. NCBI lineage: Eukaryota > Metazoa > Chordata > Ceratodontiformes > Protopteridae > Protopterus > Protopterus annectens. The sequence goes on from NC_056735.1 coordinate 1,534,714,871, forward strand.
AAAACTCAAGATAACAACTAGAGAATTATTCTCTTGTTTGAGAGCTTTCCACTGATGTATGACAATAGTGTGGATAACATACTGTTGTTTTGTGATATAGCAGACTATGCAAATTATACATATATTTTCATAACATCTGAAAACAATACTAATCTATCAAAAACATATTTAGATGTCAAGAATCAATGACAACACTGCTGCATTAATGTTTTATATTAGGACAAAACCATTTCTTCACCTCTAGGTCACACAGATTTTATGAAAATAATGCAGTCAGTAAAATATAGCTAATAGTCATAACTGCTTTATTTAAAAAAATGAATACTTTGGAATGTTTCCACATTACCTACTGGGTTTTAATATAATTTCTTTACACACACCCACTGCATGCATGCATCACCTTCAATTTTACAATATTACATTTTATTTTAGCAGCATTTAAACTAAATATGAAAAGTATCTCATAGTTTTGATAATTATTCGTAAACATTCCTTAATAACTCGTGGTTTCTTCTAACCATGTTGACAGTGTCACAATACAAGTATTGTGCAAGCTTGTAGATGATACCTTGATGCTTTACTTTTACATATGTATCTGTGCCAGGACGTCAGCAATTAGGCTTTGAAAACACTGATGAGTAAACTCATTTCAGGAGTATAGGAAGTCTCCTGCAAAAATAACTATACCCTTACAGGATGAACAGAAGCTCTGCTTTCCTGATAATTATACTATTGTAGGATGCAATGAGCTAAAACAGGAGAAAAATGGAGCCTGTGAGCACCATGTCATAGCAAATACTAATCGGTTTTAGTAAGGTTAATCTATGAATGACTTTCTTGATCCAAGGATAACATCACAACAATCCTCAAAAGGTAATAAAATGCTAACATTCTTTTTTCTTAAAAATGGGGAGGTGTATTTGAATGCAGTTAAATGCCATTGGTGTAGCAGCACCACTGCATACCTCTCCTGGCAATGATCCCTCTAAATGGTACAATATGCACAGACTAAAGGGATAGATCCAGCACAGAGTCTTGTAGAATCCCACTGCACACTGTAATACTGGAAAAAGAAAAAAAAATACAGGGATAACATTTATTTATTTATCTATCTGACATTTGTTTGCCAGGAAAGTCCAACTGAGCAAAACATAGTTCATTTTCAGTGGAGTCCTTGGGAGAAAAGTTCCACAATCACAATCTATCAAAAATCAATAACAGATATTTTAAATCACAAAGTATCGTGTAACACTACAAAACAAAGGTGTGAAAAAACATTGTAGTGAGAAAAACATAGAACATATATTTCATAGTAGAGTGCAATTAGAAGCAATAACAATAGTTGGAGAAAATATGCGAGGAAAAACTCATTAGCCATACTATTTGTTACATAGATCAGTATGTGATAAATGAGGCATGAGACAATTCTAATAAGATATTTAAAAGCGATATTAGAGATTACATGATTAGAGACAGTGAGGGGAAATTGACTAATGTCTTAGTATGAGGATGTTCATATTAGGGTTATGTAGGTAGTGGGAAAAACAAAAGAAAGGAGTGTAGCAGGAGGTTGGACAGAGTTTTGAGATGTGATATAAGTTGAAGGAGGTAAGTGAAGAATAGAGAATAGGTTCAGCCAGGAGTGGCACAGGAGCAGGTCCATGATTTTGTAAAGTAATCTTTTAGTAAGCATTTAAAGGTGAGTGGGTTAGAAATAGTTCTGGTGATTAGAGGTAGGGGGTTCCATTTTTTGGAACTCCCTATCAATAACCACAAGAACTATTTCTAACCTAGCACCTTTAAATGCTCTCTGAAAACAAGATGGAGCTATCATGAAAATAAAATAGGTGAATTAGTTTACAAAAGTGGAGGAAAGTCAACAGAGGTTATGCAGATCTTTGAACAATAAGTTATGGTCTACTATATCCAAATCTGCAAAGATGCAATGGAGGAACAGGATAGAATATAACTATTGATATTTCACTATCAGTTGTTGACTGTCATCTCTAATTGGGAGGTCTAAATACTATTCCTAGACTGCTGACTGCTCTCATGTTAAACATGAATATAGCTGTACAAAGCAATTTTATTAATATGGTTGTAAACTGGGTCATAATTAGATCATTATGATCTAACAAAGGTTTCTTTAGGATGAGAGTAATCAGGGCCTCTTTTCAATTAGAAGAAAACATCCTTTCTGCAAAGAATATCTTCCAGTATTTATAAAAAAGGTTCCGGGCCTGAGGATTTCAGGCAGCATAACACACACCCAGGTATTGGCTGGATACATAACTGAAGCTAACCTTGGTGCTTTACCATGACTGACATAATTAACATCAGGCCAATACAACTCTAAGGGTTTCACAAATAATATATTTCAGTGCTCATTGGAAGCCTCATGATAACTTTTAAGACATGGCATGAAAATAGAATCTCCTGCTGCGTTAGTTGATTTAATCACACTCAGTAAGACTTTAGCACTTGACCAAAGGGTTCAGTTTGGAATATATTGAGTAAGAATATTAGCTATGCTTGGGCAGTTTTCATGGTTGTGTTTTAGAGTATATGTCATATTCAGTTGAGAGTAAGGTAAGTAGTGAGGGAATTCTTTACAGAGGAACTTTTTTAGGGCTAAGCAATGGTGTGATCTGTATGGAGGGTTGGCTGTGAATTTTGCAATTTTGTTATAGCATAGCACTGTTCTAGTAGGTTCCGTTAGGTATTTTTTAGATTGATAATTATGGGGTTCCATACAATAGAGTAGGAAGTAGGCATGCTGTGGCTATACATGCTATTGCTTCTTCAGTTCAAATGGAATCATTCTAAAGAGGAGACCAAGTTCTTGATGTATTTTTTTACTGTTTCTTTTATATGGAGATCAAATGTTATATTTTCATCAGTTACTTCTCCTAACAGCCTGGAATGTGGTACACTTTCAATTATGGTGTTTATTAGAAGAGATTTTGGTGAACTTGGGTTTGTTCTACTGGAATGTTTAAGGAGTCAAGAGGAGAAGCTTGTTTTTGGGGGTTCAATAGAAACTAGAAGTTATAAAGCCAGGCCGCTACAGAGAGGAGAGATTCTTATGTTAGTTACTGTAACTTTCAATAGTTTTAGCTGAACAGTTGAGTGTTGAATCGTTTGAATACTATACTATAGAATTTTTATAGTTGATTTGTGTAGATCATTAACAATTATATTTAATAAGAGTGGTTCTTAGAATGAGCCTTGTGAAACCCCTACAGATATAGGAAGGAAGGAGGAGATGTCAGTAATCCATTTGACTGCATGGTGCCTGCCAAATAAGTAACTGGAGAACCATGTCAGGGGTAGACTATCTAGTCCAAGGGATAAAAGTCTGTTAAGAAGTTCAGGATGGTGTGCCGTATCAAAGGCTTTGGATAGATCAAGGAATACTGCTGATACTGCTTTCCTGGTTTTACAGTGCTGCTTAATGTGAGTAGAGGAATTGAGGAGTGCAGTGTTGGTACTGTGATGTGGGCAGAAGCCATGTATAGATTTTAGCAGCTGGTGATGGATGCATTTCTCTAGGATTTTGGCTGGGAGGAGATGATAGCAATGGAATGATAGTTGGTGAAGTCTGTGAAGTGTCCTCCTTTATGAAGCAGCAAAACACAGGATTTCTTCCAGTGCAGAGGGACATAGCTGTCTTTGATGGAGTGCTTGCTGATAATGCTTACTGGGTAGGCTACTGTATCTTCTGCTAGTCTAATATATTCCGGAACAAGGTTAGCTAGGATAATAGTAGTAGGCTTAGATTTGAGAATACGTTTTTTTTTTTTTTTTTTTTTTATGACGATGGTTCATACAGGTTGTTTAATAGACTCTTGTATAGGTATAGTGCTAGTTGTGTCTTTTAAGAGCAAGGCGACTGTTTGACTGAAGAAACTATTGAATTGGCAAGTTGTACTTTCTGTGAAGTTGGTTGTTGTTGGAGTCGGTTGGGTTGTATGCCCAGGATGCAAGAGTTTGTTTATTGATAACCAAAATATTTTAGGATTAACATGGCCTGTATTTTCTTGAAATGGTGTGGTAAGATTTTTTTTTATCAGAGTGGATCTTATTTTTGGCCTGATTTCTAAGCTGTCTGTAAATCTGGAGATTTGAGTCACCTTTGTTTTGTTTCCAGTAAATCCAGGCTTTATTTTCTATTTGGGTTTAGTAGCTTTGTTTGTTTTGTTAACCAAGGAGCTGGGTTGAATTTAACTCATTTATTTCCAACAAGGGCTTGGTTGTTGAGTATATCTAGGAAAGTTTTATTGAAGAAAGATACAGCTTCATCTTGTGGGAGCTAGTTTAGTATTGCCAGTTGATTGAGTTAAAGGTATTGTAAATGTATCTTTATCAAAGTTAGTTGTGATGCAAGACTGACTAATGCAGTGTGTTTTTGAGGTATATGGACTCTACCTTGTAGCAAAGGTGGTTAGATGGTCAATTAGATTGTCTAGTAGTCAACTGGTAGAAGTAAATTTTTCTGGAAAATTTGTGAGGACCCAGTCTAGAGTGCTTTGTCTGTTGCTGTTTTTGTTGCATCTTATTGAGATGTTTAAATGCTGAGTAAATCCATAAAGGTTAATGTTTGTGTTGGAGGATATATTTTTAATGTTAGTGAATCCGTATTAAAATCTACCATTATGATGGTTTCTTGACAAGTAAATAAAAACACCCATGAGGGTAGTTCCTCAGTTTTGTCAATGTTATTACCAGGGGGATATATAATTCTACAATAATTATGTTCTTATGGTTGCTTATTTTCAGAATATCTATTGGGTTTTCAGCTGTTCCTATAGTTGGGGAGGGGGTGGAGTTGGATGAAGTGAAAGGTTGAGAGGTTGTTTATGTGATAACCCCACTTTTTTTTTTTTTTTTATGTTTTTATCAAGTCTAAAGATCTTATAGCCTGGAGAAACCACTTTTTCATCATGAAATTCTTACTTTAGCCATGTTTCTGTGACTATGATTATGTCAGGTATGTGCTGGGAAATCCAGACATGCATGCCTCAATGTTTGTTACAGATACTTCTGAGGTTGTTATTAAAGAGGAGAAGCTATTTTGAATATGATGGGTGAGGGAGACATTGTGAAAGGAAAGGGATTTGTGAATGGAGTCCTGGGCTGGAATGGATATCACCTGAGATTTGAAGTTGTAGAAGGTAAGGTTGTTGGTGTGTGTGTGTGTGTGTGTGTGTGTGTGTGTGTGTGTGTGTGTGTGTGTGTGTGTGTGTGTGTGTCTGGCCACATATATTTAGGTTTTGATAGGATGATTGACTTTAATTAAAGCTGTAATTGTGGTAGATGTGTTTGTTTTAGAACATGTGGACATAGGAAGGGGTACAAATGGTGGGGTTTATAAAGATATTACTATGTTTGGAAGTATTTTGGCACTTAATTGAGGTAGATGGAGGCAGTTCAGTACTTTCAGATACGTACCGTGGTGAGGATAAGTATGCAAGCACAGTCAGGAAAAATAGAAGACATGCTTAGGATTAGTATATTATATTAGGAAAAAAGGAAATATCAGGTTCATAGGTTCATAGGTAGGTACTAGGCTATCGGCCCAAGGGCCTACATAAGTCTAACCAGCAAGGTACCATAGCTTACGCCACGAAGAAAGTTATTTTCCTGTGCCACTGTCCAGCAGTGTATTTCCTATTTCCCATCCACTCATCAAGATTTTTCTTGAAGAGTGCTAATGAAGAATTTTTCTTGACATAGATGGGTAGCTTTTTCCAGAGTATAGGGAGTCTCTGGGACAGGAATCTATCCCTCCAGCGTGCCCTGTTTATTGTGGTGACAAGGTTAAGTCCCAGGAGCGTGTAGCTTGGAAGGATTGGGATTTCTTTAGGTGTAACATGTCCAACAGCTCTGGGTTTGACATAGCTTTATATGTTAGGCAGAGATCACCTCGGAGTAGGCGATATGCTATGGAGTAAAGCTGGAGTTTTTTGAGGCGGTCAGTGTAGGGCACTTGTTTGAGGCCAGTAATCCTCTTTGTGAGGTGCTTCTGTGGCCTTTCCAGCTGCTGCAGATGTCTTGTGAGGTACATTCCAAAAGGGGTGTTGTACCCTATAATGGGTCTAAAGAGTGATGAGTAGAGGGGAACAATGACCTCTTTTTTCCTGGATGAGAACCCTTTTATGATGAGGTGTGCCATGTAGAAGGACTTCCTGACTACTGTGGAGATGTGATTATCAAAGGAGAGACTACTGTCCACCTGGGTCCCAAGGTCTCTTATCACACATTCGGCATTATGTAGACTGCCATTTATGTGGTAGTTCATGGGTACAGAGTTTTTACCAATGGGGATGACACTGCACTTTTTGGCATTGAGCTTGGGGCCATGGCTCTGACACCAGGCATCTGTCTCAGTGTGGCCCTTCATAGCATGTCCACATCATTTGGGGACTTGACTATGGCTCCTAGTTTGCAGTCATCTGCGAACTTCATCACCCAGAGGCCTTCTGTGTTAGCCTGTACTTCAGAGAAGTAGATACCAAACAGGAGAGGTCCCAGGATGGAACCCTGTGGCACTCTACTTGTCACTGCCTTTAGGTCAGATTTGGAGTCTGCAACTTTTACAGTGTGGGTTCTGTCACTGAGCCAGTGGGCAACCCATCTTGTGAAGTAGGGATTTATACCTAGTTTAGTGGGTTTAGCTATAATTCCAGAATGGGGGATGGTGTTGAAAGCCTTGGCGAGGTCAAGATAGGCTGTGTGAACCACCTTACCCTCATCCACGGCTTTAGTGACTGCCTCAAAGAAGTCGATCAGGTTCAGAAGGCATGATCTGCCTTTCACAAACCCAAACTGGGTGGGTTCCAGAGTTTGGAGGTTACCAATGTCTTTGTTTATGAGTTCCATGATGATACGTTTCATGGCCTTGCAGACCAGGCTTGTCAGGCTAATAGGTTGATAGTTCCCGAGATCAGTGGTGGCACCCCATTTGTGGAGTGGGATAACTGTTGCAGTGCACCATTCAGAGGGCACAAAGCCTGATGCGAGGCTATTATTGAACATGGTGCTTAAGTGGGGAGCCAGTTCATCGTGTAAAACACAGCCTGGGATGTTGTCTGGTACCATGGATGCTGTATTTTTGGCTTTAGAGAGTGCAGCTTTTACCTGCGTAGTTGTGATTACAGGGACTCTGCATTCTTCCTGTATAGATATGGGCCCTTTAGGGGGTGAGAAGGGGGTGAAGTTAGCACTGAACCGATCTGCCAGGATGTTGGCAATATCAGTTGGTTCTGTAATTTTCGTGCCTTTGTGCTGTAACTCAGAGCAGATCTGGGTGTTGCCATCTAGATTCTTGACATAGCTATAGAATGCTTTGTGGTTGTCCTTGGATTTAGTGGCAATTTTGTTTTTGTAGCTAGCTTTGGAGGATCTTATAAGGGATCTCAGCTTCTTACTGAGGCTGACCAGGGAGCTCCTCCACTCATGGGATTTTACTCTCTTTTGCATCAGTTTCTTCCTTCTGTGGTACAGTTTGTTTATGGCAGGGGACCACCAGATTGGCTTTCTTTTTTTGGAGGATAGCATCTTGGTTCTGTTTGGGATAGCATGATCCATGCACTCATGTAAGTGCTTATAGAGTGCATTTGTGCAGGATTCAGCAGTTGTAACTGTATTGTCCATCTGCAAGGGTGTCATGAAGTTCACCACTTCTGTCTTAAGAAGCATGAAGTTGGCTTTGGAGAAATATTTTACTGTGGTTTCCTTAATGGGGGGTGGGGGCAGGATGTGGATATCAAGGGTGATAAGCTTATGGTCGGATTGGACAAACGAGGAGTTGACTTAAGGTGTGGAACACCAGTCACTCATGTTGGTAATGACTAGGTCTAGGATATTGTTGCCCCTGGTAGGGGTGTGGATAAGTTGATCTAGGGAATTGGAGTTTATGAATTCCAGAAAGCGTTGAGCTAAGGAGTTGGTACACGAGTAGTTTTCCCAGTTAATGGTGGGGTAGTTGAAGTCACCCATTATTAGGGTGTTTGGTTGAACCCTAATGTTTTCCAGTACATCAAGAAAAGAGGAGTGGGAATCCTGGGGCATGGTGGGGGATCTGTAGCAAGCTACAATTTGGATTGCAGTTTTGCCCAGAGTTAGTTGCACTTGGATAACCTCAGATGTATTATGCTGAGCAACTAGCCTGGAGTTGTGGATATCCTTAATGAATATGGACACACCTCCGCCTTTGGTGTTTCAGTCCAGGTTACATGGCCAGAAAGTGTGGTATGAGTTATAGCCTGGTAGTGCAGGGGTGCACTCTGGAGCCTTGAACCAGGTCTCAGTCACTGCACAGATATTGATGTTCTCCATTTTAAGGAGTGCCTCGAGTGAGTGCATTTTGAGATTTAGACTTCTAGCATTGAGTAGCATTACCTTCAGTTTTTGTTTGCCCATTGCTGTTATGGTGGTGAATTTGTTATTTGAACCCTGCCTAAAAAAGGCACTATAGGGACAGCAAGAGCCTTAGCCAGTATCTGGAATCCCAGGGGCGACAGGTGCAGGCCATCTGTGGCAAAGCATTGTGGTCTGTCGACCATGTCATCCCAAGCAGACAGATACTGGATCCACTTAGAATGACACCAGAAGCTTAACCAATTGTTGAAGTCAATCATTTTGTCCTTGTACTGCGGTATCATTCTGGGTGATGGCAGAATGCTACTCAGGGCAAGGGTCATACCTGCCTGGGCTACAAGATCAGAAAGCTCTTCCATTTCTCTTTTCATGTAGTCCAGGGAGGTATGTCTCAGGTCATTCACACCAACATGGACAATGACAGAGTCATAATTGTACTTGGTGTGGAGTGACCTGAGTGCGTGGGTTATGTGGCAGATCCTGGCACCTGACAGGCAGCTGACAGTAACCATCTCCTTGTCTAGCTTGGTGAATGGGACATCAGTGTGCCTGACTATAGAGTCACCTATGACTAATGTGTTAGGTACGTTGTTTTGCCTTTTTGGCTGAAGTTGAGTGGCACACTGAGTCTGGGCTATGTGTCATTTGGGTTGTGTTGGGGGATGGAGGTTGCCTGCGTTTCTGCTTTGCAGGTCTCTGTTGCTTAGACAGATTATTATTGAGAGCCTCTGCGAATGTTTTTGTGTTACTGTGTGTGGACTTTAGTGGTGTAGATTTAGTGAGACTTTGTGATAAGTGTGGTGTAGTGCAAATGTTTACCTTCTCCTCATGACTGTCAAGTTCAGTCTTGGTTAGAGAGAGCTTTACATCCAGTTTGGCTAGATAAGTGCATCTCTCACAGGTTGTAGTGTTGGGTGGTAGGAGGAGAGGGTTGTCAGTGTACATGAGGCAATTTCTACATTGCCTCAAGATGCCCAGATTCATTAGATAGACAGGAGAGAACACTGGGAGCTGACCCTTGGACATGCCTGAATAAAAAACTATTTTCCTCTAGATAAGTGTGGAAAGTGAGTACAAGAGCTGTTTTTCTCTAAGCAAGTGAGAAAAATAAGTACAAAAACTGTTTCCCCTAGGTAATGAGGAAGATAGAGTGCTATAGTAATTAGTAGCTTATTTAGTGCTTACAAGTTCTGAACAAGTGCTGAGCATGAACAAGCAAATTTAAGTGCTAAAACTAAGAATCTGTATCTGCACTAGATGAGTTACAGGACAGAAACAAGTACAAATGCAGACTTTCAAATCAGAAAGTTGAGAGAGATGGAAGAGATTGCCCAAACGGCCAATAACTACAATTTCTGGGCCAGAACCACTCCTCATGTGGTAGACAGGTTACCTAGTGCTTACCACTCCCACTGATAAGCTAGAAGGCTTCCTTCCAACACAAAAAGGCTTGGGGTGGCTCAGAAGCTTACATACAGTCCTGGATACAGCAAATCTGTATCTGGAACACTAGTTACAGGAAAGGTAGGAAACAGGCTTACAGTTTTTTTTTTTTTTTTTTTTTTACAGAAAAGTAGCAAAAACTATAGTAAAAAACAATTCACATGCAGTGCAAGCTAGCACACTTGAGTATGCAGCAATATTAGACCAAACACAGTTTAAAAATGCAATTAAATTAAAAAGGACTAAAAGCAAGTGCAGAAAGAGTTTATTAGGTAGAATGTGGTAAACAGATGGGACTGGGGGAGTGTCCCAGATCAAACCTACAGTACAAACCAAAAATAGAGAGGGTGGGTGGGACAAAACCGTTTCAACAGGTTAGTTTAATATTAAGTCTTATTGCTGGATGAATAAAATGTTCAATAAGGGTTGGGGCTGTATGAGGAAGTGGATGCTATTGGTGTAAAATGATGTCATTTTGTTGGCTGGGCATGGATTGTAGGTGGACATACGAGAGTAAAAGAGGAGAGATGGGTGGGATGGGTGGAACTGAGTGCAAAGCAGGGGAATGGAACAGGCTGAACCACTGTGGGAGATTAAGGCAGAAAAGCATACAAGAAAAAAACTAATAGATTTAAGTAATGGTAAGATTATTTCAGTGTAAATTTGATAGGAGTAAAACAAGAAAATATTTAACCAAAGTGCAACTTTGACTTGGGGAAACAGCTAAACTAATTAAAAGCATAAAGATGACTCTACTTGGTTAAGGAACATGGTATAGTGTGCTTGATACAATATAAAAATACTCATTACACAAGTTAATTTTCTTTTTTCTGGGAGCAGCATGTACCAGAAGCATATTAACTTTATTAAAAGGCTGTGGATTTAACATGTTCCTTAGTTGGAGACCAGCCAGTGTTACAGAATATTCACCCCCAGCTTTGAAGTGTCTCAGCAGAATAAGTTGTTGAGGGAATTGTTTTAATCAGGGAATCTTTGCTCTGTGAAAATAGAATATGCTAATGTGTTAAATTAGCTTAGATGATTGCAATATATGTAACTGGAAGCTTTAGAAGTGAATCATCAAAAACACAAATAATTTTCACTCTAATTTATGGGATGGCTCTCAGATTAAAGATTATAAAAGAAAGTGATCATTTTATAACAAGAAAATAAATAAAAAAATGTCTTGTATAAAAGCCACTTAGGCAAAAACATCAAAAAGACCCAAGCAAATTAGAGTCTTCACTATGTAACCTCTTAAACCTCCTTTGCAGGAGGACCTTGGGAAATATGCAAGTGACCCTTTAAGGACATGCAAGTATTCCAGCTTTGTGGCTTTTGAATGTCCTTTGACATTGTACTGCTTTATAAGCCGTTATTGAATCATTCAGAACAATAAATACAAACCCTGCTAGTTGTATAATTTGTTATACAACTTTTATGATCTTGTCAATTCAGCATAAGTGCATTGTGCTAAGGTAAAAAAAAATCTATTATCATTTAAAATGGAGTTGGCCAGAATTTATATTGACTTAAAATGGAGTCTGCCGTGTATGCATTTATTATATTTCATTCCTCCAAGTTGACATAGCAGTTCTTCTATCCATTGTTTACTTAGGTCAGTCAAAATTAAACTTGCTACTTTTTATGCGTATAAGAGGTCTGAGAACATACTTTCAGAAGAAATGTATTACTATGAATGTTTCTGCACCATATAAACATTTGAGTAAAGCAACTTTTCAGTATCAGTTTAACTGTGGTAGAAATGACTGCCATGTAGATTGTGGATCTACAGAACTGCCTGAGACTTGATTTTATACTACTTTGATGGGTAAAATATGTGATCTCCAGAGTGCTGTCCATTCATCTCAGATAATGAACCTGCCATTCAAAGCCACTTAAACATTATATATTGACCCAAGACGTGGTGACTGGGCACTAAAACTTGAATTTAAAGAACTTATTTGGAAACTTGGGTTAAATGCTATACATCCTCCAGGTCTCAGTGAGATGGTTTCCATTTCCCCTGTTCTTAAAATGCGGTCAAAGTAATTGTGTAATTTATATATTGACAATGACAAATGAAAAATTATTGATTATTTATTAATTATTTATTATATATTAATGACATTTTTTCAAAATACTTCATTTGTTAAATTACTTCTTTATTTATTATTCATGTTATGTGGACATAGAATTGAATTCATGTTTCAGTGGCTATGTTTTAACAACCATTTGTATTTTTGACAAGCTGTTTCTTTTAAGAGATATGTTTAAAAGGAACTAGGATTGATTTCTCACAAATTCTGATGAAGTTCCAGGCTATGGAATGAACGTGCAGTGCTCAGTCTGTTTATAATAAAGTGAGAATTCTTTTTAGAAGTGCCTCTGGAAGTTTTTTTAACCTGGTGGTCAATTATAATTCTGTATTTTCCTGCTTTTCCACTCCACAATGTTGGTTATGGTTCTTAGTGTGGAATTCATCATTGTTATGCCCGTGTGTGTTTTATGTTTTTGATTTTATTAAACAGAAAGTGAATTAGATGGTCTTTTTTTTTTTTTGGTAATTCACTGATTTCAAGGCTGATTTGATTAAAAATAAAATTATAAATGTAACATTTCTATATAAATATAAATAAATAAAAGTCATTAAAGGATATGCAAATGTATAATGAAACTAAAGCATTTGCCAAGTTTTAGAAAAAGACATGACATTAATGCTTTCAGAGATTATAAGGCCGAAAAGTTTGTTGGGATTCTATCTCGGTATTTGAGGAGTATGATATACACTTGTGCTGAATAGAACTATATTAGTAATAAAAAAATGAACGCACAAAGCATATCTAGAGTAATGCGTGGAAGTTGTTTGATTTATTGCTGAATGCTGTCTATTCATATGGAAGATTGCAGGTTTTGCTAAATTCACAATGGGAATCATGCATAAGTGGTATTTCATAGCATCATATTTGGGACTGTTAAGAGAAAAGACATTTATCATGGTTTAAAATGATGTCAGATTGTAATCCATGTTGAGTTAAAGTGGAATCTGTCATGTATGATTTTATTAAGTTTCTCCAAGGCGACATTTTTTCTACTCATCCTTTGCTTAGTTGAATCAAAATGAAATGAGCTTCTCTTCATGATTCCAAAATATGTTAGTAGGCCTGACAGCATGCAATCAGCAGTTAATGTATTATTATGAATATTTCTTTCATAGTTGCTTTCTTGATCTTGTGACATTAAATTTACAAACATAATCTAGGTTTATTATAAGCATTAGTGCATTTCCTTTATTCTTGGTAATCAAAACAGATTAATTTGATCTCAAACAATTGTGTATACTAAACTTTTTCCTGCCTTGCTAATATTGTTATTTTTGCCTTAATAGCAGCAGACTCCCTATTGAAATTTTGGAAGTCAAAATGCCAAGTGCTGAAAAGCCAAAAAAGCCACCCCCCCCAAAACAAAAAAAAAAAAAAAAAAAAAACCCTGAAAACACAGGAGAAGAAAGAATTCCAAAAATCTCTCATCTTAAAACTTGTTTATGCAGGGTGCAAGCCCCCTCCCTCCACCCCACTCCCCAAACTTAAAAAAAAAAAAAAAGCTCCAAGACAGACATACGTCACAGAAAAGGGAATATTCCATGACATGGCATCTCAGATTTAATATATGTGTCTGTTCTTTTGGCCATTCAGTCTCTGCATTTCAGGACTCACTCTAGTGGGTCACAGCATTTCAAATGTTGACCATTATGGCTTGGACAATTTTTGGAAACACTCAGATTTTAAAAAAGAAAAAAAGTAGAAAAAAGTGGTATGTCTATTATATTAGGGTGACTGTAAAATTTTGTAAGTAAGGAACAAAACAACATGTAAAAAGGTCACTCAGAAAGCCACATAGACAAAAATATCAAACCAGAGTCTTTGTTGTGTAACACCATAACATTCCCTTGAAAAATTTGTAAAGGAACTGATAAGGACATACATATGTTCCAGCTACATGACTGATTAATATCTACTGAGTTTTTTAAATTTCTTATATGTCTATATAGAACCATTCAGGCCAGTAATGTCAAACTTTACTAAGTGAAGATGTGGCATGTTTTATAGCAATAATGTTATATTTTCTAAGCTATTTTATCAGTTTATGGTGTCTCAGAACATATATTTTTATAAACTACCAAAATTACTTTTGTCCTTTCATATTAGATAAAGAACATGCCATTCAAAGACGTTTAGGTACTATATAGAAAGTGAATGAGCTAGCAGTGACACAAGAGGTGGATAGCTTTCAGTCTGAATGGTTAACCAATCGTCTGCTGTTGTCAATCTTCACTCTGTCCTTGAGTGTGGGTTTGGTTTGGCCATTATTCCAACTCGTGCCTTTCAAAACTCTCGAGCAAAGCTCTACCCATAATGGTCCTGTCAAGATTACCCCAGATCTCATTTGCCGCTTCATAGTGCCAGACCCATTCTCTCTTCCAGCTCGAGTGACAGCAATAAAAAAAACTGTAAGTTTAACTTTTTTTTTTTAATAAGTCCCCTTTCTTTACCCTTTCTTCTCCCTGCTCCTTGCGTCTGTGTGTGTGTGTGTGTGCGCGTGTGTGTGTGTGTGTGTGTGTGTGTGTGTGTGTGTGTGTGTGTGTGTGTGTGTGTGTAATCTAACTTCTTACACCCAATCATACTCATCCTCACACTGTGTACCACCTTATAATTAGCCACTCCTACTTACCTATTATAACTTGCCCCACCCCTCTGTCTAACACACCAAAGGAAAGAAATACTACCAACTCTCCCAAATCCTCACAGTACCTCCACCTACAACATACCATCCTACCACACTCAAACGTACAACTAATTTATCATGACTACAGCTATCTTCCAGTCCCAGTTGAAATTAGCTATCTCCTTCTTACTATTATTCCCCCTCATCACTACTTACTTCCTAACCTCCTATGAACACTCCATAACTGCCTCCCTCTCCCTTCCATCAAAACATACCAGTATAACTGCTACTTCCACAACTCCAACCTTCATACACACACCCACACAATCTATCTACCTATTTGCCAAATACCACAGGCTATTACACTACAAAGTACCAAAAACTACATCAAAGAAAATATTCGACAGCCTCCTAAAATATAAAGTTGAAAACTATTTTAGACTACTCCATCTACTAATAGATGGTGACATTCACCCCAACCCAGGCCCTCTAGCTACTACTGCAAAAACTCACAGAAATCATATCAAACCCATCTCTATTTCATCCACTACACACTTTAACTTACTAACCTTGGCCCATCTCAATATACGTAGCATCTGTAACAAACTTAGTCAACTCCATGCCCTATTAGATGTACACAAATTTGACATTCTATGCTTATCAGAAACATGGCTAAAACCTTCAATTAAAGACAATGAAATCACTCCACCAGGATACAACATTATTAGACTTGACTGCACTCCAGGAAGGGAGGTGGAGTAGCTATTATATATAAAACAAACCTGAAGCTTTCTCTTCTTGACCTTACCCTAACCCAAACAAATAATGCTGAAATAATCTGCTCTAAAATTCAAATTAATATGACTAAAGCAATAAACATCATCTGTGTATACCTCCCCCCTGGAAATAACATCCCTACTTTAGAACAACTTCTTGAACAACTCTCTAATACCCTCCCCCAAGAAACACTAGTCCTTGGGGACTTTAACATTGATTGGAAATCTTGTAACAATACTGCCCCTACTTCCCATATAAACCTTTATGGTTTCAAACAACTAATTGATAGTCCCACTAGAATAAATACTAAGAACAAAAAAGAAACCACCCTTGACTGGATTCTTACCAACTCTCCCCTTCAAACCTACCAAACTGGCATCCTTCCTGATGACCTTAGCGATCACTCCCTCACCTATATCATTAGGACAAAGACTAATCTAAACTTACCTACCTCTCAGAGAACATTATATTCAAAAAAACAATTTAATCCTGAACTGTTCCAAACAGAACTTTCACATTACAACTGGACCCCACTAAAACACCTCTCACTTAACAATGCTGTTGAACATTTCAACTCAGCATTCCTAGCAATCTTAAATCTACATGCCCCAAGTCGTACCATTAGAACAAAGACCAAAACAGCACCCTGGCTAACTACTAACACTAAACAAAAAATCAAACTGAGAAATAAGTCTTGGAAAAAATGGCGTTCCTCTAGAAACCCAACAGATCATGAAACCTTTAGAGAGCTTAGAAATAATACCAAAAAATCCATCCTCTCCGATAAAAAGAATTATTACCTCCAACTTCAGCAATCCACCAAAAATGAACCGAAAAAGTTCTGGTCTACTATCACTAATCTACTCACCCCAGGCAAAGTAGTTACACCAAACCCACAGGACTTAGACCCTGAAAATCCCTCGTTAATAGCTAACAACTTCAATACCTTCTTTACTACTTCCATACAAAGTCTAGCTAACCACTTATCTCCGGATGCTTCGCAGCTACTCTCAAGTAACTTAAATAATTCCCTTCTTCCCCTCCAACTTCAACCTATATCCACCTCATACATTCAATCTCTCCTACAAAAACTGAAACCCACTACCCCCTCAGCAGACAAACTTCCTGCTGAATTCCTTCAAATAGCAGCTAAATCTATTGCCTACCCTGTATCTATCCTAATAAATAGATCCATAAAAGAAAGTACTTTTCCAACTATATGGAAGATATCACATATAATACCCTTACACAAAGGAGGCAAATCCACTGACCTTTCTAACTATCGCCCTATAGCACTATTATCTCCACTAGCTAAAATCATGGAAAAATGTATACATAAACAACTACTTAACCATCTCCTTCAAAACAACCTACTAGCTAACACTCAACATGGATTTAGACCTTCACATAGTACTACTACTGCACTACTTTCCTTTACCAACACCATCAACTGTAACCGTAACAGCAACAAACTAACCTCTTCTCTTTTTCTAGACCTGTCTAAAGCCTTCGACATGGTCAACCATACACTTCTTCTTCACATATTAAAATCCCTTGCCTTAGATTTCTCTTCCTTAACCTGGTTCTCATCCTATCTTGAAAACCGACAACAAGCAGTACTATGGAAAAACTCGCTATCTGCTCTACTACCCATCTCTAGGAGTACCTCAAGGATCTATACTAGGCCCACTCCTATTCACTATCTTTATCAATGATCTTCAGTCATTTATCCATAACACTACCTGCATACAATATGCAGATGATTCCACCATTATTTGCACAGCCTCCACTCAATCTGAACTCCAGTCACTGACACAATCTACCTTTTCTACCGTCGAACAGTGGTTCTCAAAAGATGTCTACTACTTAACCCCAAGAAAACAAAACTGTTACTATTCTCACCTACCCACAAATCTTCTCAACTAAATTTTACTATTACTGCAAGTGACAACTCCCTCATCTCCCTGACTCCACTACCAAACTGCTTGGTGTCACTATTGATAATAATCTCAGCTATGATTATCACATCAATAACACTATAAAAGCAGTTAATAAAAGATCGGTTCACTGTACAGAATTAAACCCTTCCTTACTCCAGAAGCACGGATCACCTTAGCACAATCACATCTTATCTCTACCCTTCTGTATGCTTCCTCCATTTACACTAACCTCTCTAAAAGCAACCTTAGGAAACTGTCTACATCCTACCACAACATAGCACGTTTTGCCACAGCATCTCAGTATAGAACACACCACTGTATAAACCTAAAACAGTTACACTGGTTGGAATTTCCTAATAAACTTATCTATCAACAACTAGTAGTCACACATAACATTCTATATCAACCATCCAAGACACCTGCCCTTAGTAACCTCTTGACCCCTATAATAACTTGAAACAACTGCGCTCCGCCAAAAACTACAAGTCAACACAACCAGGATCACAAATTCTGCAGGTAACTGCCTTTTCTCCAACTCTGTAGGCAAAATATGGAATAACCTCCCCTCACACATTACTGCTCTTGGCTCCTTACATCTTTTTAAAAAACAACTTTATTTACATCTGACCAACTTCTGGCTTTGCTCTTGTACCAACCCTGACTAATCTATTTTATACTTTTTACTATCAGAATTTCTTATCTCAAAACTATCTTTCTCTGTCAACACAAATGACATTACAACTGTATGACTGTACTATTTCTATTGCTCTCAAAAAAAAAAAAAAAAAAAAAAAAAAAAAAAAAAAAAATTTTTGTCTGTTAGACATTTTAAAATGAGTAATTACAATATTCTCACACAATAGTATGTAGACAGTAAATTATGTTTTGTATTACTTTATCTAAACTAATATGTATTCATTGTTACCCATTGTTTTAGTTTCTCACATTTATTGTATTTGTTTAACCTCTATAACCTTATTTTAATCGATGGAGCTTTTCTCCCCGGGCCTCCACTGAAAATGGAAATTATCCAGCTGGACTAGCCCGGTCAACAAATGTAAAATAAATAAATAAATAAATAATTTAATTTAGCTAGCTACCATTTTCGGTAACCTTTCACATACCATTGTTGGCACTTCTCCCTCCTTATCTACGGTAGCCCTTAAGTAGCATTGTTTGTACTCCTTTTCTGACTTAAATTATTGCTTTCTTTAAGAAAAAAATTCTCTATAGTTTTTCCTAGTTTTCAGTATGTGGTTGAGTGTGACTGCCCCATTTTTATAGTCATGGCTGACAAAAACTGCTAAAGGGACTTCAGGTTTTAAAAGGGGGCCAAAAGTGCAACAGAAAGCAACCTAATTCTGACAGACATACTCTATGTATTTATTGTTTAGGAGTTGTTCATTTACAGGAAGACTGTGCAATATGCCACAGTTTTAGCCACAAAGCTATAATTGACAGAAGAAATAAATTTATTCTGAAAGGTCTTCTCAAATCAGACTTGACAAGGCCTTATCTGTGTTCAAAATGGAGGCAACTTCACCTCCTTCATCTACTTCATCATCATCTACTAAATCAAAGAAAAGAAGCCAGTCAGTTCCAGCAAACTCGTCGGAACTGCCTACTAAATTACCAACTAGTTCGGCGCCGATGCCTTCAGTGCCTGTTTCTGCATTGACCACTTTGGCTCTGATGCCAGTAACAGAATCACCAAAGGAATTTTCATTCAAAACTTTTGAACAAACTTTATATTTTCTTTCAGTGGATCCCTTTGTGAACCGCCCTCCCCAGGCCTTTCTTGAAGAGACATCCACATAGATCTCCCTCAGTATCTTCAGTCTGAATCACCAAGAGTCTAACTGAATCCACTATTATGAGACTGATGGATCAGTTCCTTGCAGCAAGGGAATTGCCCCCTTCCATTGTTCCAAGCATTGTTAGCCATGGATGATCTTATTAAGCTGATTGCTCAGTGGGGCTGGAAGATGCATGACCCTATCGACTCGATCCCTAAGAGACCTGACCGTATTCTGTCTGCCCAAAAGATGAGCAACACTGGGCCAAAGGTATTCCTGTAGACGCCATGGTGGTAGCAGCAGTCACCAAGAAGGAACTTGCTAATGAAAGTCCTACTATCCATTCTCCTAACAAGGAGTCTAGGACTATGGATAGATTTAGGAAGCACATATAGACTTCATCAACCTTCACTCTCAGGTCCTTGAACTATATGGCACATTTTGCCAGGTTTCAGAGAAATCTGATTAAAGAGCTTTCAGATACTGTTTCAGGAGGAGTAGCTGAAGGGGTTCCAATTCATCCATGAGTGTAATTACTCATGCTGCTGAAGGGAAGACTAGAACAACGGGTCCAGGCATAGCCATCGGGAGACATGCCTGGATGCACTTGTGTGAGTTCACGGAGCAATTTAAGTCTTCTTTCTTCAATGCTCCATTTGACGGATCATCCCTGTTTGGCCCCTAAGTTAAAGAGACTTTAGCCAGATGTAAGAAAGATGGGAAGACCCTTTCTTCCATGGGCATACACTTCACTCCTCAACAGTCCTATTCCAAGAACCAGAGAAGTGGTAGTATACCATTCAAAAAGACCCAAGTACCTTTCCAGGACTCACATGGCAATGAGTTCCCCTGGGGCAAAGGGGGAGGTAATAATGGAAGACACCATCTAAGAGGCAAAAGTGGCCCACAGAATCAGGGTTCTAGGGACTCCTTCCCCGGTAACTCTTATCAGTGCTCCTGAAAGGAGGCCTGAATGCCTTCCTTTGGAGGTAGTTGGGGGACGATTATCCTTTCACCAATCTGTCTGGCTAGGAATAATGAGAGACAAATGGGTACAAAGGATCATTACCAGAGGTTACAAAATTCCCCTTATAGAAGAACCAAAGAATCCAAGAAGAATCCCAGATGTTCCATCCAGTCACAGGGAGGCAGCAGTCTTAAAAAAAAATCCCAAAACTTCTCAACAAAAGAGTCATCCGGTCAGTCCCACCAGACCAGAGAAAATCCAGAATTTACTCAAGATTTGTTTTAGTGCCAAAGAAAACAGGGGACTGGAAACTGATCTTGGATCTTAGTCAGTTGAACAAACCAGTTCAACAAACTAAATTCTGGATGGTCTTGGTTCAGTCTATACTTCCATTCTTGGAAAAAGATGATTGGATGTGCTCATTAGATCTTCAGGATGCATATTACCACATAAAAATGGACAAATGTTCTAGAAGAGCACTTCCAGCTGGGAGCCAGTCACTGTCATTTCAGAGTATTGACCTTTGGTCTCACACAGTCCCCAGGGTATTCACCAATTGCATGGCAGTGGTAGCAGTGCATCTCAGACTGCTAGGATTCTGAGTGTTTCCATATCTAGATGACTGGCTCTTTACCGCTTCCACCAGGCGTCAACTCGTAAATGCACAAGATTACTGTCTTCGTCTTTGTTCCAGGTTAGGAATCACTATAAACTATGCAAAATCCCATCTTGAACCATCTAAACAGCTGGATTATATTGGAGCTATGCTCAACACAGTCACTGGCTTTGCGTCACTTCCCTTAGAAACTCTACAAAGGATTAGATCACAAGTTAGTCAAATCATTCACAGCAAGAAGGCAACAGCAAGACTCATTATACAGGCTCTAGGGTCAATGGCAGCCTCTATCACCCTAGTCCCCCTGGCCAAATACCACATGAGAATTCATCAATGACTTCTGGCCTCCCAATGGTCCTTATTGAAGCAACCAATGTCCCGTCAGATACTGATCACCACTTGATACAAGGGAGATCTAAGTTGGTGGCTCCACTCCGACAATATATTGCTGGGTCGCCCCTTTGTTTCTCCACAACCCCAAGCCACAGTGACCATGGACACATCCCAGATTGTGTGTGGGGGCATTATCTGGGAAAGACAGTCCAAGGCACTTGGTCCCACCTAGAGGTCAACTTGCATATCAACATTCTGAAGATGAGGGTGGTGCTCTTAGCGTTGCAGGTATTTCAAGATACCCTATCCTTGGTAACAATTGCAATTCAAACAGACAACATATTGGTAGTCTGGTATATCAACAAACAAGGGGGAACTAGATCTTACCCTCTTTGTCAAGAAGCTCTCAGAGTTTGGCAATGAGTAATTTCCTCCAAATGCTTTCTAACGACAACCACATTCTGGGGAGCTCTAATGTGATTGCAGATAAGTTGAGCAGAACCATCCTCATGCTTCACCAGTGGTTTCTTAATCCAGTGGTGGTGGACAAGATTTTCCACCACTGAGGCCAACCTTGCTGAGACCTGTTTGCGTCCCCTCTGAACAATAAGTGCAAGAGTTACTTTGCCCTAATCCCCCCCCAGGGGAGTCACCCAGAGATGCCCTCCTTCACGATTGACCCTCCAGTCAACTGTATGATCCCCCCCAATTCCACTAACATGTACGTTTCTAAAGAAAGCCAACAGGTCGAATAACAGAATAACCCTCATTGCACCATTCATGCCTTGACAGGTCTAATTCCCCTTTCTATGACCTCATCTGCTTCAAAAATCCTGGATACTGAACCGGCTCCAGACCTATTGTCCCACACAGAGGGACTGGTTCATCCAAATCTACAACATCTCAAGCTCACTGCATGGCTTCTCCAGTTGCCATGATTGCCAGGCATCCCTCCCTCATTTTCCCGGTTCAGTGCATCATTCTGGCCCACCACAAACCTTCAACTAGTAAATTGTACCATAACAAATGGCTAAAGTTTGCTAATTGGCTGCTTGACTATAATCATTACCCATAATGCAGCACCCATTATACAAAGTTTTAGACTTCTTAGCCTTACTCCATGAGACAGGCACATCGGCTTCTACTATTCAGGTGCAACTTGCTGCGAAATTTTAACTTCCATATTGGTTTCAATGGTTCATCACTTGTGTCACATAAACTTTGTAAAGCCTTTTTGAAAGCAATCTTAATGTTCAGACCTCTGTATAAAGAACCCTCTGCACCTTGAGATTTGAACCTGGCTCTACAGTCACTGATCTCTCCCCCTTTTGAGTGTTCAGTGAGTTGTGACTTAAGGTTCTTGTCCTGGAAAACCTTATTTTTAATAGCTATCACTTCTGCAAGAAGAATATCTGAAATATAAGCCTTACCCTGTAAACCCCCCTACTTAATCTCTCATAAGAACAGAGTTTCCCTTTGAAGAAATTTTTCCTTCTTACTAAAAGTTGTTTCTGAATCAAATATCATCAGCCTTTTCATCTCCCGGTCTTTTTTGCCAGTTTTACCAATAAAGGAG
>NC_056735.1:1534742425-1534994925 GCF_019279795.1 Protopterus annectens
TTTACTCCTTTGGCGACTGTGGAACAAAACATGCACAGTTCAGTACACAGGTACACCAATTTACAGAACAGGAAGTGAAAACATGCTTACATTATAAGTCTCATTAAACTCTATCTACCACTACTGAAGCAGGTCAAGGTGACACCACTTCAGGTTACAGTAATGATGTCAGTGGCTTCGCCTACTATCCTAGCAAGTTCATACCAGGCATCTACCTTATGCAAAAGTCCATAATAAGGCCCTAGCATGACTTATGCTATACACCCATAATGGGGAATTGTAAAATGGGAAAAATCTAATTATGACATGGATACATTACAAAAAGCATTTACAGCATCTCACATTTATGGATAAAAAAGTACTTATAGATGTATAAAATACATCCTACATTGATCAATTATATTACAGTGACCATGAAACAGTAGCAACCCACTTTGCAATTAAGCCATGACTAAGGGCAAATTATTATCCCAGAGATAAAAACTAGGATATTCCAGGGTGATTGTCACTGTTTTTGTTTTATCTTGCCCTTAACTCATTAAGCTGTTTACTTAGGCTCTCTGGAAACAAACTTGACTAAAGATTTCTCTTATACTCTTTGTGGAAGACTTAAAACTGTATAGTTCATCAGATGAGGAGATGAGAGCAGAAATGGAAGTGGTTAAAACTTTCTAATATAATCGAAGAATGACACTTGGTCTTGAAAATGTGCAAAATCATCATTTAAAGCAGGAATTTGCAGTACCAAGAAAACATCAGTCTAGGACAGGAATGTGATCTAAAGCAACTTGAGCAGTAAGGAGTGTATAAATAAATAAAACATGAACCCGTGTAAATAAAACTCGATAAGGAATACTTCAGAAGACTAAAGCTAATATTTAAAATAGCCTTGTCATCAAAGAATAAAGCCCAGGCTATAAACCAATTTGGTCTTCCCGTTTTAACTTACAGTTTTGGAGAGATTGACTAGCCATAAAAGGTATTGGATCAGTTCGACAAAAAAGCAAGAAAACTGTTTTGCGTTTATCAAGTAAAACATAAAAATCAATGTAAAACAAGATTATATAGTCCATGCTCTGAAAGAGTAGAGACCTCCTTGAAACTTAGCACATGCATAGGTCTGCAGTCATGGTACTGTATGCATATCTGCTGACCTCATCAGATCCAAACATAGTGGAAGTTTTGAAACATGAACAGAACAAATCTAAGATGACCTCTCTGCTTAGTTTAGCAGAGGTATTCAGCTGGCAAGAGGGAATGTAAATCAAACCAGAAGTAGAAGAAATCAGAGATCAACTGAATGTGTCAAAAAAGCAACGTCCTTGACCTGGTTATCACCAACATGGGAGACCATTGTTCCACACATATAGTCAATTCCTTCCTGGTTAAATCTGGCCACAAACTGATCACAATGGAAATCTCCATCTCACCTACACCTCCCATTAAGGTGACCATCCTGAAAAACTTCTCTAAAGCCAACTTTGGGCTCCTAAAACAGAGGTGGCTAACTTCTCGGCACGCATGCCAATGGAAAATAGCTGCATAACTGCTGAATCATACATCAATGCACTGCACGAGCATGTACACAAATGTATGGACCTTGCCATACCCAAATAGAACTAAGACGCTCTCCATCAAAAAAAGGAATCCAATTTGGTGGTTCCCAGCCATCAATAAACTCTACAACAGAAAGAAGAAACTGTTGCAGAAAAAAATAAAGTCACAAGACTGGAGAATCTCTCTTATCAGTCTCAACAAAAACCTGAGATCCCTTATCAAATCGTCTGAAGCCAGCTATGAAGGCAGAATTGCAGCTGACACCAAAAACAACTAAAAAGCCTTCTATAGCTATATTAAAAACCTCAAAGGAAATACCCAGATTTGCTGTGATGTGCACAATGACACCTCCTATACTGAGCCAACAGATATAGCCAACATACTTGCCAACAGATTCAGGCCAACTTTACCCCTCCCCCCAAGGGCCCTATCACAATACCAGAAGAAAGCCTGGTACCCACCATTTCTGCAGCACAGGTAAAAGCTGCATTGTCCAAAGCCAAGAATACAGCATCCACGGGACCTGATAATATCCTTGGCTGCATCCTGTATGAACTACAAAATGAACTGGCACCACATTTGTGTGCCCTGTTCAATCACAGCCTTACTTCAGGCTATGTCCCTAACAAATGGGTTGCACTCCTACAGTCATCCCGCTCCATAAAGGGGGAGCAACTACAGACCCTGGTAACTATTACCCCATTAGCCTGACAAGTCTGGTATGCAAAGCTATAGAGCGCATCATCATGGACCTGCTTAACAAAGATATAGGCAATCTCCAAACTCTTGACTCCACATAGTTTGGTTTTGTCAAGGGGAGATCCTGCCAGCTAAACCTGGTTGACTTCTTCGAGACACTCACCAAGGCTGTGGATTAGGGTAAGACAGTGCATATAGCCTACCTAGACCTGGCCAAGTCCTTTGATACCATTCTCCACTCAGGTATCATTGATAAACACACCAAACTAGGCATCAATCCTTACATCACTAGGTAGGTTGCAAATTGACTCACAGACAGGACCCACAGAGTGAAAGTTGCAGATTCCAAGTCAGACTGTCGACCAGTCATGAGTGGAGTCCCACAGGGCTCAGTCCTGGGCCCTCTCCTGTTTGGCATCTGTTTCTCAGAAGTCCAGGCCAACACAGAAGGACTTTGGCAGAACAAGTTCACTGATGACTGCAAGCTAGGAGTCATTATCAACACACCAAGTGATGCAGACATCATACAAAAAGGCCTCTCCGAGACCAATGACTGGTGCCGGAACTATGGCCTGAAGCTTAATGCCAAAAAATGCGTTATCATCCCCTTTGGAAAAAAAACTCAGTTCCCATGAATTACCACATTGATGAAAGCCCACTGAACACTGAAGGGGCCATAAGAGATCTGGGTACCCAGGTCGACAGCCACCTCACCTTCGACCACCACATTGCCACTGTGGTCAGAAAGTCCTTCTATGTGGTACATCTTATAACCAAAGGTTTCACATCCAGGAAGAAAGAGGTCATCATCCCTCTCTACTCATCCCTCATTAGACAAATCATCAAATATAATGCCCCATTTGGCATGTACCTGACCAGACACCTACAACAGCTGAAGAGGCCAAAAAAGTACCTCACAAAAAGGATCCTAGGCCTTAAGCACATGTCCTACATGGACAGACTCAAGAAACTTCAGCTGTTCTCAAGTCTCTTATCATCTACTTAGAAGTGATCTCTGCTTGACTTACAAAGCCATGTCTGACCCAGCCCTACTTGAAATACCAATTCCCTGTGCCACATGCCCCAGAGATCACAACCTCATTACCACAATTAACAGAACATGCTGGAGGGACAGGTTCATCTCCCAAAGACTGCCCATACTCTAAAATAAGCTTCCCATTCATGTCAAGCAGAGCACCTCACTGGCCCTCTTCAAGAGAAATCTTGATGAGTGAATGGGTAACAGAAAGTTCACTCCAAGGATCATGCCAGTTGCCCTACTGGATAGGGGCGCTGTGAACTAACATCGGGTGGCATGGTGCCTGGGCAATTTTTTTGGGCTAGGCTTGTACAGGCTCCAGGGCCATTAGCCTAGTACACACCTATGAACCTATGAAAGAATATAAGAAGAAAGATCAGATAAGAAGGAAAGAAATATGGAAAAGCTATAAATATAATGGCAAGAACAGGCATCTCTTGGAAGAACCTCATGTTGATCAGGATCTGATACAAGAATAGTTCAGGAGAGGTGAGTTGAAACCAAAGGATGAAAGGTTAATATTGGCATCCTAAGACAGAAGAAATGAAAACAGCTGCACACCTTGTTGTTGGGAGTGATACATTCAAGGGAGAGGGCCTGTACACTGAAAGACACAATAATGTGGCAAGGCTGTTGCTCTAAGGATTCTGCAAATACTATACTATATAAGTAGCTGAGAACCATTGGAAACATAAATCACAAAGCATTATAGGGAATGATGAAGTGTGACTCACACAGGATTACCCATTACCAACAACTCAAAAAAACAGATTTGAGAAATCCAAATATAGTAGTCCATGAAAAAAAGACAAAAGTAGCATTGATCACTGAAATCACTACACCTAGTGATTACAGTAAGTCATGTATAGAGAGAGACACAAAAAGTATACAATATCAAGATTTGCAGGCAGAAATGAGAGCAATGTGGACGAGAGATACCCAGAAAGTTCCAGTAGTAGTAGTAGTAGGAGCAATGGGCCTCATAAGAAGAATTTACACATGCTACCAATACATATAACTCCATATGAATTGCAGAAGGAATCATTTCTGGGCACACTGCAGCTGCTGCGAAGGGCACTTTTGGCTAACATCAAATATTGAAACAACACCAATTTCATGAACTTTATTCATACCCTGACTGAGGAATGGGGTCCATTCCAGTCATGGTATTAGATACCCAAAGGATTTGAAGAAATTAAACCTAGGGTAGCTGTCAACTGTTACTTTTTCTCCTCAAACCATGATGGTAATTGTGCTTTGCCCACTTTCTAACCTGTTTGCATGGTTATGTCTGGTGCACAGTGTGGCCAATTAATTCACTGTCTTGCATAAACGGGGTGTGATAATACTTGCAACATTTTATTCTGTATTGTAGATCTCTTGGCTCATTGTTGTGGACCAGTCATCACTTCTTTACCAGTGTTATAATGTATTGCTCCTACCTCTTCCTCCCTTGTGGTACTGATTCCATTTGCGTATCCCCAGACTCTACCCCATTCTTTTCTTTTAGCAGTCCTACTGTTATAATGAGCCTGCTGGGATGTTTCCCTGTTGCAATAGCTGTTCCTGCATCACCATAATATGTGATATGGCATCCACAATAATAATTTTGCTGCACATCTCAAGTCTGCATTGCAGTTTTCTGCTTGATGTGTCAAGACAGTAGAATCTTTCTTTCAGTTGTCAGGATACATGCTTTATGTCATTCTGTGTTTCCTCATGGACTGTGTTGTACACCACCTCTGCCATGGTGTGAGATTTGCAAACAGAGGCTATTATCCACTGTTCCAAGACATATCTACCATAATCTGTAACACACATAAGTCAGTCCATTATATATGGCTTGCTCCGTGCTTACATAGAGCATATGTTTATAATAACTTATGAAACTCCCCCCTTATATGTGCACTAATTGTCTAGATGAACCTGTGGGAAGTCCCCGACAAAGACTGGTGGCATAGGTTGCTTCTGTACCATATGTGTGAATTTTGGGAACTGTCTGAGGGGTGTATGGACACATATAATACCCTGGGTATTATACACTACCTGACAGTTCAGGAACTGGAAGCTCTTTTATTGATGTACCTTAGTCCCTGTGGGCCAGGTGAGGTCTTAATAGCAATGTGCGTAGTATACATGGCTTTCAGGATCTTAAGGAAATAGGCTTTGTTGTTAATCACCTGCAAAGTGCTGTCTCTCTCCTTTGCAATCTTAGGAAACCAGGTACTTTTAACCACATGCTGTACCATGATGAAGAGGAACTGGTGTAATATACATAAGGCTGACTCCAGTTATATCCCTACAGTGTCCCCCAGAAATTGCTGGAACGTCTACATAGTTAAGATGATTAATACTACACTTCTTTTTTTTTTCTCTTTTCTTCTGACATCCCTTTCAATTCTTCATGTGGGCAACACAGTTCATTTAGGTCAGGTATATTTTAACTGTCCACAGAGTACTGGCCCACTAACTGTTGGTTGAGGAGGCGATGGTATGCAATTTGCTTATGGTAGCTTTCTTGGTGGTATGGATAGCTTCATCACATGACATAGTGGGTGCTGGCTGTAATAGCAGCCATTAAGCAACACTGTTCTGCATAAGCTGTTAGTTCTCATGACATCTTTGTTTCTCTGTATACCAGAACATATTTTTTGCCACAGCAAAGTACATCTGGTTTATATCTTTATGAAACATTCTGCTGTTTCTGATATCATTTACATGATCAATGAGCATTATTTAAATGAGATCTCTAATTTCTATGTCATTATTTTGTCATTTGCACTCATTATACAGCGAATGTTACTCCCCTTGCAAGGCCATGCTTTCTGATTGCTGAGTCATCAGCACTTTGCACATTTCCAGTAACTGATCTAATGTACATTGTGTATTGCAATGCATACCCATAATATAGGATAGTTATCTATTTTCTGCTAATGCACTGTTTTATAAAGGATATAGTGGTTGCTTGCTTAAGCCCTAAATTAGGATTATCTATACTTGTGTATAGCATATTTTTGGTTTGCATGATGTCCATTGTGTCTGGCAGTTATCATAGAGGGCTGACATCACCCACTTTTAATGACCTGCTTACTGTGTCCAGGGTTCAATGTTTGATTCCCTCCACCTTCATTTTACTACTGTGTGGCTCTGCGTAAGTCACATAACCAGGTAGTGTTCCCATATTACCCCCTGAAAAGGGACAATTGTGCCCACTGAGCTCACATGGTCAATAAATATGTAGAAAAAAAAAACAGGCAATCAGTGGTAACCTGTAGCCAGCTTTATCTCAGATATTAGATAGTGAGGTTACTTGCATATCATTAACAAAACATTTTTGTGGTACAGAATCTTGACATCTCCTGATGTGGAACTGCTGACTGGTAGAACACTAAAATATATTAAAACAATAATAGAAGTGATTTCTCCATTTTTGTGTTTCACTAGGAATACCTTTGGTAGTGATTCTTATGGTATTGTTTTCTTTTTCTTTTCTTTTCAAGGATAGAACAGGACATGAATTATCACAGAAAATCCCTGTGATTCATTAATCCCTACACAGAGTGTAGGAATAGTGCAGCAGCTGCTGTATGGAATATGGCCACCGAGCAATTCAGCAAACAGCTGATCTGACATGCACGAGCTTGGCAGCACTATTCCTGCACGGACACCACTGCCTAATGCTAATTACCTCATTTGCTGGTGAAAACCACGCAAATGAGGTGAATTAGTGATTGAGCAAACAGGGAGGTGTCCGTGCAGGAATAGTGTAAGAAGCAGAAATGTGTTCAGTTACTAGCTGAACACATTTCTGGAAATTAGAAAACTGAGGCATGACAGAGAGTAATAAAGCATGTATCATATCTAGTAGGCATGCCAATGGCTAAATATATGACCACTGGCATGATAAATAGTTTAATTTTTTTAAAATAAAACTTTTATTTTTTTTTGCGATCTCGGCCGTTTAAACATAAGGCAGCAGCGTACAAACGGGATCATGCTAAAAATAAAAAAAAAGGGGGGAAAATCAATTTTTACAGAAATCTGCATTTTGCCATTATACTTAATGGCATGTAGAATGAAAACAATACCAGGGAATAGTGGTTGCTAAGGGGAAAGGCCCAGTGTAAGTGTGGTATAAATGAGCGGATTTATACTGAATCACAAACTTGTGTCAGACTGCACCTAACTGTGTAGGTGCTCCAACACCACTGTGTAGACAAGAGGAGCAGTTAACATGAAAATGGGGTGTGTCACGCTTGCTGTAAGCACATTGGAGCTCAGTGGCCCATGTGAGCCCTTAGCTAAGCACAGCTAAGGAAGGGAGCATGTCTGAGGATGTATTGTCTTATTCCATGAAATGCAGAGCATGTTTGTGTCTCTGGAGGGTTAGTTTTGCTTAAAACTGTGTGTGCAGCTCGCACTGGGCCTAAAACAAACAAAACAAGCAACAGAAATAGCAGAACTGTTTACAATTGAGCACCGGGTATGTACGGCATGCACTGGGGCTTAAACAGGGCGGAAATGGGGAGGGGAAACAGCAGAAGGAAGGCAATCAAGGAGAACTACAATTGCTGACAGGTGGAATGTATCAGAATCAGCCAATTGCATAGGCAGCAGCCCAGCACACTACTATAAATTATGCTAACACCTTTCAGTCTGGTTTTTCCCACAAACTCTACACCACTGGTGTACACTTTCAGGTGAATTTTAAACTAACAAAACATATTAGGGGCTGCTGTTGCTCTGATCTATCAGTATGTGCTAGAGACTGAGGATGGTGAAGAGGATAATACTGATAACCAACTCAGACTGAGGAGGAGGAGAAGAGTGTTCAGACCCGGTCTAACCTACCAGGGGCTACATGATCTGGAGATAGTATACCACTACAGGGTATACAGGGACATACTTTAGCAACTTGTTGAGCTGTGCCAGCCTCTCGTCAGACCCAGAACCAACAAAGGGGAACCCATCCCAGTGGATATCAAGGTATGTGTAGCCTTAAGAATACTAGCTACAGATACTTTCCAAAGACCAATTGGGGATATCATGGGGGTCTCACAGGCATTTGCGTCCAGAATAATCGACCAGTTCCTGTATGTCATGTGACCACATGCTACTGAGCACATTTACTTCCCCAGCACCCATGAGGAGAGGACCAGCAATATGCATCTCTTCCACCATGTAACAGAATGGGTGCCATAGACTGCACGCACATTCACATCAAAGCACCACCTGGTGACCAGGGTAGGGTCTACCTAAACTGCAAAGGGTTCTACTCCATTAACTGCCGGGTCTTGTGCAATGCCCAGGGCATTATCATGAATCTGTGTGCTGGCAGCCCTGGAAGTTATCACAACTCCCACATCTGGCATTCATCACAGCTATACCTGGAGTTTACCAGTGGGGACATCCCATATGGCCATCTGGTGGGGGATGCTGGCTATGCACTGGAGCCGTGGATGATGACACCCATCAGAAATGCATACACACCCACGCAAGAACACCATAGTAAGGCACACACATAAACCAGGATCATTATAGAGCATGTGTTTGGGATGCTCTAGTCATGATTCTGCTGCCTTGACATATCTGGTGGAGCCTTGCAGTACTTTCCAGCCACATGTGCACACATGCTCATAGTATGTGCCATGCTACACAATATGATCCTGCAGAATCAGCTGCAGCAGGAACAAAACGGAGAAGGGCCACACAGCCCCCCATCATTGCCAAGGTCTCCACAGGCACAGAGGGACTCGGAGGAGGAACATCCTAAGCCTGTTCCTGTAGGCAGATGGAGACATGCCCAGTATGCCCTGTCCGGTAAAGAGGCAACACATAGCACATACACTGACAATGTAGGGCCCGGGGGACTCATCTCTCTCTCTGACTCGCACACATAGTAAAATGGATGCCAAACATCACAGCACCTATACCTTACCATGTATAGGCAGTGTACTGCGTGCATTCAACATAGTCAGCCCTCAAGCACCATCCATACAACAGTCCCAGGCACAAGGTAAGTCAGTCTCCTTAACAAAATAAATGAATGGAGTGGAATGCTCTGATAGCATATCTGTGGTATTGATCAAGCATGCAAGGGAATGGGGTGGCTTACTGGGATAGCAGTAGACAACTGACAGCTCTGTGGGGCAGCAGGAAGTGTATCCCCAGTACTAGTCTACCCACACCATGCAGTACCACCCTAGTTGACAAATACCACTGCAGTATATGTGGTGAGCCAAATAACTAGGGGGTCATAGGTCACATGCATGGATGTCAAAGTGGGGGTCCCATACCCACCGCCAGCCTCACCCAGCAGATCAGTTGTTTACAGAAATGCCTGGCAAGGCCCCCACATGGCAACATCCATGAAATCACCACCTACAGACTTTTATACAGTGATATCACAGCAGGTCTGTCAGTGGCAGCATGGCTTTGAAAGGTAGTAAGTCTGAAACCACCAACGATTATGCCAGAATAATCTGACCTGTGGTTGATACTGTTATGCTTGTAGTCTCAAAGATAGGGCACACCACTATGCTAAATGGGACCAAAATGTTGAGCAAATATCAGCACAGTCTCTGCAAATGTGTATTGTGTACAGATGTGTCCCCCACCATAGTCCCACAGAAATGCAGTAACATGTCCCTAGCCTTACGCAGCATCCAGCCATCAACTAGAGTGATGGCTCAACACAAAGAGAAAGCAATTGTCAGTAGCACCCACAGTCAACTTACTGGTACCTTCCTAGGGTTGTCCACTGCCAGCAACCTGGGAACATATGATCATCAGAATGCACTGCCTTGTTATAGATGGTCTGCATCTGTCACACTTGGCCTACAGGCCTGTGGCAAATGCCCATGCCTCACCCACAGTGCCATGTTAGGGAGTGTCATGGGGTCCATAACACCAACATAACTCAGTCTACAAAATGCAAAGAAAGGCCATGCTGCTAACTGCTAGAAGAAAACCTGCCAGTGTCAGAGAGCCAGAAATCTGGGCAAAGCCATGTATAATGGGGTGAAAAAGGTCCAAAGAGAAGGACACCTTTGAAATACTGCTCTAATAATGTTATAAAGTTGATGGAATGATTATAGAAACATGGAATGTCTGATGGTACAAAGTCTGAACCTGCAATGTCAACTGTCAGTAATATCTGACTTCAACTCTGAGTGACTTGCAAAACACTTTTCCTTGAAAACCACACTTGTTTGGGTAACCAACAAGATATATGAGTCATGGATGTGGACATTCTGTGATACTCTGTACAGTCGACAGGCAGGGATAGGAGTCTAAACATGGGAATGCACTCATTGCAGGTAGTCCTAACCCTGTAAGATGGTGACATGTCTGCACCCACAGAAGCCTGGCTCATAGCCATGGGGAGTAACACACCCTTCCCTGATCACTCATCCTAAGCAACATCCTGACCCCAAAATGTGGCCATCCATGCAAAATGAGGTGGGCTATACATATATGTAAGAGACACACACATCTCCAGGCTGGTCAAGCAGTCTGACACACACAAGACCCTCCAAGTGCAGTCAACCATTGAGAAAACCCCTATGCAAAGTACTGGTAGCTACAGGCAAACATATATGACCCAGGACACCCCCCCCCACATATCTTATCCCCTACAAATTTATCTAGAGTCTGCCTGTCATCCTGATCCTGTCTGACTTATATTACCCAACCCAGTACACTTCCCCTTCCCCTACTTTAGCAGTCCTGCAGATATCAGACACCTTCGAAGTGCCTTTCATCAGGGCTCACCCCTATAAGTTCTGTGGCATGTGTGATAACTGTGTAACATTATAGTGCAAATAACTAGTTAGGTAGGAGTTCTAATTTCAGTCCTGATAAATGTAGAAGTGTGTGAGTGTTTTCAAGTAAAAACGTTTGGGTCCATTCAAACCCAGTACAATTCCCCTTTCCCTACTTTAACAGTCCTGCAGATATGAGTCACCTTAGAAGTGCCTTTCATCAAATCTCAACCCCATATACACTGTGGCATGTGCGATAACTGTGTAACACTATACTACAAATGACTAGTTAGGTAGGAATCCTAATTTCAGTCCTGACAAATATAAAAGTGTGTGTTTACAAGTTAAAGCTTTTGGGTCCATTCAAACCCAGTACACTTCCCCTTTCTCTAGTTTAGCAGTCCTGCAGATATCAGTCACCTTAGAAGTCCCTTTTGTCAGATCTCAGGCCCATAAGCTCTGTGGCACATGTGATAATTGTGTAACACTCTAGTACAAATAACACGTTAGGTAAGAGTTCTAATCCCATTTCTGGCAAATGTGTGTGTAAGTGTGTATATGTGTAGTTTAAAGTATTTTGTGGCCTATCTCACCCAGTACAACACCCATTGCCATAGTTTACAAGAGCTGGTGATGTTCCTCACCATAGAAGTACCTTTTTTCACCTTCACCTTATAAGCTCCATGGCATGTGCGACAAATGCATAGCACTGTAGTATCCATAAATAGATAGGTAGGTGTTCTAATCTCAGTCTGGGCAAGTGTGTATAAGTGAACAGTATCTTGTCTGTCAGGGGGTTGTTGAGTTTTTGTGAGAACCATACCATTGGTGGGCAGGTTGTGCTACTTTTTGCTGTTTCCCACCCAGTACATGTCCCAGTGTCCACATTAAAAGGCCACAGTTGTCATCCACTGTAGAGGGACCTGTTGACACTTTGCAGCCCTAGAAGCATTGTGCCATATGCAATAACTATGGGACAGTATAGAATAGATTCATAGGTTCATAGGTAGGTACTAGGCTATCGGCCCGAGGGCCTATGTAAGCCTAACCAACAAAGTTTCCTGGCTTACGCCCCCAAGAAAGTTATTTTCTTGTGCCACTGTTGGGCAGAGACACAGAAGTGATCCCTGAGGTGTATTTCCTATTTCCCATCCACTCATCAAGATTTATCTTGAAGAGTGCTAATGAATACCTTTGATTGACATAGATGGATAGGCTGTTACAGAGTATGGGAAATCTCTGGGACAGGAATCTATCCCTTCAGCATGTCCTGTTTATTGTGGTGACAAGGTTTAGGTCCCTAGAGTGTGTAGCTCGGAGGGATTGGGATTTCTTTAGGTGAAGCATGTCCAACAGCTCTGGGTTTGACATAGCTTTATATGTTAGGCGGAGATCACCACGGAGTAAGCGATATGCTATGGAGTAAAGCTGGAGTTTTTTGGGACGGTCAGTGAAGGGCATCTATTTGAGTCCAGTAATCCTCTTTGTGAGGTACTTCTATGGCCTTTCCAGCTGCTGCTGATGTCTTGTGAGGTACATTCCAAAAGGGGCATTGTACTCTATAATAGGTCTAATGAGTGTCGAGTAGAGGGGAATAATGACCTCTTTTTTCCTTGATGAGAACCCTTTTATGATGAGGTGTGCCACGTAGAAGGACTTCCTGACTACTGTGGCGATGTGACTATCAAAGGACAGACTACTCTCCACCTGGGTCCCAAGGTCTCTTATCACACGTTCGGTGTTTAGTAGACTGCTGTCTATGTAGTAGTTCATGGGTACAGAGTTTTTACCAAAGGGTATGACAATGCACTTTTTGGCATTGAACTTGAGGCCATGGCTCTGACAACAGGCATCTGTCTCAGTGAGGCCCTTCTGTAGGATTTCCACATCATTTGGGGACTCAACTATGGCTCCTAGTTTGCAGTCATCTGCGAACTTCATTAGCCAGAGGCCTTTTGTGTTAGCCTGTACTTCAGAGAAGTAGATAGCAAACAGGAGAGGTCACAGGACTGAACCCTGTGATACTCCACTTGTCACTGGTTTGAGGTCAGATTTGGAATGTGCAACTTTTACAGTGTGGGTTCTGTCAGTGAGTCAGTGGGCAACCCATCTTCTGATGTAGGGATTTATACCTAGTTTAGTGAGTTTAGCTATAATTCCAGAATGGGGGATGGTGTCAAAAGCCTTGGCAAGGCCACGATAGGCTGTGTGAACCACCTTACCCTCATCTACAGCTTTGGTGACTGCCTCAAAGAAGTCGATCAGGTTCAGGAGGCATGCTCTGCTTTTCACAAACCTGAACTGGGTGGGATCCAGAGTTTGGAGGTTACCCATGTTTTTGTTTATGAGTTCCATGATTATATGTTCCATGGCCTTGCAGACCAGGCTCGTCAGGCTAATATGGTGATTGTTCCCTGGATCAGTGGTGGCTCCCCCTTTGTGGAGTGGGATAACTGTTGCTGTAAACCATTCAGTGGGCATAAAGCATGATGTGAGGCTATGATTGAACATGGTGCTTAGGTGGGGAGCCAGTTCATTCTGAAGTTTGTGTAAAATGCAGGCTGGGATGTTGTCTGGTCCCATGGATGCTGTGTTTTTCGCTTTAGAGAGTGCAGCTTTTACCTGCATAGTTGTGATTACAGGGACTCTGCATTCTTCCTGTATAGATATGGGCCCTTTAGGTGGTGAGGGGGGTAAAGTTAGCACTGAACCTATCTGCCAGGATGCTGGCAATATCAGTTGGTTCTGTAATTTTCATGCCATTGTGCTGTGACTCAGTGCAGATCTGGGTGTTGCCATTGAGATTCTTGACATAGCTATAGAATGCTTTGTGGTTATCCTTAGAATCAGTGGCAATTTTGTTTTCATAGCTAGCTTTGGAGGATCTTATAAGGGATCTCAGCTTCTTACTGAGGCTGACCAGGGAGCTCCTCCACTCATGGGATTTTACTATCTTTTGCAACAATTTCTTCCTTCTCTTGTACAGTTTATTTATGGCAGGGGACCACCAGATTGGCTTCCTTTTTTTGGAGGATAGTGTTTTGGTTCTGTTTGGGATAGCACAATCCATGCACTCCTGTAAGTGCTTATAGAGTGCATCTGTGTAGGATTCAGCAGTAGTAACTGTATTGTCCATCTGCATGGGTGTCATGATGTTCACCACTTCTGTCATAAGAAGCATGAAGTTGACTTTGGAGAAATGTTTTACTGTGGTTTCCTTAATGGGGGGGTGGGGGCTGGATGTGGATATCAAGGTTGATAAGCTTATGGTCGGATTGGACCAACAAGGAGTTGACTTCAGGTGTGGAACACCGGTCACTCATGTTGGTAATGGCTAGGTCTAGGATATTGTTGCCCCTGGTGAAAGTGTGGATAATTTGATCCAGGGCATTGGAGTTTATGAATTCCAGAAAGTGTTGTGTGAAGGAGTTGGTACACGAGTAGTTTTCCCAGTTAATGGTGGGGTAGTTGAAATCGCCCATTATTAGGGTGTTTGATTGAACCCTAATATTTTCCAGTACATCAAGAAAAGAGGAGTGGGAATTCTGGGGCATGGTGGGGGATCTGTAGCAAGCTACAATTTAGATTGCAGTTTTGCCCAAAGTTAGTTGCACTTGAATAACCTCGGATGCATTATGCTGAGCAACTAGCCTGGAGGTGTGAATATCCTTAATGAATATGGACACACCTCTGCCTTTGGTATTCTGGTCCAGGTTACATGGCTGAAAAGTGTGGTATGAGTCATAACCTCTTTGTGAGGTACTTCTATGGCCTTTCCAGCTGCTGCTGATGTCTTGTGAGGTACATTCCAAAAGGAGCATTGTACTCTATAATGGGTCTAATGAGTGTCGAGTAGAGGGGAACAATGACCTCTTTTTTCCTTGATGAGAACCCTTTTATGATGAGGTGTGCCACATAGAAGGACTTCCTGACTACTGTGGCGATGTGACTATCAAAGGACAGACTACTCTCCACCTGGGTCGCAAGGTCTCTTATCACACGTTCGGTGTTTAGTAGACTGCTGTCTATGTAGTCGTTCATGGGTACAGAGTTTTTACCAAAGGGTATGACAATGCACTTTTTGGCATTGAACTTGAGGCCATGGCTCTGACAACAGGCATCTGTCTCAGTGAGGCCCTTCTGTAGGATTTCCACATCATTTGGGGACTCAACTATGGCTCCTAGTTTCCAGTCATCTGTGAACTTCATTAGCCAGAGGCCTTCTGTGTTAGCCTGTACTTCAGAGAAGTAGATAGCAAAAAGGAGAGGTCCCAGGACTGAACCCTGTGATACTCCACTTGTCACTGGTTTGAGGTCAGATTTGGAGTGTGCAACTTTTACAGTGTGGGTTCTGTCAGTGAGTCAGTGGGCAAGCCATCTTGTGACGTAGGGATTTATACCTAGTTTAGTGAGTTTAGCTATAATTCCAGAATGGGGGATGGTGTCAAAAGCCTTGGCAAGGCCACGATAGGCTGTGTGAACCACCTTACCCTCATCTACAGCTTTGGTGACTGCCTCAAAGAAGTCGATCAGGTTCAGGAGGCATGCTCTGCTTTTCACAAACCTGAACTGGGTGGGATCCAGAGTTTGGAGGTTACCAATGTTTTTGTTTATGAGTTCCATGATTATATGTTCCATGGCCTTGCAGACCAGGCTCGTCAGGCTAATATGGTGATAGTTCCCTGGATCAGTGGTGGCTCCCCCTTTGTGGAGTGGGATAACTGTTGCTGTACACCATTCAGTGGCCATAAAGCATGATGTGAGGCTATGATTGAACATGGTGCTTAGGTGGGGAGCCAGTTCATTCTGAAGTTTGTGTAAAATGCAGCCTGGGATGTTGTCTGGTCCCATGGATGCTGTGTTTTTTGCTTTAGAGCGTGCAGCTTTTACCTGCATAGTTGTGATTACAGGGACTCTGCATTCTTCCTGTATAGATATGGGCCCTTTAGGTAGTGAGGGGGGAAAAGTTAGCACTGAACCTATCTGCCAGGATGCTGGCAATATCAGTTGGTTCTGTAATTTTCATGCCATTGTGCTGTAACTCAGTGCAGATCTGGGTGGTGCCATTGAGATTCTTGACATAGCTATAGAATGCTTTGCGGTTATCCTTAGAATCAGTGGCAATTTTGTTTTCATAGCTAGCTTTGGAGGATCTTATAAGAGATCTCAGCTTCTTAATGAGGCTGACCAGGGAGCTCCTCCACTCATGGGATTTTACTATCTTTTGCAACAATTTCTTCCTTCTCTTGTACAGTTTATTTATGGCAGGGGACCACCAGATTGGCTTCCTTTTTTGGAGGATAGTGTTTTGGTTCTGTTTGGGATAGCACAATCCATGCACTCCTGTAAGCGCTTATAGAGTGCATCTGTGTAGGATTCAGCAGTAGTAACTGTATTGTCCATCTGCATGGGTGTCATGATGTTCACCTCTTCTGTCTTAAGAAGCATGAAGTTGGCTTTGGAGAAATTTTGTACTGTGGTTTCCTTAATGGGGGGTGGGGGCAGGATGTAGATATCAAGGTTGGTAAGCTTATGGTCGGATTGGACCAACAAGGAGTTGACTTCAGGTGTGGAACACCGGTCACTCATGTTGGTAATGGCTTGGTCTAGGATATTGTTGCCCCTGGTGAAAGTGTGGATAATTTGATCCAGGGCATTGGAGTTTATGAATTCCAGAAAGTGTTGTATGAAGGAGTTGGTACATGAGTAGTTTTCCCAGTTAATGGTGGGGTAGTTGAAATCGCCCATTATTAGGGTGTTTGGTTGAACCCTAATATTTTCCAGTACATCAAAAAAAGAGGAGTGGGAATCCTGGGGCATGGTGGGGGATCTGTAGCAAGCTACAATTTGGATTGCAGTTTTGCCCAGAGTTAGTTGCACTTGAATCACCTCGGATGCATTATGCTGAGCAACTAGTCTGGAGGTGTGGATATCCTTAATGGATATGGCACACCTCTGCCTTTGGTATTCCGGTCCAGGTTACATGGCTGAAAATTGTGGTATGAGTCATAACCTGGTAGTGCAGGGGTTCTGTCTGGAGCCTTGAACCAGGTTTCAGTCACTGTACAGATATCAATGTTCTCTATTTTAAAGAGTGCCTCGAGTGAGTGCATTTTGAGATTTTTGACTTCTAGCATTGAGTAGCATTACCCTCAGTTTTTGCTTGCATGTTCCTGTTACAGTGGTGAATTTGTCATTTGAACCTTGCCTAAAAAGGCACTATGGGGCAGCAAGAGCCTTACCCAGTATCTGGAATCCCAGGGGTGACAGGTGCAGGCCATCTCTGGCAAAGCATCATGGTCTGTCGACCATGTCATCCCAAACAGACAGACGCTGGATCCCCTTTGAATGACACCAGAAGCTTAGCAAATTGTTGAAGTCAATCATTTTGTCCTTGTACTGTGGTATCATTCTGGGTGATGGCAGATTGCTACTCAGGGCTAGGGTCATACCTGCCTACGCTATAAGATTGGAGAGCTCTTCCATGTCTCTTTTCAGGTAGTCCAGGGATGTATGTCTCAGATCGTTTACACCAACATGGACAATGATAGAGTCATATTTGTACTTGTTGTGGAGTGACCTGAGTTTGTGGGTTATGTGGCAGATCCTGGCACCCGACAGGCAGCTGACAGTAACCTTTTCCTTGTTTAGCCTGGTGATTGGGACATCAGTGTGCCTGACTATAGAATCACCTATGACTAGTGTGTTGGATACGGTGTTTTGCCTTATTGGCTGTGGTTGAGTGGCACACTGAGTCTGTGGGCTATGTGTCATTTGGGTTGTGTTGGGGGGTGGAAGTTGCTTGCGTTTCTGCTTTGGAGGTCTCTGTTGCTTGGTCAGATTATTATTGAGAGCCTTCACGAATGTTTTTGTGTTTCTATGTGTGGAGTTTGGTGGTGTAGATTTAGTGAGACTATGTGATAAGTGTGGTGTGGTGCAAGTGTTTACCTTCTCCTCTTGAATGTCAAGTTCAGTCTTGGTTGGAGAGAGCTTTACCTCCAGTTTGGCTAGATAAGTGCATCTCTCACAGGTTGTAGTGTTAGGTGGTAGGAGGAGAGGGTTGTCTGTGTACATGAGGCAAGATCTACATTGCCCCAAGATGTCCAGATTCATCAGATAGACAGGAGAGAACATTGGGAGCTTACCCTTGGACATGCCTGAATAAAAAAAACTATTTTCCTCTGGATAACTGAGAAAAGTGAGTACAAGAGCTGTTTTTCTCTAAACAAGTGAGGAAAGTAAGTGCAAAATCGATTTTCCTCTAGGTAATGAGGAAGGTTAGGTGCTATAGTAATTAGTAGCTTATTTAGTGCTTACAACAAGTTCTGAACAAGTGCTGAGCATGAAAAAGCTAATTCAAGTGCAAAAACTAAGAATCTGTATCTGCAGTAGACTAGTTACAGGAAAGAAACAAGTGCAAATTTGGGCTTTCAAATCAGAAAGATAACAGTCAGATAACAAGATAGGCTGCCCATCTCATCCTTGGATATCACTCCCCACTCAGGAATCATACACAAACACAGTCAGGTAGGCAGCCACACCATCAGTAGGTGGCCTGGAAGCTGGCTCACAGATAGAACCCACAGTGTGAAAGCAGTGGACTCCATGTCAGACTGCT
Organism: Protopterus annectens; assembly: GCF_019279795.1. Classification (NCBI taxonomy): domain Eukaryota; kingdom Metazoa; phylum Chordata; order Ceratodontiformes; family Protopteridae; genus Protopterus; species Protopterus annectens. Next base: position 1,534,761,102 of record NC_056735.1, read on the forward strand.
GAACAGTCACCAGTGGAGTCCCACTGGTTGTGGACCTGGGTTCCCTCATGTTTGCGAGCCACACCTCTGAGGACCTGCCCAATACAAAAGTGCTCTGGCTGACAATTTTTGCAGATGACTACAAGGTGGGTGCTATTATTACCCCCCACGTGAGGTTGATATTCTTCACAAAGGTCTCTCTGTGACCTATGAATGTTGTCATATCCCTGGATATAAGCTCAATGCCAGATGATGTGCTGCCATCCCCTTTGGCTACAACATGGTTCCCATAAAGTAATACATTGATGGTAGTCCACTGAACACTGATTTTGGTATAATGGAACTGGGAACACAGGTTGATAGTGAGCTGTATGGTGACTACCACAGTGCCACTGTCTTCCAAACATCCTTCCATGTGTCACTTCTCCTGACTCAGGGTGTTGAATCCAAGAAGTAAAAGGACACTGTCTCCCTGTACACACCCCTCAGTAGGCCAATCAATGTGTACTATGGCCCATTTGCCATGTACCTCACTGGATACCAGCAACAACAGGAGAGGCTGCAAATGTACATCACAAAGCTGATATTAGGTACTACACATTTGCCCTATACTGACAGACTCCAACAACTGCAATGGATCTCTGTCTCATATTGGCTACTTATGTGCGATCTCTGCCTGACATCACAGCCATGTCTGACCCAACCCTGTCAGGAATGCTACATCTGAGGACATCAATCTTTCCACACAACATGCCCCAGATACCTCAACCCCATCCTCACAATCAACAGGACATGCTGGAGGGACAGGTTCATAACCCAGAGACTGGTCAAGCCATGGAATAGATGCCACATGCATGTCAAGCAGAGCACATCACTGTTCCTCTTCAAGAGAAATCAGGAGAAGTGAATGGGGAATAGAATACCCACCCTGGGGAATCACTCCAGTGACTATACTCAGTAGACACACTGGGTAGTATCATCAGGTGGCATGATGCCAGTGTACTCCCATGGGCTAGCCTTGTAAAGCCTCCATGGCCATTTGCCACTTGCACACCTATGACTCTTTGAACCCATGGATCTCAGTACTGTCAAATGTGTGTGTGTGCATTAGTGTGTCTGAAAGTGTTTGTGAGTGTGTAAACATGTGGGTGAAAGTAGTTGGTGGCCTGTCTCTCCCAGTACAACTATCACTGCCATACCTTACAAGTGCTGTAGATGTTATTTACTATATAGGTACATTGGGACACTCCACAACCTATAAGCTTCTGTGGTGTGTATGGTAACTGCATAACACTAAAATATCAATAAGCACATAGCTAGGTGTTCTAATATGAGTCCTGGAAAATGTTTGTGTGTGTTTATTATTGCGTGTATATATGTAGGTTACAGTATTTTGTGGCCTCTCTCACCCAGTACATCACCCATTGTCATAATATACAAGGCCTGGTGATGTCCCTCACCTTAGAAGTACCTTTGGACAAATGACACCCGAAAACTGCCATGGCACGTGCAATAAATGCATAACAATGCAGTAATAATAAAAAGATAGGTAGGGGTTCTACTCTCAGTCCTGGCAAAAGTCTGTAAGAAAAGAACATCTTATGTGTATGTGTTTATGTGTGAATGACATCCATTGGAAGGGCATAGATTCAGATTTTATGCCATGGTACACACAGTACACATTCCTAAGTCTACTGTATGAGGTCCAGTGTTCACATCAATCATAGTGGTATCTGTAGACACTCTTCAGCCCTATAAGCCCTAAGGAACAGTATGAAATAGTATGGCATGAATAGCCAGATAGGTTAGTCTGCTAATGTCAGTACTAGCAAGTGTGTGTGTGTGTGTGTGTGTGTGTGTGTGTGTGTGTGTGTGTGTGTGTGTGTGTGCGCGCGCATTGGTGTGTATAGCAGTGGTTGTGAGTATGTAGACATGTATGCAAAACTATTATGAGTACTCACACACCCAGTACAGCCACCATTGCCATACCTCACAAGGCCATGTGATGTTATTCACCTTACAGGTACCTTAGGTTCATAGGTTCATAGGTTCATACTAGGCTATCTGCCCTGGGGCAATTATAAGCCTAGCCCGATTCTGTATGGCTTATGCCACCCCTTGATTTGAGTATACTGTGCCCTTTTTAAGGTTTAGTTTACTGTGCCTCTGTCTAATAGTGACAGGGGAGTAATCCCTGGGACAAACCTATGATCCCCCATCCACTTATCGAGATTCTTCTTGAAGAGATTCAGTGAGGTGCTCTGCCTCACATGAACTGGAATTCTATTCCAGAGTGAAGGGAGCCTCTGGGTTATGAACCTGTCCCTCCAGCAAGTTCTATTTATTTCTGTGCTGAGGTTCAAGTCCCTCGAGCGTGTGGCTCTAAGGGATTTAGATTTACTGAGGTGGAGCATGTCCATTAATTCTGGATTTGACATAGCTTTGTATGTCAGACATAGATCGCCTCAAAGTAGGCGGTATGCAACTGAGTAGAGCTGGAGTTTTTTTAACCGAGCAGCATATGGCATCTGTTTGAGACCCTTGATCCTCTTGGTGAGATACTTTTGGTGTCTTTCTAATTGCTGCAGGTGTCGGGTAAGGTACATCCCAAAGGGGCATTGTATTCTATGATGGGCCTGATGAGGGATGAATAAAGGGGCATGATTACCTCTCTTGATCTAGATGTGAAACCCTTTGTGATGAGGTGGGCTATGTAGAAGGTCTTTCTAACCACTTTGGCAATGTGGTTTTCAAAGGAGAGATTGCTATCAACTTGGGTCCCCAGGTCCCTAATAACTTTCTCTGTACTTAATGGGTTTCCGCCTATGTGGTAATTTGTGGGCACATTGTTTTTGCCAAAGGGTATGACTATACATTTTTTGGCATTTAGCTTTAAACCATGGCACTGGCACCAGTTATCTGTCTCTGTGAGACCTTTTTGAAGGATGTTTGTGTCAGCTGGAGAGTTGATTATGGCGCCCAGTTTACAGTCATCTGCGAACTTGGTGAGCCATAGTCCTCCCACGTTTGCCTGTACCTTGGAAAAGTATATACCGAACAAGAGTGGTTTCAGGACAGAACCCTGTGGGATGCCACTTGTGACCGGTTTCGAGTCTGACATGGCTCCAGCAACTCTCACTCTGTGGGTCCTGTCTTTGAGCCAGTTTGTGACCCATCTTGTGACATAGGGGTTTATATTTAAGCTGGATAGCTTGTCTATGATGCCCGAGTGGGGTATTGTGTCAAATGCCTTTGCAAGGTCCAGATAGGCTGTGTGGACTACCTTCCCTTCATCTATGGCTTTGGTGACTGTTTCAAAGAAGTCAACCAGGTTCAAAAGGCAGGATCTGCCCTTGACAAAATCGAACTGGGTAGGATCTAGTGTCTGTAGGTCCCCAATGTCTTTGTTTATGAGCTCCATGATGATCCTCTCCATAGCCTTGCAGACTAAGCTAGTCAGGCTTATGGGGTTATAGTTTCCAGGGTCCATAGAGGCTCCACCTTTGTGGAGTGGGATCACTGTTGCTGTACGCCATTCTGTGGGCACATATCCTGTAGTGAGGCTGAGATTGTATAGCTGTTTTATTTGAGGGATTAGTTCCTCTTGTAGTTCATGTAGGATGCAACCTGGGATGCCATCTGGTCCCATGGAAGCAGTGTTTTTTGCTTTGGAGAGGGCAGCCTTCACCTGAGCATCTGAGATGTTTGGGAGGCAGCCCTCTGCCGGGATAGATACTTGCTCTTTTGGGGGAGAAGTTTGCACTGAACCTGTCTGCCAGGATATTGGCGATGTCTGTGGGTTCAGTGTATTTTTTGTCATTTAGAATCAACTCAGAACAAGTCTGGGAGTTGCATCCCAGGTTTCTAACATAACTGAAAAAAGCCTTATGATTGTCTTTGGTGTCCTGTGCAATTTTTCTCTCGAAGCTGGCCTTGGAGGATTTTATGAGGGATCGTAATTTTTTGCTAGTACTGATCAGAAATGCCTTCCCTATTAGGGATTTTGCTCTATCATGTAGTAGCTTCCTCCTTCTGTTGTACAGTTTATTTATGACAGAGGTCCACCAGACTGGATGCCTGCCTTTGGATGATTGGGTCTTGGTTTTGTTTGGGATAGCATGATCCATGCATTCCTGGAGATGTCCGTAGAATGCATTTATATAGGATTCTGCAGTTTGGGCTGTAGTTTCCACTGGCCCTGGGGCCTTGAAGGATTCCACTTCGGTTTTGAGAAGTGAGAAGTTCGCTTTTGAGAAGTTTTTCACTGTGGTTTTCTGGGCTGGGGGTGGGGTCGGGATGTGGGCATCCAGTGAAATTAATTTATGGTCTGATCTTACCAATGAGGGATATACTTCTGGTGTGGAGCATAGAGTCCCCATGTTGGTAATGATCAGGTCTAGTATGCTGTCCCCTCTTGTGGGAGTGGTGACTAGTTGTTCCATAGCATTTGAGTTTATAATTTCCAGGAATCTTTGGGCTAAGGTGCTGGGGCTTGAGTAGTGCTCCCAGTCAATGTTTGGGTAGTTGAAGTCGCCCAATATAATGGTGTTCGGAGAGATCTTCATGTTCTCCAATGTTTTCAGGAAAGCCGAATGGGATTACTGACTTTGAGAGGGTGGTCTGTAGGATGCTATAAACTGAAAAGCAGTCTTGCCCACTGTTAGTTGCACATGGATGGTCTCCGATACTTCGTGCAATGCCACTAACCTGGAGGTGTGGATATCCTTGATGAATATGGAAACTCCCCCTCCTTTTGTGGTTCGGTCCGGGTTTTGGGGCCGAAAAGCATGATATGAGGTATAGCCTGGTAGTGCTGGGGTGCTCTCTGGAGCCTTGAACCAGGTTTCTGTCACTGCACAGATATCGATGTTCTCCATACTGAGGAGAGCTTCGAGTGTGTGCATCTTGAAGTTAAGACTTCTGGCGTTTAGCAGCATTGCCCTTAGTTTCTTGTTCCTTGTGCTGTCTATGGGGGTGGGTTTGACTTTTGAGCCTTGCCTAAAAAAGGCACTATGGGGGTGGCAAGAGCCTTTGCCAATATCCAAAAGCCCAGTGGTGACAGGTGCAAGCCGTCCCTAGTGAAGCATTGTGGCTTGTCGAGCATGTCATCCCAGTCTGACAGACACTGGATCCCCTTTGAATGACACCAAAATTTTAGCCAATTGTTAAAATCGATCATTTTGTCTTTGTACTGTGGCATCATTCTAGGTGAGGGTAAGATGCTGCTCAAGGTCAGGGTCATACCAGCCTGGGCTACATGATCAGAGAGCTCCTCTATGTCTCTTTTCATGTAGTCCAGGGAGGTACGTCTCAGGTCATTCACACCAGCATGTACAATGACTGAGTCATATTTGTATTTGCTTTGGAGTGATCTGAGTGCTTGCGTTATGTGTCGGATCCTAGCACCCGACAGGCAGCTCACCTTGACCTTCTTTTTATTCAGCCTGGTGAGCGGGACGTCAGTGTGTCTGACAATAGAGTCACAAATAACAAGAGTATCAGGTGTGTTATTCAGCCTTAAGGGCTGTGGCTGCTTGGCACACTGACTTTGTGGGTTATGTGTTGTAACACTCATCACACTAGTAGTCCTGTGCCATCTGCAATAACTGCATAATAGTGTGGTATCACAACTTGATGGGTAGGGGTTCCAAACACAACACTGTCAACTGTGATCCTGTAAATGCATATGCGTGTGTGTGTGTGAACAGTATTCTCTGTGTGTTTAGTCGACACAATATCCTCTGGGGTTAAGGGTGTTAGCAATCTGAGGTGTGTTCCACCCACCACCCTTAACCATTGCCCACCATACTAGAGCTGATTTCAACCACCATAGACTGAGATACAACCCCTCAGCCCTATAATATGTGAGGCACATGAAAGGACTGGGAAATGTGTGCAGATACAGCTGACAATGACATGGTTGATGTATTACTACACTGCTATACCCCTTGCTGATGACTGCAGGGCCACATCCTGCTGACACAGACACCCAGAATAAAGTATGTGAGAACACATTCGCTTAGTGTTACTAACACCAATATTGCATCACGGCTGAAAAGGTACACACTCTGATGTGTACCCATTTCAAATGCCAAATAACAGCACCTTACACAGCATTAAATAGCTACACTGTACTAAAGTTACCCTTTGCATCAGACCCATATAAGCATGTCCCTGCATCGATGGTATAGATGGCATGGATGCACCACACTTATCAGCATATGCACAAAGTGTTGTGTGGGTTTGCCAAAAGCCTAGGCTGGGCCACACATTTGATATCATGTGTGCATGTTTGGGGGGTGTTCATTAAATGGGAAGTGCGGGGGTGGCGTGTGTGTGTCTGTGTGTGGAGGTGACTTTTCTGTTGGTGATGTGTGTGTGTTTGTATGCACACAGTCACGCCATATGGACAGCCTACACAGGGGTATTTTGGACAGCTGTGGGTCGTATATGACAGGGTGTACAGTTCACTGTCTCTGGCCATGGAAATGGGAGCTGGGCCTCCCAAGGGTATCACTAGCACCACCAGAGCTGAGTCCAGATGCAGTACTACTCCTTTCTGGTGACTGCTGCCTGCTGGTTCTACGTTGGGACCAGCCATGATCATGTGCCCATGGCCTGCTGCATCATGGTGTGGACAGCACGCCCCCTTCAGCAGTGCTTTTGGTACTGCCAGCATGGGAATGTGATGTTGCACGGCCATGTAGACCCTCAGCTGACTGTGGTGCTGCCCTACAGCCACATGGCTGCTGGGCAGTGTCTGCCAAACACTCAGACACAGATATTCCATGGTTAAGGAGTGCCAATGTCTCCCCCTGACATCTATCCATGACCCCAGTACACTCACAGATGGCTGCAGTGAGTTCATATTGCCATGGACACCAGGGATGTGCTCATCCATGACCCTGCTTATATGTCTGGTATTACATTCATTATTTGCCTTTGCCCCATGACAGCCTGGAACATGCATCTAGTGACTGCTGCTGTAGCACTTGAAACAGGGGCATGGTGGGCTGCAATCCTCTTCCAAGCACTCCTGCCCATCTGCCTGTGTGGGACCTCACCAGCACTCTGGTTATGGCTCGTGCCTGCACCCTCACTTGCCATAGTCACCACAGTATCCTGTTCCATGCCACCACCCACCAACTGTCCATTATCTGTGGCCACTGGTGATGGGGTATGTGTGGGCATTGTGACTGTGTATGGGGATGGGGTTGACAATAGTGGGATGCCAACTGATGACACAGTATCAGCCCCTGACAACCCCACCTGTGCCTCAATATGAATATCATCATGGTCCAATTCTGCATAGACACTACCATCAGTATCAAAGCGGGGGAGACTGCAGCCACTATGTCTACCTGTGAGGGAAAAACAACATATGTAAATCACTACTGGCACTATAAGGTTTGCTGGTATACACACACACACACACACACACACACACACACACACACACACACACACACACACACAGGCATGTAAGGTGCCTCAAAGGCATTACACAGACCTCACATTAGCTGACTGGGGGGCATTCACAACACACAGTCAGACTATAACATACGCACTCTGGACGGACCCACAACATCATGCAGTGCAGCCCTTTCCAATTACCATTACTACTAATAAACTCCTCTGGGATACGTGAGTGGTGTTGGTAGGTGATGGCCCTCCACCTAGCACACAATGCACCCATGTAAATTATTGATGTTCACCTCTATAGTACTGTGGCAACTCCTATAGAGCATACCCCCAAGTGTAGAGGGTTTTGCTGAATGTCTATATGTGTGGCTCATATGTTTGGTCTGATCCTCATAACTCCTGTGTTTGTCTGATACATTACTGTGATGGTCTGTAGATTTGTGTCACTAAGTAAAATCCTAATTGGAGGTGCAGACCGCATAACCTGCAGTACATGTATTTTAAAACAAAGCCGGTTACTCAAACAAATTCCCAAGCTTACAGTGGATATAGTAAGTGTACACACACCTGTTAACATGCCAGGTTTTTGTGATATACCACATGAGACCTCATAAATCAGGTCATAACATTGCCATCATTTCATATGACATATGACCTGTGCAATCCAAATGAAGAACATACACATCAGTTACAGGTAATATCTGGTAACTGAAATAGGTACAATAGGCTGATTGTATGAGTAGGCACACCCATAAAGTAATGATCTGTTAAACCAACTTCTGATTTAATCACAGCATGCAGTCCTCTTGGAAAGGTGTCTATCAATATGGCACATCTTGACTTGCCAGTGTTTGCACACTCTCCCTTGCAAAACACCTCCAACTATGCCAGATTGCAAGAGCATCCCCTGTGCACCACCCTCTTCAGGTTGCTTTGCATATATCCTATTGGACGTAGATGTGTGCTCTGACTCAGCCAGTACAGAACATCGCATGTGTTCTGGTGAAGCCATCCTTTTGTTGATACGGATGCATGGTTTGGGCCATAATTGTGTGGAAAAGTTGAATTCCTCACCATCTACAGCTATGTGGCAGACAACAGAACATTTTGGAGCCACAACGGACCAGTGTTTGGAACTGTTCATAATCCACTCTAACTTGGCTACAGCCACAGTTCCAGCTTGTGAACAGAAACTCCAAAGCAGGACACTGCCATCGCCATGCTTCACCATGGTGGTGGTGTTGTTCTGGTGATGTGCAGTGGTCATATTGTGCCAAACACACCTGTCGGAATTGTGGCCAATGAGTACAACCGTGGTCCCATATTACCATAACACATTTTCCCACTTGCTTTTTAGAGACCTGATGTATTGTTTTCAGACTTTCACCAGACCTGGATATTATTTGGTGTGAGGAACCTCTGACATCTTCCAACCCTACCCTATAGGCAGGACATATGGAGACCATGGAAGGTTGTTGTGACATGTAGTACACACTCAGTACTTGCTGGAGATTCCTGCTACCCCTTCACTGTTGCTGTAAGGCTCCTGACAGCCTCCCTGGCCAGTTTTGGTCTTGTATTCTCATAGACTTTGGTGGGAGGTCCATTCCTTCACAATGTCACTGTAGCCCCATATTTTCACCACCTTTTGATGACTGTCTGCACTGTGTTCCATGGTATGTGCAATGCTGTGGAAATGTTTGAGTACCCTTCTCCAGGCTTATACATCTCAAACATGTGGTCCCTTAGCAGCTTTATCAGCTCTATGTGAACCATGGCTGTTGCTGTAGCAGGCAACTGGGTATATGTTAGGATAATCCTGGTAGGACAGCTGACCGTTAATTGCTGTTAATCAAAGAGTCTCTGTAATTGATGGCTGTTGTGTACCCAATAAGAAGTACTGCTGTAGTTATATCAAAATCTTCCTTAACACAGTACTAGCTTCAGCCTGTGCATACATATGCATCTAGGTTGTTGTACTATTGTTATGTGTCATTATTGTTACCCTAACAGATTTGTTTCCTTTACAATTGAATTGTACAGGTTATAGGTCACACAAAAGGTAGGCAGTATTCTAAAACTGTCTATTGTGTGTATATCACACATACCTGGCATTCTAACAGGAGTGTACACCATTGATATGCACTGTATACCACTATTGTCTACAATATGACCCTAGTTTTGGACCTTTGTCCCCCCATTTTGTCGGTCTTTGTCCAGGTGTCCTGCAATGACAGGTTGTGAGGTATGTTACAGATATGTGACATCTCCTGCAAATAGGATGCTGTCATGACCACCATGATGCAATGCAGTAAACACCACCACAGGTGAACATGCAGATATTACCAAATGGCTGAGTGTAACAGTTGTGTGCGTGGTCACATGCATTAACTTTAGCATGCCTGAGGTACTGGTGAGCCGCAACAGGGAAATCCCATACTTACTGGGTTCAGGCTGCTGTCCCATGTGCAGACCAGAGGGACCTATGTAGTTGTGAGGGAGAGATATTGTCAGCAGATTCACATTAGGCATTTGTACAAGTTGAACGTTACGTTTCTGCACAGGTACAGTACACACTATGATATTACACAATTTGCTGTCCTTCACCATAGATGTGCACTTGTGTGCATTACTACACCCCACCCACTAATCCATTTTGCACTGATATATGCATCTATTGACTCTGTAGAAGACAGTTTAAATGCTACCTCATCACATTGATGTGCACTTTGGCCTTACCTGGATACTCCTCGCCTGTTGCTTGAGTGCCACCCACCTACACAACTGTTGTTTCCCATGTTTGATTTTGTATGGTTGCTATCCCAAGGTTGGCAAGGAGCTCCTCTGTCACTGTAAGTGGGGCCTGTGCAGCTGGCCCCCCACCGGTAGCAATACAGTCCCTTGCTAAAGCAGCAGCCCTTTGCCAGGCATGATGTATCAGGTCAGTTGCTCTATACCTGACCTGATCATATGTGCGTCCATGGTGGCCCAACACATTCAGTCTGTGGACGATCTCATTTGGCAGGGCAGTCTGCTCCTGCAGATTTTGCTGGCTACGGCCAGAAAGGATGGCATAGTTTAAGATTACAGCTTCTGTGATGGTTGCTGTCTCTGCATCGGTGTAAGGCATTTGCTGCTGCATGGCACCTGGAGGACATACACAGGGAAACATATCACATGACCTCAGATATTGCCCAGAGTTCTTTACAGAGCCAGCACATGCATATGGACTATCATTAGCCACCACTTGCAAACACATCATACCCTTGTACCTGGCAGGACTGTATGAACATGCATTGTACTCCTGGTCCTGATGTGTTATGTTCCCCCCATGAGGGTCAGTACATTGCATAAACCACAATTCATCATCCACCTTTGTGCAGAGGGATGACAGTGGCAGTGTTCCTTGCAGATGGGATGTCAATGGTGCTCAGGCTTTGCTTGCATATAGTGTGTAATGGAGTTGGAAGCATATGCCTGGGTTCATGTAGGATGCAGACAGGAATATTATCAGGCCCCAAGGGGACTTGGTTTTGTCAACTTTGATTAGGCAGTTTGCACCTGATCCATGATGATGAGGGGAGGGGTGCGCGTGCTGTGCATATTGACCTATACTGATGGTTATCCAGGGTGGTGATGTTTGCCCTAAACCTGTCTGCAGCAAGTTGGCTGTAGCTATGGTGTCTGTGTATGTGCTGTGATGGACCGCCATTACAGCTTGGGTTGGATTGGTGCCTCTGAGACTACAGACATATGTGAAGATGGTTTTGTGATTGCCCTTAGTGGATGTGTCCAATTTGTACTCATAGTTAGCCTTACAGTAATCCACCTGTGACCTATTATGCTCATTCACACAAAGGTTTACATGCTGCCCAGTTGTTGCCTGCTCCTACTTTGCCCTGTACAACCAATATAGCCTCACATTATATGCGTTGTGCATTGCTGCTGTCCAGCAAAGGGGTTTTCTCTACTTTGGTGGAGACAGGTTTTACAAGTAAGGTATTTCTGAGGCCATACAGCTATGTGGGTGGTCATATATCTGTTTGTAATAGGCATGGACACAGGGTTAGAGCACAGTTGGCCACCTCTACAATTTCAACATGATACTCATGAGTATTATACTACCCATGTGTGTGTCATGACAATGACACCACCAGTAGCTGTAGAAGTGAAACTCTGTTGGATGCAGAGAAACTAAGGTTGCACACGTGTACAACATGTACAGCTTATTCACCTGAAATTTTGCATCCTATGCCAGTTGTTATGAGGCAGCCATGTACACCTACCTATACATATCTATGCACAGGTAATACCTGCTATACATTTCTGCTCTATGTCAGTATGGCACACTGTAATGACAGTCTTGCTGGTCAGTCAGTCATGTCAAGCTGGTAGGGCAGAACATCTGTAGGACAATGCACATACATGGTGGGCCATGGGCCACAATTAGTGACACTTTCTTCATATTGCTGTAACACACATATGTCATCTGATACAGCAGTAGCCTTTGCATTCACAGACATACCCTGGAGGATGTCTGATGCTCATATGGTAGGTAGAGAGGTGAAAGGCTAGGTGTGTGGTAGTGAGGGTAGGAACTGTTAATGTTGTGAGTATGACTGGTATAGGGACAGAGCTAGCTGATATGCTGGGCAGAGGAAAGGTGGATATAGTGTGTGTGCCAGAGACCAGATGGAAGGGGTGTACAGCTGTGTGTATTGGAGTTGGGTACAAATAGTTCTATCATGGTATGTATGGGAGGGGAAATGGTGTAGGGGTTAACCTTAAGAAACATTATGCCGAGAGTGTTTGTGGAGGTGATAAGAGTGTTGGGTAGAGTGATGTTCAGGAGACTGGGAACTGATGGTGTAATGTTGACATTTGTTAGTGCATATGCTCCACTAATTGCATGTGTGATGGATGAGATGGATGCACTTTGCTGTGGTTAGATGAAGTGGTGATGTGTGTACCCAATGGTGAGTGAATAGTGATTGGAGCAGACTTCAATGGGCATGTTGGTGAAGGGGACAGATGGGATGCAGAAGTGATGTGTAGGTATGGTGTTAAGCAAAGGAATGCAGAAGGTGAGATGGTGATGGAGTTTGCAACAGAGGTTGGACATGGGTGTGGTGAATACATAGTATTACAAGACCGACGGGCATAGGGTGACACACAAGTGTGGAAGAAGATGCACACAGGTGGATTATCTTCTATGCAGGTGGGCCTGTTTGAAGGGGATTGGTAGCTGTAAAGTGGTGACAAGGGAATGTGTAGTTAGGCAGCATGGAAGTTTGGTCTGTGGGACGACGTTGGTGATCACGAAGAGGGGGAGGAGTGTGAGCGTGGCACCAGTCATCAAATGTTGGATACTGAGAAAGGGTAATTGTAAGGATGAGCTCAGGGAAGAGCTAAGACAGGCAGTGGGTGGCAGTGAAGAGTTAGCAAATATCTGCGTAACTACATCCGAGCTAGTAAGGGAGATGAGTAGAACGAGGCTTGGTGTGACATCTGCACAGAGGAAGGAGGACAAGGAGACCTGGTGGTGGCATGAGGAAGTACAGGGGAGTATACTGAGAAAGAAGTTGGCCAAGGAGAAGTGGGATTGTCAGACAGATGCAGAAAGTCGACAGGTGTATAGGGAGATGGGGTGCATGGCAAAGAGAGTGGTGGCAAAGGCTGTGGATGGGACATCTGAAGTGTTGTATGTAAGGTTGCACGCCAAGGATGGAAAATAGGAATTGTACCAATTGGCTTGAAGGAGGCATGTAGCTAGGAAGGATGTGCAGCAGATACGGCTGAGAAAGGATAATGGTGGAACTGCACTCACTAGCGAGGAGAGTGTGTTGAGCAGGTGGAAACAATACTTTGATGGGCTGTTGAATGAAGAGAATGAGAGTGAAAAGGTTGGATGATGTGGGTATGGTGAATCAGGATGTGCAACAGATTATCAAGGAGGAAGTAAGGATAGCAATGAAGAGATTTAAGAATGGAAAGTCTATTGGTCCAGATGACATACCTGGGGAAGCATGGATGTGTTTAGGACAAATGGCAGTGGTCTTTTTAACCGGATTGTTTACTGTAATCTAGGAAAGTGAGAGGATGTGTGAGGAGTGGATGAAATGTGTTTGGGTACTGATTATGAGAATAAGGGTGGTGTGCAGAGCTGTAGTAACTACAGAGGGATAACATTGATCAATTATAGTATGAGGTAATGGTAAAGGGTGGTGGAAGCTAGGCTAAGAAGGGAGGTGAGGATTACTGATCAGCAGCATGGTTTCATGCCAGGATAGAGCAGTACAGATGCAATGTTTGCTCTGAGAGTGTTGATGGGGACATACAGAGAAGGTGGGGCATAGCTGTGTTGTGTCTTTGTGGACTTACAGACAGCATATGACAGGATGCTTAGGGAGGAGTTGTGGTATTGTATGAGGTGGTCAGGAGTGGTGGAGGAATCAGTAAGAATGCTAAAGGATATGTACAAGGCTAGTGTGACAGCAGTGAGTTCTGCATTGGGAGTGACAGGTATGTTTAAGGTGGATGTGGGAGTACATCAGGAATCAGCTATGAGCCCTTTCTTATTTGCTGTGGTAATGGACAGGTTGACAGACATGAAAAGATAGGAGTCCCCCTAGACTGTGTTGTTTGCAGATGACATTGTGGTCTGTAGTGAGAGTAGGGAACAGGTTGAGGAGACCCTGGAGAGGTGGAGGTATGGTCTAGAGGGTGATGAATGATGGTCAGCAGGACTAAGACAGAATATATGTGTGTGAAAAAGAGGGAGGATGAAGGAATGGTGAGGATGCAGGGAGTACAGTTTGCTAAGGTGGATAGGTATAAATACTTGGGAACAACAGTTCAGAGTAACGGCGAGTGTGGGGGACAGGTGACGACATGAGAACGGGCAGGATGTAGATGATGGGGAAGAGTGTCATGTCTGATTTGTGACAGACAAGTACCATTAAGAGTGATAGGGTAGGTCTACAAGTGAGTAGTGAGACCAGCTATGTTATAGGGGTTGGAGACATTGGCATTGAAAAAAGAGGCACAAGTCAGAGCTGAATATATGGTATGATTTGCAATGAGTGTGGCCTAGCAGTGTCACAGTCGGTATTGTGCAACACATACTCCAGTAGTGATCATATGTGAGCCATCCTTTCCTTGGGTGACTCGGCCCTGAGCTGTGTTCTATGTCACTGCAGACAGACACAGTTTCTATGGCCATAGGTTCTGCTCAGCAATATATCAGTACAGCATGCATTGTTGAGACATAATATTGTTTGAACTTCCTATTTTCCATGTTTACATGACCCCTACCACATTCCATTACAGGCTTGATTGTTTGACATAGCTGTTTTTGTTTTCAGTTCAGTTGGTATACTCCATCAGTCTCAGTGTGTGTGTGTGTGTGTGTCTCTCTCTCTCTCTGAGACAGATGTAGGATATACATCTGTTTTGTATAGGCAGCTGTCAGAAAAATATGTATTAGTGTATGTATTAGTAATATGCTTAGTGCATTTTAGGCTTGAAAAGGGTTAACACATTTATTCTATTTCACACTGCATAAAATCTGTACAAATTGCAGAAGCTTTCTAACCTTGTATTGTCATGAAATATGCGCAGCTATAATCTTTGCTTATGCTTTGGAAATTTACAGGGAAGCAGATAATTTCTGCTTGTGTCAGGAAAATAATGAATAGATGTATCACTTGTATTAAGGTTATGAGACTTAGACAAACAGTTCCGCTTGTGCTGTGAGAAAATACACAGCTGCAGAAGCTATAGATAATAAGAACAAATACTGCTTGAAAATATGAACTGTAATCAGCATTTGCTTGTACCTAAGCTAGAAAAGTACCTTGAAATGTAACACATGTATTAGAACTACACAATAGAAGCTTGTAACGGGCTAGAGCCCACCAAGGCCAGGTTGTTTTTCTCAAAATGTTTTTCATAAATCCAGTCATGTCAGCAGAAAATCTAAGTAACATCTGCTGTAGAACAATACTGAAAGTCACAGTCAGTATTGTGCAGCAGTCACCAAGGCCATTGGCAAGGGGAAGGTGGTCCACACAGCCTACCTGGACCTCGCAAAAGCCTTCGATACAATACCCCACTCGGGCATTATAAATAAGCTCACCAGCTTAAATATAAACCCCTATGTCACTAGATGGGTTGCAAACTGGCTCAAGGACAGAACCCACATGGTTAGAATAGCTGGAGCCATGTCAGACTCCAAACCAGTTACAAGTGGCGTCCCACAAGGCTCAGTGTTGGGACCTCTCTTGTTCGGTATATATTTCTCGGAGGTACAGGCCAACATGGAAGGACTGTGGCTGAACAAGTTCGCAGATGACTGCAAACTGGGCACCATAATAGACTCTCCAGCTGACACAAGCATCCTCCAAAAGGGCCTCATAGAAACAGACAACTGGTGCCAGAGCCATGGCCTCAAGCTAAACGCCAAAAAGTGTATAGTCATCCCCTGTGGCAAAAACAAAGTGCCCACAAATTACCACATAGGTGGTAATCCATTAAGTACAGAAGAAGTAATTAGGGACCTGGGGACCCAAGTTGATAGCAATCTCTCATTTGACAACCACGTGGCCAAAGTGGTTAGAAAAACATTTTATATAGCCCACCTAATCATGAAGGGATTCACATCTAGATCAGGGGAGGTCATCGTGCCTATTTACTCATCCCTCATCAGGCCCATAATTGAGTACAATGCCCCTTTTGGGATGTACCTTACCAGACACCTGCAGCAACTGGAAAGACCCCAAAAGTACCTCACCAAGAGGATCAAGGGGCTCAAACAGATGCCGTATGCTGCCCGGTTAAAGAAACTCCAGCTCTACTCAGTGGCATACCGCCTGCTCAGAGGCGATATGTGCCTGACGTATAAAGCCATGTCCAACCCAGAATTAATGGACATGCTGCACCTCAGAAAATCCAAATCCCATCGAGCTACGCGCTCGAGGGACTTAAACCTCAGCACTGAAATAAATAGGACATGCTGGAGGGACAGATTCATAACCCAGAGGCTCCCTTCACTCTGGAATAAAATCCCAGTCCAGGTTAGGCAGAGTCCCTCATTAACTCTCTTCAAGAGGAATCTTGATAAGTGGATGGGAGATCGTAGGTTTACCCCGGGTACCACTTCTGTGTCACTGTTAGACAGAAGCACAGTATACTAACCTCGAAAAAGGCATAGCAAAATTAATTTAAAATGTGTGGCGAAAGCCATACACACTCTGGCTAGGCTTATAAATGCCCTAGGGCAGACATCCTAGTATGAACCTATGAACCTATGAACCTATGAAAGATGTGTTTGATTACGTCAACCATAGAAGGCAATGTCTTGTAGAACAGTATAAGAATAGCATACCTCCTGTTAGTAGTTAGGCAAAATCCTGTATTTGCATGTTTTTGTCTCCTTGCAGCAAGTTATTAAATGTGCCTTATCTGAACCTTACATGTATTGGTCTTTGTAGTTTTTTCCTTTGACAGATTGGTCCTTCGGACCGGAAACCCTCACTTCACCTCGGATCAGACAGGCCAGGGGGCTTGAAACCGTATGGGGAAGAAACCACATTGGTTCTTCTTATTTGAAAAGCCCTCCGACTGAATTGTCGTACAAAAGAGGCCAGCCACTTTCTGATCTGCGACTGAAGGGTGGGTTTTTCACGAACCAGGTGATCAATCACAAAGGCTCAGGTAAGGTGAATCTACCTTTTTTCTGTTTTAGATCAGGGACTAGATTTGTATTGTTTTTGTCAGGACTGTATTACAAGTCAGGGACAGAAAATATTACTGTCTTGTCATAGATCAGGGAAAAAGAGTAGGTAGGCCGTCATTCTGAAGAGACTATAACAAAATCCATGGTACCACGTTAAAAATAAGGAATTATGTAACGATTAAAAAGGGTAGAACAAAATGGGTAATAATTGCACAAAAAGACCCCAAAATCGGCCGTTAACCAAAGATGCAAAATACATGCAGTCACAGCGTGTTGATAATATTAAATACTACTCAAAGTGGGTTAATAAGTATGAATTTGACAGTAAATTAGAAAAATCCTCACTTATCAAACTTGTCAAACAGCTTAAAACAGATTCCAAAGGTCGGGTAAAAAAGCAGTGCCAATTAGGAATTCCTCAAGCACACAGGTAGATTGAGGAAGTAAACCGTAGGGAACAAAAGAACAATAATTCAAAAGCAATGTTTTTAGATAAGGAGGACAATAACTTAGTAATAGCATCGGCCCCTCCACCCCCTTACCAGAATATGAAGCAAGTGAACAAGTTAGTCCACCCCCGCGATATCCTGCTGCCACTGTAAATAGAGACACTACAAAAGCAAAACTGTTTATTAGAGATCCCATCGAGACCAGGTCTCGAACACAGGCAGGTAACTCAAAAGGGGACATTGAATTATATCAAATGGGTAGGAATTCATGATCTATGAGTGAAGAAGAAATATGCCCACTTATAGAAGTACCTAATCCTCAGGCAGGGCAAGAAGGTCAGGACCCAACTATTCTAGTGTATAGACCCTGGACTCCGGAAGACATCCGGAAAGCCACTGAGGGAATTCCCCATCCAAAAGTTAATTTTAGAAAGTTCTTAGAAGATTTACAAGGAATGAGGCTAAGTTATAATTTAAACAGAGAAGAGGTAGAAAAAGTAGTCAGACAAATTGTGGGACCAGATTGGCACATGATTAATGGCAACTGGAATCCCCATGACGTTGCACACAGACCCCTCCCACATAGCAGCGCAGAACTAGACAACAGAGTAAAAGGTCTTACAGACCGCATCTCTGAGAAATGAAAGCCTAGGGCAGACTGGACTTGTATTAATCAATGCATCCAACAAGAAGGTGAAACTATTGACAGATATTATGCCAGACTGTTAGAATGTTTTAATAACCATTGTGGAATGTAGGTTCCTGAAGATCAGACACAAGATTCCCCATATGAGCAGCAGTTAAAGAATGCATTTTTGAAAGGCAGCATTGCACCCATAAGCAGTTTTATTACAAAGCACATGATAGATCATCGTACAAGCAGGTTACAGTCATTACTTGAATATGCTAGGCATGCCGAAAGGCATTTTAATAACAAAAAGAAAAAGAAAGCCCAAGTATTTTCTGTAGAAGATGGAGCAGAAGTTTATGTAGTACAGTCCAGGAAAAAGGGCAAGAGAAATGCCCAGGGAAACAAACAATCTGATCAGTGATCAGAGGACTGTGAAGGGCGAAAGAAACGGGGTGAATGTTTTAAATGCGGTAAATAGGGACACTTGGCAAGGAATTGCAAGAAAAACAAGAAGGCAACCACGGAAGACAAGGAGGGTGAGGACTGACTATATGATAGTCAAGAATCACTTGAAGGGGAAAGCTGAGAAAGGACAAATGAGAATGTGATAGAAGTAGTAGAAGATGTGACAGAAGAAATAGAGGAAGTGCAGGAAGTTACGGATAGTGAAGAAAATGAAATATTGGATTTAGCTTTATTGAGCTTAGAGCTCTATATAGCAGACACAAAACCAAAAGTTAAACTCCTAGTAGAAGGGAGGGAGGTCAAATTGTTGTGTGACTCAGGGGCATCACGGACCCTGACACATCTCTCCAAACTGCCAGAGAATTCAGTGTCACCTGATTACATACTAGTGAAAGCAGCTAATGGACAGCTGTATCAGGACCCCCTCTCCTATAATATTGCAATAACTTATCCTGTTTCAGGATTGACCCAGAAAAGCAAAATTGTTGTTTCCGCAAAATGCCCAGTAAACCTCTTGGGCAGAGACCTTATGCAGCTATTTGGTATAGCAGTAGTTCCGACTATGCAGGGTATGGAAGCACAGCGACAAATTGATACCTTTGCAGTGCAATTGGAGGGTGAAATGTTCTATTGGTACAGCCAGGACTTGGTTAGGACTGGTCCAGGGGCAGTGACTGAAGAGTTGATGAACATAGCCATCAGCAAGTTCCCCTCCCTTGACATTGATAAACAACATTTGTTGCACGGTACACTGTATTATTGTAACACACCAGGACCTGATAAGGAATATGAGTGAGAATTGTTTAGAAATCGTGCAAACAGATTGATATCACGTAATCTGTACTGGGACATGGAAGGGAACAGTGTAGCCAGCTGTTCATTGCCCCAGGAGTTCTTTGCACTGTATA
Source organism: Protopterus annectens (assembly GCF_019279795.1). Taxonomy (NCBI): domain Eukaryota; kingdom Metazoa; phylum Chordata; order Ceratodontiformes; family Protopteridae; genus Protopterus; species Protopterus annectens. Next base: position 1,534,780,692 of record NC_056735.1, read on the forward strand.
AATCTAATCGATTACCACATGTTAGCTTAACTAAGGCCAAGAATGTAAAATGGGTAGACTTAGGAGAAAAAGTCACGAGATGGGAAAAGCAGACAGAGTTAGAACTGTCAGAACAGGGACTACAAATGCAGAAGTTGAATTAGACAACTCAAACCCACCCAGCCATGCACTTGCAGTCTAGCAATGACAGCTGATTAGAACTCCTATTAAAGGAGGAAGAGAATGCCTTACAGAATATACCAGAAACTCTTTGGTCAACAGGAAAGTCAGATGTAGTACTTATTCGTACAGCGGGACCAGTTACTATCACGCCAAAGTCAGCATTTAGACCACAGAAAAGACAGTATCCCTTAAGAAAAGATGCAGAGGTAGGAATCAAACCTATTATAGCAGCTTTACTTAAGGAAGGGGTGTTGGTGGAATCTCCTGATTCACCATGTAACACACCCTTATTTCCTGTTAAGAAAGCGAATGGAGAATGGCATATGGTCCAAGATTTACAAGCTGTAAATGACGCAGTAATACCAAGGGCACCTACAGTGCCAGACCCACACACCCTGTTGAATGATTTAGAACATCAACAGAAATATTTTTCTGTGGTTGATATCAGCAATGCGTTCTTTTCGATACCAATACACCCTGACAGCCAATATTGGTTTGCATTCACATTTCAGGAGAAAAGGTATACATATACGCGACTACCACAGGGATATTGTGAAAGTCCGACAATATTCTCACAAGAAATGGCAAGCAACTTGGCGGGATTTACCCCACCAAGAGGCAGTCAGATTTTACTTTATGTTGATGATATCCTGCTGGCGGCCCCCACCCAGCAAGACTGCAAAGAAGATACCATAGCGCTATTACAATTTTTAGCCATTGAAGGACATAAAGTAAACAAAAATAAACTGCAGCTTTGGAAAAAAACAAGTTAAATACCTAGGATATGTAATATCCAAAGAGGGTAGGACATTAGATGAGGACAGAAAAGTAGCGATTTTGCAAGCACCAAAACCCACTACCAAGAAGGAAATTATGTCCTTCCTGGGTACGACTAATTTTTGACGGAGCTGGATTCCAAACTATGCCTTGGAATCTGCACCGCTGACTAACCTGATATATAAAAAGCCTATGGCAGCACGGGAAATGTTACAATGGACACCAGAAGCAGAATCTGCTTTCTGCAAAGTGAAACAGTTAATAGCGTCCTCATTAATTTTAGGATTACCAAACTATCATAAACGTTTTTTCCAAACTGTAGATTGTAAGCAACGTTATATGATATCAGTGTTAACACAGCAGCATGGAGACAAGCAATGCCCTATTGCTTATTATTCATCACAACTAGACTCAGTGGCACGGTCTTTACCCCACTGTGTACAAGCAGTAGTTGCAGCTGCAATGGCAATACAGGCTTCGGCCTCAGTAGTTTTGTTCCACCCTCTCTCATTGAGAGTGCCTCATGCAGTCGCAATTATTTTACTGCAAGAGAAGGTAGCATATCTTTCCCCTGCTAGGCATCTTTCCTGTATGACTATATTGCTGAGCCAACCTCACATGACAATTGAACGATGCACGACTTTGAACCCTTCTCCTTGGTCCCAACCCCTGCAGATGGCACACCACACAGCTGCCTGCAGGTGATTGAGCAAAAGACACTGCCTAGAAAAGATCTCACAGATGTCCCCTTGGATGATGCCGAGGTGACATACTACGTGGATGGCTCGTGCAAAAGGGGTCCTGCAGGACAGAACCTAGTAGGATATGCAGTAGTTTCTGATACTGAGATTATAGAAGCGAAACCTTTATCACACAATTTATCTGCACAGGCAGCAGAATTGATTGCCTCGACACGGGCATGTACCTTAGCAAAGGATAAATGTGTGAACATTTTTACTGACAGCCAGTACACTTTTTCTACTGTACATGTTTTTGCGCAACAATGGAAAAATCGAGGAATGATAACATCTACTGGCAAATCAATCAATCATGCACAGTTTATTTTTGATCTTTTAGAATCTATTCAGTTACCTGAGAAAGTAGCTATTTGTAAATGCACAGCTCATACCAAGCAACAGGATAGGATTTCAAAAGGTAATGCGAGAGCTGGTACAGCTGCAAAACAGGCAGCTTCAGAAGTATTTCTTTTGAATGAGGAATTACAACCCTCTGAGATTTTAGACTTAGAAATGTTAAAGACAATGCGACACTTACTACGCAGGCTGAAAAACAAAGATGGGTAAGACGAGGAGCAATTCTCAAAAAGGGGCTGTACATCTCTAAAGAAGGGAAACCGATATTACAATCTAATTTGTTTAGATATGCAGCTTTGTTGAGCCATGGGCAATGCCATGTCTCAACAGGGGGGGTAGTAAAGCTGGTGAACTGAGTGTTCACGACATATGGATTTGAGTGTTCACGACATATGGATTCTTAAACTACTCTAAAAAATTTTGTTTAATGTGCCACATTTGTAACAAACATCATGCACAAGGGGCGTTAAAGCCCAAGCAAGGGAGTTTCCCTACACCACCGTATCCATTTCATACTATCTGTATGGATTTCATAGAATTGAACAAATGTGAAAATAAGAAGTATTGTCTTGTCATTATAGATATGTTTTCCAGATGGGTGGAAGCCTTTCCGACTAAAAATCCAGATGCGGCTACCGTAGCAAAAATCCTTGTTAAAGAAATCATCCCTAGATTCGGCATTCCGGAAAGGATCTACGGTGACAACGGTACCCACTTTGTAAACCAAACCATACAGCAGTTAAGTAAACATTTTGGTATTTCTTTAAAAAAATCATTGTGCATATCATCCGCAATCTGCAGGGTTAGTTGAGAGGCATAATGGGATATTAAAGAGTAAGCTAAGAAAGTTAATAGCAGAAACAAAGAGAAATTGGGTATACTGTCTGCCCCTGGCACTGTTGAGCATGAGAACTGTTCCAAATGCAAAAGGATTGACTCATTTTGAAAAACTATTTGGAAAGGCTTATTATATACCTCAGTGGAAACCTCTCATGCCCGCAGACCAGGAAGCCGACTGTACACTAGCAGAGTATATGAGAAATTTGTTGAATTCTAAACAGCTGTTGCAGTCAAATTCTGTTTCAGATAAAGAACAAACCAGACCATCAGAAGTGGCAGTGGCTCCAGGAACCTGGATCTGGGTGAAGACAATAAAAAAGAAGAATTGGATGTCACCAAAGTGGGAAGGTCCATATCAAGTGTTTCTGTCAACACCCACTGCAGTCAAGATCGCACAGCATGCCTCGTTGTTCCACCTGACACACTGCAAACTGGTTAAGAACTTTGAACTGGACAAAAATCTTGTCACATGTCAAGAGCAAAAATGATAGAATCCAGAAAAAACAGGAATGCAGAACAACCATTTCCTCAGATGTATTGCATAATCATCCTGTTAACTGTACTAGTGACAATAATCTTTTTGTTGTGGCCATTCCTTTTTCCAGCCACACAAACTGAACTGAATAAACATGAAGCGTTACTCATAGACTGGCACCCAAACTTCAACACTTACCAGGCAATTAAATATGTGTATGCTGAGACTTTTAATGTTTAGAATTGCTGGATTTGCACAGCTTTGCCGACAGCATACGGGGGGGTTATTAATTACTACAGTCCCCCTAGGGGTCAACAAGACCTGGGAAAACTTGATTTATGATACCTCAACCATTACATCACAAGATAAAATAGCATTGCACTTGTCTATTCCACAAAAGGGAACTGTGTGTTTTTATAAAAATGATACTGTTCAGGTGGGTTGGAGCAATTGCAATGTGACTGTTCCTTATAAATGTTACACTAAATCTAACAATGCAGGTTCTTATTGTAATACAAACTATGATTCATTTCTTGAATTGATGCACAAAACAATTGATGAAGTAAAATATAATTCTGTTCTCTATAAACAACTGTCTATAATTGATAGAAATAATGTTCCATGCAGGGCGAGTGTATATTCATAGCAAAGTTACTACTAAAGTAGAGGACTGTTATTTTGTATGTGGCAGAAAGGCATACAAGTGGTTACCTGAGAATTGGTCTGGCAGTTGTTTTTCAGGCTACCTGATTCCAGCCATATGACACACTGCAGTTTTACCTCGAGGAAAAATTTGGAATGTCCGAGAAGTCATCAAGAAACCTGTAAATCCAGTGGGGCAAATCGATGCGCGTTGAAAAAACCATCATTCTATAGGCAATGGACTGACACACATGGACTTGAGTGATAATGTTATATCGTGGGCAGGCATATTACCAGCATATGGAGCAGTGAAATCGATCTGGGAGCTGAGAAAACTGTCTAAACTTCTCGAAGTAATGAATAATGCAACTTTTTCCGCTCTCAAATTGGTGACAGATGAACTGAATGCCATGAGAACTGTAGTGCTTCAAAACCGCATGGCTCTCGACTTCACCCTGGCGGTGAGAGGCGGTACTTGTGCTTTAATCCAAGAGGAGTGCTGTTCGTATATTCCTGACCATAAACACGAGATAGACAATCACCTTGAGTTAATTCAGCAAGTGTCGGCCATGACCAAACCAGGACCAAACCCACTGACGGACTTTTTCAAGAAATGGTTTGGGGGTGGGGTACTATCCTAATGAACATCCTGATTGCCATTTGTGTAGGAATGATCCTACTGGGAGTATGTGTTTGCTGTGGCATCCCCTGCATGAAAAGACTGATTAAAGACTTTATAGACATGTCAGTTTCTGAAACCTTATATCAAAGTACTGAGTTTGAAGAACTGTTAAAAGATTGAAAATGCTTTCATAAGTTTAAATTGAATGACTCTCTTAACTGCAGATCCTAAGTGGGAAGGGGTTAGGAGAAGAAAAAAACTGTTTATGCTTATTTTGAAAGTAGAATAAAAGTATTAAAAGGGGGAAAATGTCAGAAAAATATGTATTAGTGTATGTATTAGTAATATGCTTAGTGCACTTAAGGCTTGAAAAGGGTTAACACATTTATTCTATTTCACACTGCATAAAATCTGTACAAATTGCAGAAGCTTTCTAACCTTGTATTGTCATGAAATATGTGCAGTTATAATCTATGCTTATGCTTTGGAAATTTCCAGGGAAGCAGATAATTTCTGCTTGTGTCAGGAAAATAATGAATAGATGTATCACTTGTATTAAGGTTATGAGACTTAGACAAGGAGTTCCGCTTGTGTTGTGAGAAAATACACAGTTGCAGAAGCTATAATCAGAACAAAGACGGCTTGAAAATATGAACTGCAATCAGCATTTGCTTGTGCCTAAGCTAGAAAAGTACCTTGAAATGTAACACATGTATTAGAACTACACAATAGAAGCTTGTAATGGGCTAGAGCCCACCAAGGCCAGGTTGTTTTTCTCAAAATGTTTTTTATAAATCCAGTCATGTCAGCAGAAAATCTGAGTAACATCTGCTGTAGAACAATACTGTAAGTTGTGTTTGATTACGTCAACCATAGAAGGCCATGTCTTGTAGAACAGTATAAGAATAGCATACCTCCTGTTAGTAGTTATTCAAAATCCTGTATTTGCATGTTTTTGTCTCCTTGCAGCAAGTTATTAAATGTGCCTTATCTGAACCTTACATGTATTGGTCTTTGTAGTTTTTTCCTTTGACAGATTGGTCCTTCGGACCGGAAACCCTCACTTCACCTCGGATCAGACAGGCTAGGTGGCTTGAAACCATGTGGGGAAGAAACCACATTGCTTCTTCTTATTTGAAAAGCCCTCCGACTGAATTGTCGTACAAAAGAGGCCAGCCACTTTCTGATCTGCGACTGAAGGGTGGGTTTTTCGTGAACCAGGTGATCAATCACAAAGGCTCAGGTAGGGTGAATCTACCTTTTTTCTGTTTTAGATCAGGGACTAGATTTGTATTGTTTTTGTCAGGACTGTATTTTTACAAGTCAGGGACAGAAAAGATTACTGTCTTTTCATAGATCAGGGAAACAGAGTAGGTAGGCCGTCATTCTGAAGAGACTATAACAAAATCCATGGTACCTCGTTAAAAATAAGGAGTTATGTAACGATTAAAAAGGGTAGAACAAAATGGGTAATAATTGCACAAAAAGACCCCAAAATCGGCCGTTAACCAAAGACGCAAAATACATGCAGTCACAGCGTGTTGATAATATTAAATACTACTCAAAGTGGGTTAATAAGTATGAATTTGACAGTAAATTGGAAAAATCCTCGCTTATCAAACTTGTCAAACAGCTTAAAACAGATTTCAAAGGTCGGGTAAAAAAGCAGTGCCAATTAGGAATTCCTCAAGCACACAGGTAGATTGAGGAAGTAAACCGTAGGGAACAAAAGAACAATAATTCAAAAGCAATGTTTTTAGATAAGGAGGACAATAACTTAGTAATAGCATCGGCCCCTCCACCCCCTTACCAGAATATGAAGCAAGTGATCAAGTTAGTCCACCCCTGCGATATCCTGCTGCCACTGTAAATAGAGACACTACAAAAGCAAAACTGTTTATTAGAGATCCCATCGAGACCAGGTCTCGAACACAGGCAGGTAACTCAAAAGGGGACATTGAATTATATCAAATGGGTAGGAATTCATGATCTATGAGTGAAGAAGAAATATGCCCACTTATAGAAGTACCTAATCCTCAGGCAGGGCAAGAAGGTCAGGACCCAACTATTCTAGTGTATAGACCCTGGACTCCGGAAGACATCCGGAAAGCCACTGAGGGAATTCCCCATCCAAAAGTTAATTTTAGAAAGTTCTTAGAAGATTTACAAGGAATGAGGCTAAGTTATAATTTAAACAGAGAAGAGGTAGAAAACGTAGTCAGACAAATTGTGGGACCAGATTGGCACATGATTAGTGGCAACTGGAATCCCCATGACGCTGCACACAGACCCCTCCCACATAGCAGCGCAGAACTAGACATCAGAGTAAAAGGTCTTACAGACCGCATCTCTGAGAAATGAAAGCCTAGGATAGACTGGACTTGCATTAATCAATGCATCCAACAAGAAGGTGAAACTATTGACAGATATTATGCCAGACTGTTAGAATGTTTTAATAACCATTGTGGAATGCAGGTTCCTGAAGATCAGACACAAGATTCCCCATATGAGCAGCAGTTAAAGAATGCATTTTTGAAAGGCGGCATTGCACCCATAAGCAGTTTTATTACAAAGCACATGATAGATCATCGTACAAGCAGGTTACAGTCATTACTTGAATATGCTAGGCATGCCGAAAGGCATTTTAATAACAAAAAGAAAAAGAAAGCCCAAGTATTTTCTGTAGAAGATGGAGCAGAAGTTTATGTAGTACAGTCCAGGAAAAAGGGCAAGAGAAATGCCCAGGGAAACAAACAATCTGTTCAGTGATCAGAGGACTGTGAAGGGCGAAAGAAACGGGGTGAATGTTTTAAATGCGGTAAATAGGGACACTTGGCAAGGGATTGCAAGAAAAACAAGAAGGCAACCACGGAAGACAAGGAGGGTGAGGACTGACTATATGATAGTCAAGAATCACTAGAAGGGGAAAGCAGAGAAAGGACAAATGAGAATGTGATAGAAGGAGTAGAAGAGGTGACAGAAGAAATAGAGGAAGTGCAGGAAGTTACGGATAGTGAAGAAAATGAAATATTGGATTTAGCTTTATTGAGCTTAGAGCTCTATATAGCAGACGCAAAACCAGAAGTTAAACTCCTGGTAGAAGGGAGGGAGGTCAAATTCTTGTGTGACTCAGGGGCATCATGGACCCTGATACATCTCTCCAAACTGCCAGAGAATTCAGTGTCACCTGATTACATACTAGTGAAAGCAGCTAATGGACAGCTGTATCGGGACCCCCTCTCCTATAATATTGCAATAACTGATCCTGTTTCGGGATTGACCCAGAAAAGCAAAATTGTTGTTTCCGCAAAATGCCCAGTAAACCTCTTGGGCAGAGACCTTATGCAGCTATTTGGTATAGCAGTAGTTCTGACTATGCAGGGTATGGAAGCACAGCGACAAATTGATACCTTTGCAGTACAATTGGAGGGTGAAATGTTCTATTGGTACAGCCAGGACTTGGTTAGGACTGGTCCAGGGGCAGTGACTGAAGAGTTGATGAACATAGCCATCAGCAAGTTCCCCTCCCTTGACATTGATAAACAACATTTGTTGCACGGTACACTGTATTATTGTAACACACCAGGACCTGATAAGGAATATGAGTGAGAATTGTTTAGAAATCATGCAAACAGATTGATATTATGTAATCTGTACTGGGACATGGAAGGGAACGGTGTAGCCAGCTGTTCATTGCCCCAGGAGTTCTTTACACTCTATAAATCTAATCGATTACCACATGTTAGATTAACTAAGGCCAAGAATGTAAAATGGGTAGACTTAGGAGAAAAAGTCACGAGATGGGAAAAGCAGACAGAGTAAGAACTGTCAGAACAGGGACTACAAATGCAGAAGTTGAATTGGATAACTCAAACCCACCCAGCCATGCACTTGCAGTCTAGCAAGGACAGCTGATTAGCACTCCTATTAAAGGAGGAAGAGAATGCCTTACAGAATATACCAGAAACTCTTTGGTCAACAGGAAAGTCAGATGTAGGACTTATTCGTACAGCGGGACCAGTTACTATCACGCCAAAGTCAGCATTTAGACCACAGAAAAGACAGTATCCCTTAAGAAAAGATGCAGAGGTAGGAATCAAACCTATTATAGCAGCTTTACTTAAGGAAGGGGTGTTGGTGGAATCTCCTGATTCACCATGTAAAACACCCTTATTTCCTGTTAAGAAAGCGAATGGAGAATGGCATATGGTCCAAGATTTACAAGCTGTAAATGACGCAGTAATACCAAGGGCACCTACAATGCCAGACCCACACACCCTGTTGAATGATTTAGAACATCAACAGAAATATTTTTCTGTGGTAGATATAAGCAATGCGTTCTTTTTGATACCGATACACCCTGACAGCCAATATTGGTTTGCATTCACATTTCAGGAGAAAAGGTATACATATACGCGACTACCACAGGGATATTGTGAAAGTCCGACAATATTCTCACAAGAAATGGCAAGCAACTTGGTGGGATTTACCCCACCAAGAGGCAGTCAGATTTTACTTTATGTTGATGATATCCTGCTGGCGGCCCCCACCCAGCAAGATTGCAAAGAAGATACCATAGCGCTATTACAATTTTTAGCCATTGAAGGACATAAAGTAAACAAAAATAAACTGCAGCTTTGGAAAAAAACAAGTTAAATACCTAGGATATGTAATATCCAAAGAGGGTAGGACATTAGATGAGGACAGAAAAGTAGCGATTTTGCAAGCACCAAAACACACTACCAAGAAGGAAATTATGTCCTTCCTGGGTACAACTAATTTTTGCCGGAGCTGGATTCCAAACTATGCCTTGGAATCTGCACCGCTGACTAACCTGATATATAAAAAGCCTATGGCAGCACAGGAATTGTTACAATGGACACCAGAAGCAGAATCTGCTTTCTGCAAAGTGAAACAGTTAATAGCGTCCTCATTAATTTTATGATTACCAAACTATCATAAACGTTTTTTCCAAACTGTAGATTGTAAGTAAGGTTATATGACATCAGTGTTAACACAGCAGCATGGGGACAAGCAATGCCCTATTGCTTATTATTCATCACAACTAGACCCAGTGGCACAGTCTTTACCCCACTGTGTACAAGCAGTAGTTGCAGCTGCAATGGCAATACAGGCTTCAGCCTCAGTAGTTTTGTTCCACCCTCTCTCATTGAGAGTGCCTCATGCAGTCGCAATTATTTTACTGCAAGAGAAGGTAGCATATATTTCCCCTGCTAGGCATCTTTCCTGTATGACTATATTGCTGAGCCAACCTCACTTGACAATTGAACGATGCACGACTTTGAACCCTTCTTCTTGCTCCCAACCCCTGCAGATGGCACACCACACAGCTGCCTGCAGGTGATTGAGCAAAAGACACTGCCTAGAAAATATCTCACAGATGTCCCCTTGGATGATGCCGAGGTGACATACTACGTGGATGGCTCGTGCAAAAGGGGTCCTGCAGGACAGAACCTAGTAGGATATGCAGTAGTTTCTGATACTGAGATTATAGAAGCGAAACCTTTATCACACAATTTATCTGCACAGGCAGCAGAATTGATTGCCTCGACACGGGCATGTACCTTAGCAAAGGATAAATGTGTGAACATTTTTACTGACAGCCAGTACGCTTTTTCTACTGTACATGTTTTTGCGCAACAATGGAAAAATCGAGGAATGATAACATCTACTGGCAAACCAATCAATCATGCACAGTTTATTTTAGATCTTTTAGAATCTATTCAGTTACCTGAGAAAGTAGCTATTTGTAAATGCACAGCTCATACCAAGCAACAGGATAGGATTTCAAAAGGTAATGCGAGAGCTGGTGCAGCTGCAAAACAGGCAGCTTCAGAAGTATTTCTTTTGAATGAGGAATTACAACCCTCTGAGATTTTAGACTTAGAAATGTTAAAGACAATGCGACACTTACCACGCAGGCTGAAAAACAAAGATGGGTAAGACGAGGAGCAGTTCTCAAAAAGGGGCTGTACATCTCTAAAGAAGGGAAACCGATATTACAATCTAATTTGTTTAGATATGCAGCTTTGTTGAGCCATGGGCAATGCCATGTCTCAACACGGGGGGGTGGTACAGCTGGTGAACTGAGTGTTCACGACATATGGATTTGAGTGTTCACGACATATGGATTCTTAAACTACTCTAAAAAATTTTGTTTAATGTGCCACATTTGTAACAAACATCATGCAACGCACGATGCATCGGAGACCATCCAGGTGCAATTAACCATAGGCAAGACTGCTCTGCAAATTGTAGCATGTTACAGGCCACCCTCACAAACTCAGGAACCTCACATGGCCTTCCTGAAAACACTAGAGGGGATAAATGTATCACCAAACACCATCATACTAGGTGACTTCAATTACCCTAATATAGACTGGGAACACTACTCAAGCCCAAACACCCTAGCCCAAAAGTTCCTGGAATTCATAAACTCAAATGCCATGGAACAACTAGTCACCATCCCCACAAGAGGAGATAACATACTTGATCTCATCATCACGAACATGGGAGCACAATGTTCAACACCGAAGTATACCCTCACTGGTGAGATCAGATCACAAACTAATCTCGCTGGAGGTCCTCATCCCACCCCACCTGAAATAAAAAGACCACAGTAAAGAACTTCTCAAAGCCGACTTCACACTTCTAGTGTGGTCTCCTTTAAGGCCCCGAGCTGGTGGAAAACAGTACTCAAGCCGCTGAATCACTTACAGCTTCTACCAGCACCTGCAGGACTGCATGGATAAGGCAATCCCAAACAAAACAAAGACTGCTAGTACCAAAGGCAAGCGACCAGTCTGGTGGACCCCAGCCATAAAGAAACTCTACAAAAAAAGGACGTAGAAACTACAAGATACAGTAAAATCCTTAAAGACACCCTTGATCACTATAAGTAAAAACTAAGAGCTCTCATAAAATCATCCAAAGCAAATTTTGAGAGAAAAATAGCTAAAGACTCAAAAGACAATCATAAGGCCTTCTTTAGCTATGTTAGACACCTAGGAGGAAACTCCCAGATATGCTCAGAACTAGTTCAAAATGATGTGAAGATTACTGATCCTACAGACATTGCCAACATACTGGCTGACAGGTTCAGTGCAAACTTCTCCCCTCCCCCAAAGGAGAGATATCTATACCAAACGATTGCAGCCCCCAAACATCTCCAGCTGAGAACTGCTCTCTCCAAAGCAAAAACACAGCATCCATGGGACCTGATGGTGTCCCGAACTCAATGAGGAATTAAACCCACAGCTAGGACAGCTGTTTAATCAAAGTCTTACCTCTGGACCAGGAGTGGCGCACTGCAACTGTGGTCCCACTTCACAAAGGCGGTGCCTCCACCGACCCTGGAAATTACCCGCCCATTAGCCTGACAAGCCTTATCTGCAAAGCCATGGAGAGGATCATAATGGACCTCATAAATAAAGACATAGGGAATTTGCAGACTTTGGATCCAACCCAGTTTGGCTTTGTCAAAGGCAGATCATGCCTTTTAAACTTGGTTGACTTCTTCGAAACAGTCACCAAAGCCATTGGAGGAAAGGCAGTCCATACAGCCTACCTCGATCTGGCTAAGATGCAATACCCCACGGGTATCATTGAAAACTCATCAGCTTAAATGTTAACCCATACATCACAAGATGGGTTGCAAACTGGCTGAGTGACAGAACCCACAGGGTCAGAGTTGCTGGCGCCATGTCAGACTCAAAACCTGTCACAAGTGGTGTCCCACAGGGCTCAGTCCCCACTCTTGTTTGGCATCTACTTTTCCGAAGTACAAGCAAACACAGGAGGGTTATGGCTGACAAAGTTTGCAGATGACTGCAAACTGGGCCATAGTAGAAAACACATCTGACACAGATATCCTTCAGAAGGGTCTCACAGAAACGGATAACTGGTGCCAGAGCCACGGCCTGAAGTTAAATGCCAAAAATGCATAGTCATACCCTTTGGGAAAAACAAGGTTACCCTAGCTACCAAATAGGTGGCAATCCACTGAGCACAGAAGAAGTTATCAGGGACCTGGGGACCCAGGTTGATAGTAGTCTGTCATTCGACACCCATGTAGCTAAAGTAGTTAGGAGACTTTCTACATTGCCCACCTTATCATGAAGGATTCTCATCTAGATCAAGGGAGGTCATAGTCTCCCTTTACTCATCACTCATCAGACCAATGATTGAGTACAATGCCCCATTTGGGATGTATCTGACCCGACACCTGCAGCAGCTGGAGAGGCCAGAAAGTTCCTCACCAAAAGGATAAAGGGTCTCAAAAATCTGTCCTATGCTGCCCGACTGAAAGAACTCCAGCTCTATTCTGCTCAGAGGTGACCTTTGCCTAACATACAAGGCCATGTCAAACCCAGATTTGATGAATATGCTTCACCTCAAAAATCTAGATCCATCAGAGCCACAAGGGGAGACTTAAAGCTGGAGGATAGATTCATTACCCAAAGACTCTATGCTGTGGAACAAAACATGTGAGGCAGAGTGGCCTTGTTCAAGAGAAATCTTGACCAATGGATGGAGATATACCCCAGGGATTACCTCAGTGTCACTGCTCGACAGAGGCACAGCAAAATAATGGGTATAGTTCCCCATACTAAAGGGTTGTAAATGCCCTCGGGCAGATAGCCTAGTATAAACCTATGAACCTATGAACCTATGCACAAGGGGCGTTAAAGCCCAAGCAAGGGAGTTTCCCTACACCACCGTATCCATTTCATACTATCTGTATGGATTTCATAGAATTGAACAAATGTGAAAATAAGAAGTATTGTCTTGTCATTATAGATATGTTTTCCAGATGGGTGGAAGCCTTTCCGACTAAAAATCCAGATGCGGCTACCGTAGCAAAAATCCTCATTAAAGAAATCATCACTAGATTCGGCATTCCGGAAAGGATCTACAGTGACAACGGTACCCACTTTGTAAACCAAACCATACAGCAGTTAAGTAAACATTTTGGTATTTCTTTAAAAAAATCATTGTGCATATCATCCGCAATCTGCAGGGTTAGTTGAGAGGCATAATGGGATATTAAAGAGTAAGCTAAGAAAGTTAATAGCAGAAACAAAGAGAAATTGGGTATACTGTCTGCCCCTGGCACTGTTGAGCATGAGAACTGTTCCAAATGCAAAAGGATTGACTCCTTTTGAAAAACTATTTGGAAAGGCTTATTATATACCTCAGTGGAAACCTCTCATGCCCGCAGACCAGGAAGCCGACTGTACACTAGCAGAGTATATGAGAAATTTGTTGAATTCTAAACAGCTGTTGCAGTCAAATTCTGTTTCAGATAAAGAACAAACCAGACCATCAGAAGTGGCAGTGGCTCCAGGAACCTGGATCTGGGTGAAGACAATAAAAAAGAAGAATTGGATGTCACCAAAGTGGGAAGGTCCATATCAAGTGTTTCTGTCAACACCCACTGCAGTCAAGATCGCACAGCATGCCTCGTTGTTCCACCTGACACACTGCAAACTAGTTAAAAACTTTGAACTGGACAAAAATCTTGTCACATGTCAAGAGCAAAAATGATAGAATCCAGAAAAAACAGGAATGCAGAACAACCATTTCCTCAGATGTATTGCATAATCATCCTGTTAACTGTACTAGTGACAATAATCTTTTTGTTGTGGCCATTCCTTTTTCCAGCCACACAAACTGAACTGAATAAACATGAAGCGTTACTCATAGACTGGCACCCAAACTTCAACACTTACCAGGCAATTAAATATGTGTATGCTGAGACTTTTAATGTTTAGAATTGCTGGATTTGCACAGCTTTGCCGACAGCATACGGGGGGGGGGGGTTATTAATTACTACAGTCCCCCTAGGGGTCAACGAGACCTGGGAAAACTTGATTTATGATACCTCAACCATTACATCACAAGATAAAATAGCATTGCACTTGTCTATTCCACAAAAGGGAACTGTGTGTTTTTATAAAAATTATACTGTTCAGGTGGGTTGGAGCAATTGCAATGTGACTGTTCCTTATAAATGTTACACTAAATCTAACAATGCAGGTTCTTATTGTAATACAAACTATGATTCATTTCTTGAATTGATGCACAAAACAATTGATGAAGTAAAATATAATTCTGTTCTCTATAAACAACTGTCTATAATTGATAGAAATAATGTTTCATGCAGGGCGAGTGTATATTCATAGCAAAGTTACTACTAAAGTAGAGGACTGTTATTTTGTATGTGGCAGAAAGGTATACAAGTGGTTACCTGAGAATTGGTCTGGCAGTTGTTTTTCGGGCTACCTGATTCCAGCCATACGACACACTGCAGTTTTACCTCGAGGAAAAATTTGGAATGTCCGAGAAGTCATCAAGAAACCTGTAAATCCAGTGGGGCAAATCGATGCGCGTTGAAAAAACCATCATTCTATAGGCAATGGACTGACACACATGGACTTGAGTGATAATGTTATATCGTGGGCAGGCATATTACCAGCATATGGAGCAGTGAAATCTATCTGGGAGCTGAGAAAACTGTCTAAACTTCTCGAAGTAATGAGTAATGCAACTTTTTCCGCTCTCGAATTGGTGACAGATGAACTGAATGCCATGAGAACTGTAGTGCTTCAAAACCGCATGGCTCTCGACTTCACCCTGGCGGTGAGAGGCGGTACTTGTGCTTTAATCCAAGAGGAGTGCTGTTCGTATATTCCTGACCATAAACACGAGATAGACAATCACCTTGAGGTAATTCAGCAAGTGTCGGCCATGACCAAACCAGGACCAAACCCACTGACGGACTTTTTCCAGAAATGGTTTGGGGGGTGGGGTACTATCCTAATGAACATCCTGATTGCCATTTGTGTAGGAATGATCCTACTGGGAGTATGTGTTTGCTGTGGCATCCCCTGCATGAAAAGACTGATTAAAGACTTTATAGACATGTCAGTTTCTGAAACCTTATATCAAAGTACTGAGTTTGAAGAACTGTTAAAAGATTGAAAATGCTTTCATAAGTTTAAATTGAATGACTCTCTTAACTGCAAATCCTAAGTGGGAAGGGGTTAGGAGAAGAAAAAACTGTTTATGCTTATTTTGAAAGTAGAATAAAAGTATTAAAAGGGGGAAAATGTCAGAAAAATATGTATTAGTGTATGTATTAGTAATATGCTTAGTGCACTTAAGGCTTGAAAAGGGTTAACACATTTATTCTATTTCACACTGCATAAAATCTGTACAAATTGCAGAAGCTTTCTAACCTTGTATTATCATGAAATATGCGCAGTTATAATCTATGCTTATGCTTTGGAAATTTCCAGGGAAGCAAATAATTTCTGCTTATGTCAGGAAAATAATGAATAGATGTATCACTTGTATTAAGGTTATGAGACTTAGACAAGGAGTTCCGCTTGTGTTGTGAGAAAATACACAGCTGCAGAAGCTATAGATAATCAGGACAAAGACTGCTTGAAAATATGAACTGCAATCAGCATTTGCTTGTGCCTAAGCTAGAAAAGTACCTTGAAATGTAACACATGTATTAGAACTACACAATAGAAGCCTGTAATGGGCTAGAGCCCACCAAGGCCAGGTTGTTTATCTCAAAATGTTTTTCATAAATCCAGTCATGTCAGCAGAAAATCTGAGTAACATCTGCTGTAGGACAATACTGAAAGTTGTGTTTGATTACGTCAACCATAGAAGGCAATGTCTTGTAGAACAGTATAAGAATAGCATACTTCCTGTTAGTAGTTAGGCAAAATCCTGTATTTGCATGTTTTTGTCTCCTTGCAGCAAGTTATTAAATGTGCCTTATCTGAACCTTACGTGTATTGGTCTTTGAAGTTTTTTTCCTTTGACAGCAGCATCTTGCCTTTAGTAGGTAATGCTCATGAGCAGCTGATGGCCTGTGCATCACTTGGAATCCCCACTTGCTAATTGCATGTGGAACAGCTGTGGTATCATTCCCATACCCAATAACATGGAAACAAACTCCTATAACTGAGTACTTCATGTGGGCATTGCCCCTTTTCCTTGCCTGGGAGGAGTACTTCAAGGAGGTTTGTGCGACAAACAGCATCACAGAGTGTAGTTGGGAATACCTCTTATGACAAACACTGTGGAGACAGCCCAACAAACTGGGGGAGAATGTTCCAGACATAGGAACAAAATGTAAGTATTGCTGTTATACAGTTGAACTAATGCTAGTTTGACAGGGTTTGTGTGGATATGGCTGCTCTGCATGAATTTAAGTCTGATAGTGTTATGTGGTTGACATAACTTCCAAATATAGGACTTTCCACAGACTGGCCAGAGTTTGGACTCTTATATTTGGTATGTTACTCACACATTTTTTGGCCTTGGAAATTCAGTAGCATACTCTGAGGATTGCAGTCAGTAAATGGTAACATCCATGTGTGTTTCTGACTTCATATCCCTCAAAGCAGATATGTTACAATAACCCTTTTACACCAGCAACTTTCTCAGTTTATGAAAGCAATATGTCAATAATGACCCTGTGTTTGGGGCTCTGCCCCCAAATATGTCAGGCTTTGTCCAGATGTCATGCTGTAAGAGGTGTATAGGTGTAGTATATCATTACATAGTGACTTCATTCCAGATATCCCAGTGATGTATCCAACTGCCAGACATGTTACGTGTAGAAGGCCTTATATAGGAGGATGAAACCTGGACATTCTGTGGGACTCTATGCAGTTGAGAGGACTGCGTATTTCTGGCAATTTAGACTATCAGGATTGTGTAGCATTGTATTGTAAATGTGTTAATTGGCCTGTGTGTGTGGGTGGGGTAGATGTAAGTATTGCGGGTCCTTTTTTATATGACTTTGCATTCTGCTCCAGCTTCTGGTGCTCTGTCAGCTGTATATGTTTGTAGGGGCAGACTGAGACATGTCCCATACCACAGTCAGGCATCAGAAATACACTGTGAATTGTGCCATTACATATAAGGGTAGTGTGTGAGTGGCAAACATGCTGATTATTTTGTTCACACTGTCCATATACTCTACTGCTCCTATGGCTTACCAGTATGTCACTTTGAATGCGTTGAGATTGGTTCTGGGTATGCACTTTTACATTGGTGTCTGTTGATCAGTGCTGTTACATCCCTGTAGAGCCTGATATATTTGCAATTACATGTGTATTCCCTCATAGCAAAATTGGGTTTTTGTGTCAGTCTGCCTGTAGTTTAGACAGTACTTGGTGACATGCCTAGCAGCTAAGTGTAGTTTCCCTACTGTGATGTTATGCCCTGATATTTATCAGATGTATTGTAGTTTCCCTACTGTGATGTTATGTCCCAATATTTATCAGATGTATTTGTTTCCTGGCCCCCATACATGTTGTGCATGTCTGACACATCAGAGGGATGATGTGAAGATGTATGTCAGTGAGTAGTGGGAGTAATTTGGTTTTGGACTTGGGCTATTCCAGTCAATATATGGTACAACAGACAGGAGGGTGTTACTGCATCAACTGTGTCACCTTATCTACTCCAGTATTTGGAATATGTTCCCAGTTTAATGGCTTTATCCCCCCCCGGTCAGGCTTGGTCCAGATTTGTTGCACTAAGGGGTTCTGGGAAAACCTTTTGACTGGCCAGATTGTTTCAGACTGCCCAGGATTATTGCTCATATGTATGTTTTGTTACACAGAATCATTATTTTCATTTCTGTGGTAAATCACTGTGATGATGTCAGGATTTCTGTCTGTAAATGATGACATACATTTCAGTTTCAAAACTCACATCCTTCTGGACATGTCTGCTGACATGAACCCTGTTACTGGAGGAACATTCTACATTTATAACTGCAGTACATACATTATGCTCCTGTTCTTGGACCACTGTTCCCCCATTTTGACAGCCTTTGTTTCATAGTTTCATAGTTTCATAGATTAGTACTAGGCTAAGTGCCCTTGTCGGCCATTTTAAGCCTAGCCAATTACCCCATGTCAGAATCAAACCCTGCACCTTGTGTTTGTAAGGCAGACACCTTAACCATTATGCCACTCTCCTACCCCATTTATTGCACTAAGAGGTGTAGAGGTATGGTGCTGGGTATGACTCCACTGCATGTTCTGGGTATATATATATATATATATATATATATATATATATATATATATATATATATATATATATATATATATATATATATATGTGTGTGTGTGTATATATATATATATATATATATATATATATATATATATATATATATATACACACATACATACATATTCCTTTTTTTTATATCTATGCATATGTTTATATAACAATATATATGTATGTAGTCTATACATATTTGTTTTATATGTATAGCTCCATATATTTGATGTATATACTTTAATTTGTAATATGTGTCTATCATCATACACATCTATATGTGTATATTTATATATACTAAACATGACTGATTCCACAGTGTTTGTTCCCTACTATTCTATACCTGTACATAATGATATATTTGAAAAAACAGCATTCCTAATTACATCTCAGATGGTGTAGTGGTAAAATTTTTTGAGTATGCAATGCTGGTTATTTTGTTGCTGGGCAGAACAGTGACTGATGGAGACAGGGTAATTAAGGCAGTTTTAAGCAGTTGTAAGTGGGTTTGCAGAGGTCTGTGTGATGGTAAGTGTTGCCAACACATGGTTAAACAGGAAACTGCTTAACCTGTATAGGCATAGCTTAGAATAGCGCAAACTCACTTACTGCTGCTTATTGCATCTTAATCCCGATACCTCCACACTAATTTCTTTAAAAGAAAAGAAAAAAGAAGTGATAGGAAAGTGGCGAAAAATGGGGCATGCAGAGGGAAAAACAATATGACAGATAGCTAGAGATGTGCAGGATGAGTGTAGGGAAGGTCTATAGCTGTCCATTTCTGATACAGCAACAGCTGTGCATTTGTACAGAATTTTGAGGTGAATTTGGGCACTCAAACCCCTGAGAGAGGGGTGAGGACAACAGTAATGTATTGTTAAGCAAATTAGACCAGATTACATGTCGACACGTGCAAAATGGACAGCTATGAATCGGGCGACATTTTTTGTGGGAACAGATTGCCTTTTTTTTTTTTTTTTTTTTTTTTTTTTTTATAAGGTGAGAGTGGGATGTTGGGAAAGGATATTAGGTATATTTGGGGAGGTAGGTCAGGGTAGGAAGACACACAAGACAGACAAGACAGCAGACAGGGATGGTATATGACACATGTAGGGGGTAAACACCTTGGACGGGGAGGGTGGTTGGGAATCGGATGCCCACAAGCCCCCAAATGGATACAGTGGGACTGAGGTCCCAACCCACTGCACCTTCACAGCCTTAAAGGTGGCTGTGCTGGGGGCTGAGCAGGAGGGGCAGGCTGACCCTCAAGATGCACCATGTAGCCCTCAAGCTGGCATAGCAGATCTCTGAACTCCTTTCGAAGCTCGCTATGCACCAATCCACGGACTTGACGCGGGGTGACAGTGTCCTGTCCACGCCCGCTCCCAGGGGGAGAATGTGCCCCATCACCTGAGACAGTTCCACCTGAAGGTGGTGCTGGACCAGCAGATGAGGAGGTCCCAGGTTGGGTCCCAGACGTGCTGGGGCCCACTGCCATTGCCAGTTGAGGCAGGACAGGTAGATCCACTGTGATCGGCCTACCCAGAAGTGCTATGGTGTTGCAGTTTTATAACATATGTTGGTTAGTCATGAAAAACACATTCTGGGATTAGTTATAACAGCATGCATAGGTATTCCCATTAACCCAAAAACAACAGATTTGGAACAGTTGCATAGCAAACAGAACACATGCATATATGGAACCACAGTGGGCATTATAACGGCATGCAGGTTACATTGATAGCAACAGGCCACCAGTTATAGTATTTGAACAGGGAACATTAACAGTCAAATGTTTAAATTATTGTAGAACAATAGGACACATGTCCCAACAGTAGGTTTGGTGAAAAACATATCCATTGTTTTATCTGTTTACATTATTGGTACAGATAGGGTGGGGGAGAGAGAGAGAGATATCAATTAACAACTGTATAGGCTTCAATTGCTCACAACTTTAATGATCATTGCTCTAATCATTACTCTTTAGGTATTACCTCACTTTACATCGACCTATGACCTTGGGTTGGGCAGTTGTATTTTGTACACCATGTATAATTACAGCCTTCTTACAGCTAACTTATTTTGTGTGTGTGTGCGTGTGTGTGTGTGTGTGTGTGTGTGTGTGTGTGTGTGTGTGTGTGTGTGTGTGTGGGTGTGTGTGTGTACTACTGCCATACTCTGCCTTTATTTCTATCAGTTACCCTGGGTGTGGGCAGCAGTGAACACTTGCTGTGACAGCGTAACAGTTGAGGGACATTTCTTGGAGGAGACTACTTGGTGTATGTACTTATCTTGCTGTCATTTGCAGCCTTAGGGTTGGGCAGTGGGTATTATACACAGTATATAAGTACAGCCTTCTTACAGCTAAGATATACCTTTTCTTATCTGGCAGACCTGTGGAGGAAATTTCTGTTAACACTACCTGACTGTTTCTACACATATTCACATATTCCAGGGTGAAATGTATACAGCTAACTACCACTCCCAGGATTTGAACCGTGCCTGTTTGTGCACAAAAAAAAAATCCAACAAAGTTTGTGGTTCATCAGAATGAGCTATTAAGAAACAGCTCTCCCTTGTTTGACTGCTTTCTGCCTAATATTCTCTTGGTTGTACAATTTGCCCTTGTAATTCTGACATTCATTCATGGAAGATATTTCTTATACTGTGTAATCATACTTTGACATAGCACAGTCTGGAAAACACTGGTTAACACAACATTACTGTTCAGGTATCAGATCTTGGTGCATATATATGCATATATATTTCATATAGTTAATCTCCTGTTTTACAACTCCACAATCTTTGTCAGATGAGCCTTGATTATTGAATGTTTTCAGAGCTACAGTTGCTGTGCAGAAATTATACACATTTCGATTCATACCACCACATATCAAAGTAAACACAACTAGTCCGGGGTTTTGACTTTTATTGACCAGTACTGACACTTTTATTGATATATACCCTGCATGTCACTATTACTCTGCTAATGTCTCATTTATTCAGTACAAATCATACTGATTTTTAAATACCTACAGGTGACATTGTACTCCTTTCTATTTATTTGCCATGAATACTACAAGCTAGATTTGTACTCACCTGCCTTACGATGCAGCCTTAGCAGCCTGCTTGCATGGGCATCCATGTTTGTGACCTCTCATCTACAGCTATACAGGAGATAGAGAAACATTTATGCATACCCATCCATCACATACACAGGCTGGACTTTGGAAAACACTTATTGATACTGATACTTACAAACAGCTGGGACATTCCTTGTCCATGCATCTTGGTCCAAGAGCTCCCTCTTCCTATGCCTCAAGTCAGCAAAGTGGTGCCAGACCTGGTCACCAGTCCGAGAGATGCCAGTGGCACTGGTGAGGTCAAGTGCAAGATGATCCCAGGCCTCTGCTTTGTATTGGGAGCCCTGGTACTGTTCCTGCAGCAGTCTCCCTTCATGCTTTTGTACTAGGAGTCCAACCATGACCCTGAACTCCTGAATGTCCCAGCACTGCACCTAAAAGCGCACAGCTTCACCAACACCAGCCATAGTGCATGCAGTGATGAGCTACAACTGGTTATGGTTCTATTCTCGCCTTCAGGGTTTAAATAGGGCTTGATTCCCACCCTTTGCCCTGATTGGTCAAATTTGAATATGCTGATATAAGCTAAGCAAAGGTCAAACCCACTTAGCATAGATAAGCATTGCTTAAAGGGGTATATGCTAAGCACTGCTTACCAGTGTGCAAATCTGCTTATCTACGCTAATTATTGCTAAGCATACAAATTTAAGCAATCCTTACTCCAGCTAAGCATAGCTGAACACAATTTAGCATTGTTCAGCTTTCATTTTATAGACTATCAGAATTGTGGGGTTGATTCCTTCTTTATGATCTCTTATGATATGTATGTTTCCCTTCCATAACATCCCCCTATGTGCTTTCATTACATTATATTCTTTTGTGGCTATACTGTATGGGACACGTGTTTATATGGGCGTTTCACATCTGTACTACACTGACACCTCACATTTGGACCTGCTACACTTCCCTGGTTAACAAATATATATTATTCACTACGTATTTATAAAAAATACACTTTTAGTGCTGTTTTCACATAAAAAAATTAATGAACTGCTTTGGGGCTCGAACTGTGAATAACTGCATGCTAAGCAAATGTTCTAACCACTGCACTATTTCACTTTGACAGTTTTGGCTGTATGTTCCTATTTAGCCCCTTTGGATGTTTCAGCTATGCTATACACAGCTGCGCAATGTGCACACCCACTCAGCTATGTTTAAACTTTATTGGGGATGGAAAAAAATAAACGTGTTTTATTTTTATTTACTTTAGGGGTATGCACATTGCTTTCTTCCTCTTAGTGCAGGACATCCGGACAACTACATCATACAGGGGGTATTATTTAACATGTTGCTCTCAGGAACATGCTTACTTATTTGGTATGCCAGCATGTACTCTGGCATACCATTGTGGACATTGTGCTGGACCATGGGGGGACGGGGGGGCTGTGCTTCTATGTGTATTTTAATCATACCTCTCAACATCTTAGAGCAAAAAATCTGGAAAAAGCCTGACATGATGGGGGGACAAATAGGGACAGATTTTAAATATTGCTCTTACAAACTTAGAAAGTTGATGAAATAATAGGTTTTGCATTAGCATGAATTTTCTGAATGATGTGGAGTCTTAACCTCAAATGTTAGGAGGAACACAACAAAACTATGAGGCAAAAATCTGGCCATTATGCGGAAATCTGTACAGTTGAGAGGTATGAATGTATTTTGTCCACGGACACTGTTTTATGGTGATGACAGTATCCACGGACATTGTGAGTTGCATTAGAATTGCCATACAGCAATTCTAGAGTGCAGGGGGGCCTGTGTACTGTGCATGCACTGCTCGGACATGCCCCCTACACTCATTCACAGATCGTGCATGTGCAGGTTATACAGCAGCACACCTCCATGAATATGCAAGGAGTGCTGCTGTGCTGCCCTGGCATGATCCACTCCATGCAGTAATAGCACTATTCCTGCATGGAGTTTAATGAATCCCAGGGAAGGTTAATTTCTAGACATTCTGATTCATCCGTCTGTAGTAGTTGATCTACTACTTAAAAAACTAACTGAAGTAACTTTAAGCTGACTTTGGAAGTAATACACAGAATGGAATTAGTAACATCAGCCAGTGATGAAAATGATGGTGTAACCTTTTAGCTAATGATAGATGTACACTATGAAGAAAACAGCAAGAGACATCATTTGTAGAAACAGGAAGTTAGTAACATCTCTGTAGACTAATGGTAAGATGATAGATGAAGTTGGTGCCTGATAAAAGCTCAGACATCATAAATGTGATCCTTGGAAAAGTGAAACTTAAAGTGTGAATAATGGGACTAATTCAAAACTGAAAAATCTTAAGTATTCTACCTACGTCAGGGTACAAAGATTTTAGGGTTAGTGCATCTGTGTGTGTGTGTGTGTGTGTGTGTGTGTGTGTGTGTGTGTGTGTGTATATATATATATATATATATATATATATATATATATATATGGGTCCTCTTCGAATGGTTGACATTTCACAATGTCAACATTCATATGGCCGAGATCATATGATCGACATTTGAAATGTCGACCATGGGGAACCGGCATCTCCCTACAGTGCGGAATGGAAAAATGTCCACTTCTGTACTGTAGTGCGATCTTGGAGTTGGTATATTTAAGTTGCGGTGGGGGGGGTGTTAAGGTAAGTTTTTTTTTTTTTTTATGTTCTACTTGTATGGTCGACATTTCAAATGTTGATCATATGGTCTCGGTGATATGAATTTTGACATTGTGAAATATCGACCATATCAAGTAGACCCATATATATATACATATACATATATGGGTCTAGGACTATTCACTGAAAGCACATTTCACTGAAACGCATTTGACTGTGCACAATTCACTGAAAGCTCAATTCACTGAAAACACAATTCACTGAAACACATTTCACTGAAAGTCATATATGGCCTTTTCCCCACTGTAGTGTGATCCTGGAGTTAGTATATATAATAAGGGTGTGTGTGTGTGGGGCACCACGCCCCTGCATTGGGGGTTGTGGGGGGCATAGCCCCCAACCTATTTTAAATATTTTGAACTATATACATGGATACTTGCAATTCCAATAAGTTACTCTTTTCTGAACATAATATATATCCAAACTATGCCCCAACACCCCGCCCTTACTACATATACTAACTCCAGGTTTGCTCTACAGTAGGGAAAAGGCCATATATAACTTTCAGTGAAATGTGTTTCAGTGAATTGTGTTTTCAGTGAATTGAGCTTTCAGTGATTTGTGCACTGTCTTTTGACTTTTAGTGAAATGTGCTTTCAGTCAATAGTCATAGACCCATATATATATATATATATATATAGGTTCATAGGTTCATAGGTTCATACTAGGCTATCTGCCCTAGGGAATTTATAAGCCTAGCCAGAATGTGTTTGGCTTTCGCCACCCATTTTAAATTTATTTTGCTATGCCCTTTTTCGAGGTTAGTATACTGCGCCTCTGTCTAACAGTGACACAGAAGTGATACCCGGGGTAAACCTACGATCTCCCATCCACTCATCAAGATTCCTCTTGAAGAGAGTCAATGAGGGACTCTGCCTAACCTGGACTGGGATTTTATTCCAGAGTGAAGGGAGCCTCTGGGTTATGAATCTGTCCCTCCAGCATGTCCTATTTATTTCAGTGCTGAGGTTCAAGTCTCTCGAGCCTGTAGCTCGATGGGATTTGGATTTTCTGAGGTGCAGCATGTCCATTAATTCCGTTGGACATGGCTTTATACGTCAGGCACAGATCGCCTCTGAACAGGCGGTATGCCACTGAGTAGAGCTGGAGTTTCTTTAACCGGGCAGCATATGGCATCTGTTTGAGCCCTTTGATCCTCTTGGTGAGGTACTTTTGGGGTCTTTCCAGTTGCTGCAGGTGTCTGGTAAGGTACATCCCAAAAGGGGCATTGTACTCAATTATGGGCCTGATGAGGGATGAGTAAAGAGGCACGATGACCTCCCCTGATCTAGATGTGAATCCCTTCATGATTAGGTGGGCTATATAAAATGTTTTTCTAACCACTTTGGCCACGTGGTTGTCAAATGAGAGATTGCTATCAACTTGGGTCCCCAGGTCCCTAATTACTTCTTCTGTACTTAATGGATTACCACCTATGTGGTAATTTGTGGGCACTTTGTTTTTGCCAAAGGGGATGACTATACACTTTTTGGCATTTAGCTTGAGGCCATGGCTCTGGCACCAGTTGTCTGTTTCTATGAGGCCCTTTTGGAGGATGCTTGTGTCGGCTGGAGAGTCGATTATGGCACCCAGTTTGCAGTCATCTGCGAACTTGTTCAGCCACAGTCCTTCCGTGTTGGCCTGAACCACCGAGAAATATATACCAAACAAGAGAGGTCCCAGGACTGAGCCTTGTGGGACACCACTTGTAACTGGTTTGGAGTCTGACATGGCTCCAGCAATTCTAACCATGTGGGTTCTGTCCTTGAGCCAGTTTGCAATCCATCTAGTGACATAGGGGTTTATATTTAAGCTGGTGAGCTTATCTATAATGCCCGAGTGGGGTATTGTATCGAAGGCTTTTGCGAGGTCCAGGTAGGCTGTGTGGACCACCTTTCCCTCGTCAATGGCCTTGGTGACTGTTTCAAAGAAATCAACCAGGTTTAAGAGGCAGGATCTGCCCTTAACAAAGCCGAACTGGGTAGGATCCAGTGTTTGTAGGTCCCCAATATCTTTATTTATGAGGTCCATGATGATCCTTTCCATAGCTTTGCAGACCAAGCTAGTCAGGCTTATGGGGTGATAGTTTCCAGGATCCATTGAGGCACCACCTTTATGAAGAGGGACCACTGTTGCTGTACCCCACTCTTTGGGCACATATCCTGTAGTAAGGCTGAGATTGAACAGTAGTTTTATGTTTGGGTTTAGCTCTTCTTGGAGTTCATGTAGGACGCAGCCCGGGACACCATCTGGTCCCATTGATGCTGTGTTTTTTGCTTTGGAGAGGGCGGCTCTTACCTGAGCATCTGATATGTCAGGGGGGCAGCACTCTGCTGGGATAGATATTTGCCCTTTTGGTGGGGAGGGGGGGGGAGAAGTTTGCGCTGAACCTGTCAGCTAGGATGTTGGCAATGTCTGTGGGTTCGTGTATTTTTGTCATTTTGGACTAATTCTGAGCATATCTGGGAATTACCACCCTGGTTCCTAACATAACTAAAGAAAGCCTTGTGATTATCCTTAGTGTCCTGTGCAATTTTTCTCTCGAAGCTGGCCTTAGACAATTATATGTGTGCCCGTAGTTTTTTGCTAATACTGATCAGTGATGCCTTCCCTTTTTGGGATTTTGCTCTATCATTTAGTAGCTTCCTCCTTCTATTGTATAGTTTGTTTATGGCTGGGGTCCACCAGACAGGACGTCTGCCTTTTTCATATATATATATATATATATATATATATATATATAGAGAGAGAGAGAGAGAGAGGTGCATGTTGCTGCACTGAAGAAGCAAGATTTAGAACTACAACTTATTGATCCCAAGTGCTTGAAAATCAAACTATCAAATACAGCCTACCACAAATTAATCCACATATTTGTTAATCATATATACCAACTGCTAATTATATATACCAAGTCCAAGATCACTCTACAGTGGGGAAATGACAACGTCCCTGATCCTTACTGTATTGTGAACTCACACTGAAATAAAAGATGGCATGTATGATATAAGTTGACTTACGATAACACATGCCAGTTTTAATTTAATTTGAGTAAATGAATGTTCGACAAAACAAATGTCTACCACATATGTATATGTGTATACATATGTAGCTGTGATGATGGTTGTATGGGGATTGTGTGTACACTTTGAAACATAAAAGCAAGTTTCAGAATCTACTGCTATTCTAGCTGAAAACAGCTTAATTGTTTACAGTTTTGGGAATCACAGTATCATGTTTTGCCATTCTGAATACCCTGAAGTACGCTGCACACTTCTGCACCAGACACCATATTCAGAGAGGGACAGCAAATCTTTAAGTACACAATCTTGAAGAAGGAAAAAAGGAAGGAACACTCAGAGTTGGAGTAGAGAGTATGATAACCCTTTTAAAAATCACAGCACTACCAGCTTCACTTAGATACTATTTTTCAGTAAAGATAGGAAAAAGGTGCATGAGAATTTGGGAGCATGATTTAATGTTATAAATGTGTTAACTTTGTGGAGATAAGATAAAATGTTGTTTCAAAAAAGGGTATTAGATTACTTTAGCACCTTCCACAAAGAAGTAATGGAGTCAGCCATCATTATAAAATTCACAAATGTACGGAGCAGATTAAAGATAATTTTTATTATCTGTGGGAACATAATTATCTTATTAAACAGGCTTTGCTGATTAAAAAAATTGGGCAGGTTGGAAGTATCAAGCAGTGATTATTTATCATCCAAGTCAGAATTCTTGTTGGTAGATTCACTGACAATCAGTTATCTGTAAGCCATTCTGAGTGGACTTCCATCTAGAATAACTTATTTATTAAGTCCAGCAAGGTAAAGAATTCTTTAACTAGCCTTTGTAGCTTTGAAAAAAAAACAAATAAATAAAAATCAAAGGATCTTTAGTGAAGTGGGCAAGCCAGATGGCCTTCTATCCAGAATAACTTATTTTGGCCCCATACATGGATCTTGCTACTCAGCTGAGTGTTTATCACTATTTAAAGCATTTTGCTGGACTTCTATACTTATTGTGAAATATTTTTGTTTCTAAAAGCCACAGCTCTTAAGACTGAATTGTTAGTGTGTCAGAACTCTCACAGCTACTTTAAGTTAGCTGGTAAATACTCAGGGTATATGTCACAAACTTGTAAAACATGCACCTACCTACCTAAAACAGGGTTCATACATTCAACTTTTAAAAGGATCTTTGCACCTAAACTTGACTGATAAAAATGATGACCAATAAATAGAAAACCTCTATAAACCTACGTTGTTAAAAATGAATGATTTTCTCTCTCTTCTTCATTACTTTTTTCTAACTCTTTGGTTAGACAATCTCAAGGTAACATGAATACTCCTTTCCCAACATTAAATGAAAGAACAGGTTCATTAGTAGTGATCAAATGACAATGACTATATGAGCGGCTTTTCAATGGTCAACACTACAGACTGAGAACTTATAAATATAGCAAAAAATGTGCTTTGGTGAAGCTGAGCGATTATTTCTGTTAATGGAAAAGGAGTGCAATTATATGAAACTATTCTTACTTGCAATGCCATTTCTTCCTTAGAATACCTTTAATTAGGAATATGGTGTCTATTTTGCATGCTGTCTGTTTCCAGTAGTACAGCAGTAGATTATATTAGTTTTCTGTTAGTCTAGGTAGATGCATACAATTTGTTGACCCTGACTAAGGAAAATTGCATCACTTTAAATTCACTGCTCCAGTGGGATAGCCCTTCATCAGTTTTGCAGTAGCCTCAAAGTTGGTTATGTTACAACTTTTTTGCTCATTCCTTTATTTTTTCTATCATTCGTTCAAATGCCAGTTCAATTTCAATTGACAAAATTCACTAAAAATAGCACTCCGCCTTTGTTCTGTCTGTCATTTAATCATAAATAGTACCAGATGTCATATTTTCACAACCTTCTGAAGTTCTTTGAACTTTGAACTCTGTTCTTTTGGAGCACCATTCCTCTTCTTTCTTTTTCTTAAACAATGTATGCAGAACAATTATTCTGTATGTATGCATTACTTTTGCATTTCAGGAGCACCGTGTTCTTGTTTTTTCTTACCTTTTTCTTCAAAGGGAAATCATGTTTAAGGTACATTGTTAGTGATACAGTCTGCAAACACAATAAAATGAAACTGAGTAGTGTCAGGATACTGCAAAAGTAGTGCATATGCTTATACAACTAATGGCTTTTAAAGCAGTTAATAGTGCAAAAACAAAGATTTTGTTTAAAGTTATTGTAACTTAAAAGATGAAACAAAGAAAACAGCTGAGTGAGCATTTGTTGATTCATGGACCACTTTATTGTTAAACTTTTTTCAGTACTTTCTCCTTTATGGGGGTGAAAATATTTCTACTATAGTATCTTACTTCTTACTTTACATCTATATTTAGTTTTGTTTCATTTGTATATTGCTAGACAGTACAACATTGCAGTAGTAAACACTAAAACAGCTGTAAAACAAAGAAGAAAAAAATTTCAGAGCTGCATTCCTTAATAACATCATCAAATTAGAAACATTTCATAGAGCTCACATACTTTTAGCATTTCAACAACACTACAAGAAGTCTAAGAAATATAAGGTTGTGAAAGTGGGTGTTGACTGGAAGAGTATTTTAGGAAGAATGAAGGTGTACTAACATTTTTAGAAAATGCCATTTGATTTAAAAAGTGTGAAATAATGACAGATCAGTGTATTATTACAACAGCTTTAAGAAATAAAGTGTCTTTAAGTCACTGCTTTTGAGGCACGGGTAGCAGGTTTTCACTGATCAGTAGTTCTGACTATGAATATGTAGTCAAGCCCTGTCCTCATACCTCTGATTTTTCTACTAAATTCTTTTGAGGATAAACATAGTCAGCAGCAAGGGATAACTTCTCATTGGTTCTCATAGATATGTACACTTGTAGAAGTCACTGGTGTGTAGAATTCTACACCGACTCAGTCTCTGTCTTTTTAATACTCCTTGTGAAGATGGGTAGGTTGGATTAGTACCTTTCAGTACTTGCCCCTTTCATCTTTGCTAGCAAATACATATAGAATAACATACTACAATTTATGGCTTCAGGAAGTTAATGAAATATCACTATGTACCCTTTGCAAATGCAACTAATCATTTCCACAATAAATACCTGGCATTACAAACAGAGTTTTACATTTCCAGTCTATACCCAGAAGACAAATTTCTCTGATATCAAATGAAATTGCTAAAATATGTCAAATGTACTGCAACAGCTTGGTACAAACTCAGTTTAAATAAAAGGTCTCCCAGCACAGCAGATCATAGAGTCAAACAAGGTTGCTAATGTTTAATCACAATAACATAAAAAAAAAATTGATCACTATGAAAACATTTTACCAGGGGTAATCAAATAAATGGAGATTTCTAGGAATCATATAAACAGATGGAAAAACAAACAAACAAACAAACAAACAAAAAGAAACAATAGCTTAATCTCAGAATAAGGAACCTACTATGAAATTCACTTATATGGCAACATTCAGTTTAATCATATTAACAAAGTAGTGTGCAAAATGATAAAATAAAACTAAATAAATTAGAACTGTACATATAAGTATGAGTGAATTAAATACGCCTCATGTGAGAGATGCAGACATATTGTGAGCATCATGATGAACTGCAGAGAGTTGTGTGTCATGGAGAATATACAAGTATCACCAAGTTTCATTGTGGCATCGTGTTTTGTTTTGTACCCACAGAACATGGCCAATGGCCACTCGCTTTTTATTTGCCTGGTCAGCCCTTACCCATCTGGGCTAGTAATCTATCCTAACAGACAGTGAACATGAATGGTTTGGGACCAAACCTGTAAGTTGGTCCTCTTTCTGCATTTAAATTTGGTTTAATTTGGTAAATCTTCAGAAATAAATGTGAAACTTAACATTTTGGTCTCAGATTTTCAATGTGCTCACTACTGGGATCTGCTGTGCACAATTATGTCACAAGAGGTGATTTTGCATGCTCACACAGTCAAACTTTTAAGCAAATCTTGCCCATTCAGTCTGTAGCATATCATTAGTTGGTTTCTATGTCAGCTGAAAAATCCAACACAGAACACTGTGACTTTCTTCTTACCACATCAAATGAAACACAACTCAACAGTGACAGACTCATATTTGTTCAGTGACAAATGTGAGGCTCATTAAACCACGTTCATTAACTTGTTGTTGGAATGTTAGGCTGCAGGGTTTGTTAGACAGTCAATGAATAACACACAGCTTATACTTATCAGTTATAAAGTTTTATGGCTTATAAGTTACTTAGCTGTAAGAAAAGGCATTTATTTTCATTAGTACAATTTCCATCTAGCTAGCACACACACATGCACACAAAGACACACATGTACACACGTATACATACACACACACACACACACACACACACACACACACACACACACACACACACACACACACACACACACGTACACAATCACATTTAAATTACATTTAAATAACTGTCCCATGGTTATCCACAATTAGAAAACATGCATAATTATTTTGCTTTTTTTCTAAAGTACCACACTTCAGTACCTGTAGAAAGGTACGCCTACACTTCTGCTTAAAACAGTTGCTTACACCACCACATGACTGCACACTATTCTTCTTATTGGTTCAGACACCAGCCTTCTAAATAAGTATCTCCATATGCTGGCTGACCTCCAACGTCCCACTTTGCCACCAGAACCACAATGTTTGAATGAGGAACTGGCACATTAGCATTCTGGTTTACCCTCAACTCACATTTTGCCCTAATATAGACTGATAAACTAGATGTGCTCCATTTCACAGTTACTTTAATGATTCATACTGAACATTCAGTTACAATAAAGGCTGT
This sequence comes from Protopterus annectens, assembly GCF_019279795.1. Lineage (NCBI taxonomy): Eukaryota > Metazoa > Chordata > Ceratodontiformes > Protopteridae > Protopterus > Protopterus annectens. The sequence goes on from NC_056735.1 coordinate 1,534,813,095, forward strand.
CCATCAGACTCCAGGGTCTGGCTGTGGTTTGTTAGCCCAAAGAATTTCCTTACCCTGCTCTAATTAAAAAGTGCAGTTTGCCCATTCTGTGCTCCCTAGCTGATATTGTAATACTTCAACCCTACTACAATATATTGATTGCCAGTGCTATGTATGAATAAATGCTCTACATCTAAGTCGGCATCAAGCCTTCTAAAAAGTATTTTTGTATACAGTGTCTTTATTAGAGGAATTAATATCATATCGCTGTAGTCAAACGTGGAGACTGGGAGACTGAACCATTTCCCAGCCAAACATTACAGCACAGAGGAAATTAATTCTTAAAACTATAATCTATTTTTGAAGCATTACTCTGAAATCCAAGAATGGAATGTACTGCCTTAGTTTCCACAGTTGTATCACTCACAGTTTGTGATAATTATTGTAAGATTTTCAGAAGCAGCATGTAGCAAGGACAGGACAAATTTCTGTCTGTGTGAATAGCTATTTACATCAAATCATCTTTGAATTGTCTTACATTTATTACTGCCTGTGATATAGGTGACTATTGCATCACCTTGGAGGTACCTGACTACCAGACAGCAAACCTTTAAGTTAATAACCACTTTCAGCACTAATCAGATTAGCTTTTATTTTTTTGAGTATTGCCATAAAGCAATACAAATATTGTCCACATGCTTGGAAAGACATTAAAACTCATATGTTATGCAATGTGTTGAAAATATAAAATCTGCAATAAAAGTGCATGGTTTTGTAATGATGTAGTACTTGGAACAGCCCTTGCAAAACTATTTTCTAAATTATGGAAAGATGGCAGAAAACACACAGCATTAACTATTTCAGCAGTCTTAATATCAATCAAATGGTTGTTGAAAATATAGATTTAAGCAGAGAAGCAAATCCTTTATCTGAAATAAATCTGGATATTTTTTTCAATAATGTTTATTTTTGCGCAGGGTGGGCTGGCGAGTTGATTATTTTAACCAGTCTACTGTTTAAAATTGTATTAAAGTATGTAATGCCATGCAGTGCACAGTTTTACTTTAAGAATAACATTTCATAATATTTAGTTCAGGAATGTGTATAAGAAAAGAAACAATGGAATTAAGATTTCCAGCATATATGAGGACTTTAGTATTAGAGTAAATCCAATGTTTCAAAATATGGGGAGATGGCTTAAACCGAATGGATGAAAATGTTTAAAGTTTCACTGAGTTTACCTCTAAGAAAAAAAAAATAACTTTGACATAAGAAGTAAATGATTAAACTGTTTCACAATGCTTATCTTTATATTGTTTCTAAAAAAATTCTATTAAAATATTGCTACTGAATATTTAGGGATCACAAACATTCTACAGTCACTTTATGTTATGAGATTAAGGTAAGATGATTACTCCTGTCTTGAGAACATGGAACAGAAGGATATTTTATATTTATGACACATATTGCACATTATCTAGATAAGGAGAACTATATATATATATATATATATATATATATATATATATATATATATATATATAAAATGCTAAAAACAAACAGCAGATCCAGTTGTGCTCTGTAGAATGTAGAATATATACAGCTTATTTGAACTCCGATGCTTAAAAAAAATGTTTTTTCTTGTGCTATGGCTCCCTCTGTCTTTGTACTGGTGAACTCTGTCTTGAACCAGTCGTTCTGCATTTAGTTTGACCTAGGTTCTTGAAAGCTCACATTTCATTTCCAGCTATTAAATCAATACATTGTAGATGTCTGTTTTATTGCCTTCAGACAAATCTTGATACCTTTTCAAGTGGATTAGGAGTAATTAAAAATTATTACATGAATTTAATAAACAGTCGTAAAATGTTAAATGCCCATTGTGTATATTATAATATGTTCTTCAGCACCATAAATGTTCTAATTATACTGTTGTTAACATTGTAAAAGCATTTACTTGGACTTTTCCAAAGTAATAAAGTGCCTATTTATGCTTCACAGCATGCAGGGAGAGGAAATTATTAAGAAACAATACATGGAAAATATTGTAAAATTATACATTTTGAGCTATAAAAGACTTAGTCAATATTGGCATTAGCTTGAAGAACTGAATGCTGAATCTCCGAAGGGTAATATACAAGATTTATTATAAGTTTTTCCTCACTAAGTTGCTTGACTACATTTATTTAGTTAGTTATTTAGTTGGTTAATTATTTACTTTGATACCCCCTTGTAACGAAATGTATAACATAATCACATACAGGCCATTCCTTTTAGGAGCAGATGCTTTACTTGCAATAAAACATGTTTTGCCTCCATATAGACATACCAACCATTTTGTATACCTGACGTTTAATTTTCCTTAACTTTTAGAAAGGAATGTACTCTGATTCCATTTTTTTCCAAATTCTCTCCTGATGAAGCTGTCTTCAGTATCAGAGAAATGTAATTTCTTGCTCAATGAATGAAGGCAGTGTCGATACGTACTTTGTATTGTGCCGAAATATGCAGGGTCTATGCCCAAGGATGTTAACATAACCAAATGGGACCTGACGTAAACCAAGGTGTTTTGAAAATTCATATTGATAAAGAACTGGCTAACAGACTGGCAGAACTGAGGTTTAGTTAGACATGCTGACAACTATGAAGCATATAATATTTATGAATAAAGTCAACTTTTTGACAATGGTCTTTTAAGGCTAAGAATGTTTTATAATCAGCCAGCTCTATGGCACTGAAGACTACACCATAATTATGACACAGGGGATCCAAGTTTAATAAGTGACTTGAGTGCCTATAGATCTAGCAGAGGATTATGGGAATGAGCAGCTACTGGTTGCTCACCTGTCTTGGGGGAGGGATATGTTCCTAGCTCACAACTTGGATGACACAAGAGCACTGGGTGGTATATCCAAGGAGTACAGGCCTAGGGTGCACACACTACTATAGTGTAGATGTACACACTGATGGGATACTGCATAAACAGACATGCTTCCTTTAGAAAAGAACATACAGTGCAGCTCAGTAAGCTACCACTTGGGGAAAGAAAAGCTATCCCACAGGACAGGCATGCTAGCCCACTCCTTGCTACTGACTTTCAACGTTGAGGGAAAGGATGGGCCAATTGATTTATCTGGGTAGGAACAAATGAGCTATAAGGCTGTTACATAGCCATGGAATGCCAACACCCACCCCCATTACATTAATGGGCTACCTGCATATAGGTAAAGGCACCATTAGGCAAGGTCCTGCAGGGAGACAAAATGAATGAATGAATAAATAAATAAATACATAAAAGAATGCTTTATAATCCAAATAAGCATGTATCAAATTAGATAAAAATGTCTCCAAATAAGAGTCAATGCAATATTTGTGGCTGAAGAAATTAATAAAATTTCCAAACTAAAGCACTCCAGTAGACATTTCTTTTTCATTTAAAATACTAGCAAGTCACCGTGGGTTATGAATTATAGCAGTAACAGAATCTAACCTTTTTTTTTTTTTTTTTTTTTTTTTTTTAGATCCGGAAATTATCAGTATCCCTCAACTGTAAAATAAAATGGTAGTCAATTAAGCTGTGGTAGTGTCTATTTAAAACTTTCAAGGAATACCACATTAAAAGAATCAGAAAGCATAGATTACAGTTTTGACTAAAACTTACATGTGGGGGGACAAGGATTGATTTGATATAAAATATATAGTTTGATATTTTTGTTTTGCGGTGTCTTCCACACATTTAAATTAAAAATCTTAGTTCCATTCTCATTCTGTTTGCTCCCAAGGAAAGCACAGCGGGATCTGAAGAAGCGTAGTTAAGTGAAAGCACTTATCTGTTTTATTGTTTTAATTAATATATGCTGACAGTCGTGGTAGCCCTACTGGTTTTCTTTTCATTTCATCCCAAGGAAAGCACAGAGTGCTCTTCTTCCTTAAAAAAATATCACTCAACAGTAAATAGATCCCGCTTTGACCTAGAATGATAGCTAATAAGTAGGGAATAATTACATACTATGCAGTGATTATTCATTAGTCAGAGTGTTCAACTTTCTTTCAGGTGAACATTTTTTTCTTGGTTGATCAGTTTTCAGCTACCTCTTTTATTCTGCCAATGAAAAATTTATTTTTTATATTGGTTTGTTTATTTATTTATTTATCTATTTATTTTTAATGTATCTGTGATAGAGCTTTGATCGCAATAGATAATTCCCAGGCTCATCCCAGAGTTACAAAAAAAAAAAAAAAAAAAAAACAACAAACCCAGCAGATATAGGTATGATGACATTCTAAAAAAGTATGAAAAAAGAAGCTATTAAGGTAAAGACAAGCAAACAGAGTTATCAACATTACCAGCTGCCTAGATATTCTGCATTGGCCTAATCATGAATTAAAATTCAGATGTGAATAGAATACCTATACTGACTTTCAATGTGGAATAATATAAGATTAAAAAGAATCAGGAGAAAAATAATTAAGAAAAATACCAGCAATTTATGTACATGCTTACTTAGAAGCTAATGGATCTATTTTGCAATAAATTAAGAACAAGCATGCAAACGATAACAAGTCATAAACAAACGTATTATACCTAATAATGTTTGAGCTACATATCAGGAACCAAACTGTATTTCAGTTTCACAGCCAGTGTGTTTTCAGCCTCTATAACCACTATCAGACTGAATGCGGTCTTCATGCTGTTCATGCCAGTTGCTTCTATTGACAGTCTATAGTCTGTACATGTTCATATGAAACACAAGATGGCAGCAGAGCTCTTTGAAAACTCAATCAGCAGCCCATCATTTCGAAAAACTGCTCAAGGTGATTTTGTCATAGCATTTGCAACTTCAACTTTTTTGCTAACTTAATTTTCTGAGAATTCCATGTCTTTTATAATGGTGATTTTCTGTGGGAATGCAGAAAATACACCTTGCTTCTTTTTATTACAATTAAAGTATTTTTTACAACCCAGATTACATATACGTATCACATATGAATCACTGAGATGAAAAAAAGCTATACATGCAATTAAACTGGTCAAGCTGTTCATGTTCACACTGGATTTAGATACACTGCACCGATGAAGGAAGTTATGTGTTTCCTCTTTGACAAAAGGGATAATTTTATAGTGTTAAGTTGGCTGAGGAAATAAGTCTTACTGTGGTGTTAACAGTTCATATTGTAGTTGTTAACCAAAAGAGGGCAGTGTTTGCTAAGACACTTGTCCATAAACTATCAGTATTACCTAGCAAGAATTGCAAATGATCTACTTGTCACTTATACACTGGAGTGGGCCTAGTGTATGCACAATGTCCTGGACTAACAGTAAAACGTCTGTTTATAAACAGTACAAATTTAGTCAACTATTTTAAGAACAAAGAATTAATCCATGAGGACTAAACTGTAAAACTGCAAAGAGCAAAATGAGAAAACTGATACTTTTAAAAATATGTCTATTTAAAGAATGTGCCAGCAATCCGTAGCATTTTACTAGCAGTGTAAAACGTTTATGGGGTGGATGACTTAAAATAATACCAGCAGAGAATGAAGATTACAGACAAATAACGGGTTCACTGAACTTGGAAACAGTTTTGTTGAAGTAACAATGACTGCATGCTTGATACATATCCTAGGCAAAAGCAATAACATAGCTGGCAAAAAGGGATCGGAAATAATATTAAACAATACATGCAATGGTGCTGTGTGGAGAAAAATATTAATAGTGTCAGTCATTCGTGCCAAAACACATGCTGAATATAAGAGTAAATAAAGACAACTCAAGCCTGGTTTTGAAAGTACAAGTACTGAACTACTGACAGCGATTACCATACAAACTGATAAGCTAGCACAAATTGACTATGAACGTAATTATAAAAGTCACATATAGTCAACATTACCTTTATAATCTTTTCACAGGAGCTGACCTGCAACAGGGCAAATTTCTTAACAAGTAGAGGTACTTACTGTAAATTCTTCCCATCAAAAACATAAACACTCTCATACACGAGCACAAGCACTTTCGACACTTTCAACGTAACTGCTTGCTGAGTCGCAGGTACACAATCAAATGGTAAGTTAATTCCTGATTATGTCTAAGTGCATCATATATCACTGACAGCAATTTTAACACAGCATGGAGTTTCACACTTTAGAGACTTGAACAGCACAAACCATGGAGCTGGGTGTGTTGTAGAAATGTATTCACATGTAAAACCATTCAGGGCTGCAGGAAAAAAAAACATACAAATCATAGCATGACTGATTGGATCTACATGCATCATGGCTAGTTTCTAACAACCTTCTGTCTAATACTGTCACATCAAGGCAAATGCAGTTTCACCATGACATTACAGTGTTGATATGATATCAGTAGATGGGGGGGGGGGGGTCCAGCTGAATAATGCCAAGTGTGAAATGTTATTCCCTTGAAGTATTCCTTCAACCAACTGACATGGTCAGTGGTAGATTATGTGAGCAAAATTCCATTTGAAAATAATGTGTATGTACAGCTGTATATAACTTTATATGCACACATCTGTGGAATATAGGTAAAATAGAACAGAGGATCAACAAATGTGCTCTTCCTGCCTGTCAATAAAGATCTGGAATTATTGTCATTGTGGTGACAATATACTGACATGTAGTAGCATTTCTGCAGGTGATAACAGCATTTCACAAGATTCTGGAAATGTGGCTTGTCATATGATTGAGTAATCATATGGATAAGCATAGTTGTCACATGACTGAATAATGCTACTGATAAGCATAGTTGAAGTGGGTTGGGATGATGGTTTCTCATGAAAGGTGCAGGAGGATGCATGGGGAGCACCCCCTACAAAATTGCCAATTTTAGCATTTTTGTAGGTGCATTGAAATTAAATACAGTTGCATTAATGTTTTTAGTGATGACAACTCTAAGAAAATAATCTATACTACTTACCTTTAGTACAGTCCATGGAGGTGCACACAAACCCAATGTTTGTATGCCTTAGGATTTAGTATGTTTAAGTTTGTCCCCCACATGGGGAGTGCAAGTGGGTGTGGTCCTCAAAAAAGGCTGCTTGCATCTCTTTTCAGTTGCACTGCAATGAATTACAATTAAATTGACATGTATAACTTCATTTAAAAGCTACCCTTGTCATTTTTTTTACAGTTCTTAGAAAATGAACTGTATTAATTGCATATTATACTCAGTGGAGAAGCTTACAGATCTCATGTGTGTAATTGTGGATTTAGTATAAGTTCATCGCCCACATGAACACACGATGCTGTATAGTGTAGCGCAGTATATAATTCAACACATCTGGTGACTCCCTCAACATCAGTATGGGAAATGACACTTGGGGAATTTACTACATTCCCACTTGTTAACATGTCATCAGTACTTTGGTAGGTGCTAATACCATGTCATGATGTGGAAAAATAGTGGTGATCCTGGCAAAAACAACAACAACAAAAAAAACAATAGCACACGCAACTGCCCCACTGAACTATAGTAATATGCTAAGTTCATTTAGCCTATCTTTAGTGATGACAGTTTGCTGTTTGGGAGTTTCCCCATGATGGATGCTTGATGCTATGATCTATCAGCTGATAATGTGTCTGGTATACTTGTCGACACAAATAAATAAGTGTGTGAGTGTGTGGCTCTACTACAAGTGATCGAGTCCCAAGCATGCAAAGACCACTGTCTCAAAGCCATTGACTCAGATGTCTTGTACCGTGTACTGGCTGCTGCTTGCACTCATACTTGAATATGAGTTTAGGTAAGTAGCTGCTGTAACTTACATAAACACCGCATTTGAGAAAGAATGAGGTAAGAGCACCAGCCATGGAGAGTGAGTGCCAGGGGGTGGGAGAGTATATTAGGGCTGTGATTGGTAGGGGATGTAGATTTAGGGAGAGGGAAGGGAGGTTTAGGGTTAGGGTGTGCAAGGGGAGTTTAGGGTTAGGGTGTGCAAGGGGAGTTTAGGGTTAGGGAGTGTGAGGGGAGTTTAGGGTTAGGGAGTGTGAGGGGAGGTTTCGGGTTAGGGAGTGCAAGTGCAGGTTTAGGGTTCGGGAGTGGGAGGGTAGTTTAGGTTTTCAGAGTGATCAAAGAATATAGGTTTGCGGGAATGTGGTTGGAGTTTTAAGTTTAGGGAGTGATGAAGGACTTCAGGGTTAGAAATGGGGAGTGGAGTTTTAGGTATAGGATGGGGGAGTGGAAGACACAAGTTAGGGCATGGGATGGGAATTTTAGGGTTAGAGTTATGGATCTGGTAAGGATATATATGTTCACAGGGTCAGGTTTTCAGATAGCTAAATAGTTAAATAAGATTAGGCTAGTGGGAGTTGGAGCACCTGCCTTTTCAAGTAAAAGGTAGTGAGTAGTACATGTATAATGATATATATATATATATATATATAGATATATATGGGTACCTATTACTTGATCGACAAGTCAAAACAGCGACACTCACATGTTCGACTCCACATCATCGACACTTCATAACATCGACGTTTCAGGTAAGCGATCCTCCCCCTCACAGGACCCATGGTAGCAGTCGTTTCACTATTAAGAAGGTAAGGACAACGCTGTCAGGGTACATTTTGAAGAATGATGTAAACCTTATGCGTTAAAAGACAGAAACGAGTGTTACCATGGGTCCTGTGAGGGGGAAGATCGCTTACCTGAAACGTCGATGTTATGAAGTGTCGATGATGTGGAGTCGAACATGTGAGTGTCGCTGTTTTGACTTGTCGATCAAGTAATAGGTACCCATATATATATATATATATATATATATATATATATATATATATATATATATATATATATATATATATATACACACATACACACACACACATATATATATATATATATATATATATATATATATATATATATATATATAGATATATATATACATATATATATATATATATATATATATATATAGATATAGATATATATACACACACACACATCTATATATATATATATATATATATATATATATATATATATATATATATATATATATATATATGCAGATAGATAGATATTTTTAGCAATATAGCATAGTTAGTGGTAGTTAGAGGTGGTTGGCGCATCGGTTGATGAGTGGATTTAGTATAAAAATTTGATATCTTGGTGAGTTTTGCTGCAATGTATTGAACTGTCTGAGCTTGAAGAACACTTTTTGGGAATTCTCTCATTTTCTTAAGTGTGGTACAGCCGGAGAGTTTTTATATATAATTTAGTGGGGTATAGGGGGTGCAAAGGGGACTTGCCCCTATGCAAAAAAGATTTGCTTGTGTTTTTGTACTGTTTTTGACTTGTGGTTTCAATATTTATTTTTCAGAAACTCTTGAGCTGAATGAGCATGCTTCATTCCCTCATAGGTACACACACACACACACACACACACACGCACGTGTGTGTGTGTGTGTGTGTGTGTGTGTGTGTGTGTGTGTGTGTGTGTTGGTATGTATAAATATATATATATATATATATATATATATATATATATATATATATATACACACACACATATGTATACTGTGGAATGTAAATAAAAGAGAAATGAAGGTAGTACCAAAGGTACTATTTTTTTCTGGCTGTCAGCAAAGGGCTGGTAAATAGAAAATAATTATTAGAAGATGTGTGTGTGTGTGTGTGTGTGTGTGTGTGTGTGTGTGTGTGTGTGTGTGTGTGTGTGTGTGTGTGTGTGTGTGATTGTGTTTGTGTGTTTATTTGTGTGTGTGTGTGTGTGAGTATACAACAGTTAACATTATGAGTTTCTAGTAAGCTCCTTCTTGCAGTTCTACATATAATTTCCTCAGCCTCCACTTGCTTTGGTATCAATATGAGCAAACATTTTAAAAGAAAATACTCTAGAATGAAAACAATCATTATTTCTCTTTTAATCATCTGTGTAATACTACACCTCATTATTACTTTGCTTACAACATCATGTTGTAATTTGTATGGCAAATCCCAAAATATCGAAATGGTAGTGCTTTACTAAAGTGATTTTGTTGCTTAGTTTATCTTGCTGTAACAATGCCCTCTGCATCCCCACAGTACAACAGTCATGAAGCAGTAAATCGAACAATTACTCTGTATTCACTTATATTAACACTGCTGCAAGTAACTGGTAGTTTAGACTGTCTACTTATAAAACTTGCACTGTTTCTCTTTTATTGAATTGATCTGACATGCGTTAATTTCATTCCAAACTAAGTAAACTGTAGCTTTTATTAGGAATTCACAACTATTACTAAGGTACGTTTGCCCACAGTTACCCAGACTGTATTAATTAATTGTCAGGTAAGCAGCTGGAACTACTTACCTGTGACTCACTGCTAACACTTCACTGACATGGTAAGACAGACTAAAACAAAAGGTAGTATTTAATAGTGTCCTTAATTTACTTTGGTGATGTGGATAGCAGTAGCATGAGAATTCAAGAATGAATGTACTTGCTGTTAGATTTTTGTTGTGAAACAGAATAATTGTTTCCTTTTTGTACAGAAACTACTCCAACAATTAAGGCTTCAGAGAGGCTTTCAGTTTAGCTTGATGTGTCTTTTATAATAATTCACTAACTTCCAGAAATCATATTAACAGGATGTGATATTGTTGATGATCAGAAACATTGAAAACCACAGATGATGTATGATTTTGCCCACGTTCATTCTAATTGTATATATTGCATATACTGTACTAATGTACTTTTAATATTTACAATGTTCGTTTTGAAAGTTCTACACGATTGTAACACCATATTACCCTACTCATGTTTCTATGATTTATGAAAAACAACCAGTGTCTGCCAGGTAAAGCACCCTCAGAACGAGAAACCACAAATGTAAAAAGATAGCAGAGGAGTGCACCATGAGCTGCGTAGCTTCCAAAAATTCAATTGATGTCTGATGAAGCGTTAATCTAAACGTGAAAGCGTTAACTTACTGCAGTCCTTTTTGTCTGTCTGTTTTTAACGCAATAAATCTTGGATTTTATGAACTTTTTGGAAGCTACGCAGCTCATGGTGCACTCCTCTGCTATCTTTTTACATTTCTATGATTTATATTGTATTGCTTGTTTCTTTTTGCACTTTTATTCCTGAAAAGGGTTAGTAGACTAGCTTATTCACCTCTTAATCATATTGGATGAATGAATGATAAATAAGTAAACATATAAATAAACATTACATAGACTGACACAATTTTCTTAAAGAAAAAAGTAAAACCTGAAGAGAAAAAAAGGTGATAAGACCTTCAAGAAAAAATAGAAAGGAAACAAAAATTTGGAAGGTTTTAAATACCTACTTGATATAAGCAAGAAACATATATCTATAGATAAGCATAACTATAATGAAAGGTCCTTTATTAAGACAGTAATCACAGACTATACAAGTAAAGTCCCAGTTGTGGCAAATATGCTTAGCCGTGTAATAAATTAATAGAGTAAATAAAACACGAAATGACAATATTTTAATACTGTTGAACAGCTAGATTCAGGCATGCAAAAGATGAAAGGACAGTAAGAATAAGATGACAGTGACAGTGAGAAAGGAATCAATAGGACCAAGTGGACATTTTCCCCTGGAGAGCACTCTGCTTTGGCTTGTAAGTAGCCTCCCCACACACACACTCATCTTCCACTTTCTCTCTTATTCCCTTCTGTTAGCAAATAGTATCCATAACTGATCAATACTGTGTGTTTGTTAATTTAAACTGAGACCACAGTAGCCTACTGATACAAAGTTATTGTGTTTTTCCACCTGAGAAATGGTTAAGAAATGACTTACAGTTTCAGAGCAGTCCTTGGTCAATTGTGATTGTTTCTTAAACACAAACTTGTCTTTGCTTTGGCTCATTAGCAGCAGTACAAAGAAAGTACAGTTTTGTACCTACCATAAATGTAGATGTCCAATAGGTATGCATCTGCAGTCATCACATATGGGTTGTCCTGCCTCAGGCAGCCCTTCGGTCGGCCGCATTCCAAATTCTGGGTCCGGCGTCGGCTGATGTCGCCCTGTCCCCGGCGTCAGAGCACCTGGGGTATAAAAGCGTCAGCCGATGCCATCTTCCTCAGTGTTTCTTGCCCCAGATGCCAGATGCCCTCAAAGGAAGGTTAAATTTGGAGAAATGCAATAAATTCCAAACATGCACAGAAATATATATATATATATATATATATATATATATATATATATATATATATATATATATATATATATATATATATAACAAATACACCATAATAGATAACCCCAGCTAGCTATGAGAGGGAGAAGTACCCAATAAATACCAAAGAGGGGAAGGAGGGAGGGTAAACCTGACTGCAGATGCATACCTATCGGACATCTACATTTATGGTAGGTACAAAACTGTACTATGTCCTTCAAGGATGCATCTGCAGTCATCACATATGGGTAGAATACCATAGCCAAACTGGGGGTGGAGGATCTATGTAAAGGATGGTGTGGCTTAAATGCCCTGCAGGACTGCCGTAGCAAAGCCTGCTCTGGATCTGGAATATAAAGGTAAATTGTAATGCTTGGAAAATGTATGCACGGAGCTCCATGTAGCAGCTTCTAAAATGTCCTTGGTAGCCACCCCTCTTAAGAAGGCTGTGGAGGTGGCTGTGGCTCTGGTGGAATGAGGTCTAATGTTAGCTGGCACAGTTTTTCCATGAAAGGAATAACAAAAACGAATGCAATTCCCTATCCATTTTGAAATTGTCTGTTTGGAAATTGCTTTTCCTTGTGCACCAGCAGCATATGCTACCAACAACTGGTCAGTTTTTCTGTAGCTTTTAGTTCTGTCCAAGTAGTAGCGCAACTGTCTGTGTATGTCCAGGGTGTGCAGAAGTTTCTCCCCTTTGTTTTGTGGATTTGGAAAGAAGGTAGGCAGGTGAAGAGATTGGTTTAATGAGACCCTGGATACCACCTTTGGCATAAATGAAGGATTGGTTCTCAATGAGACTCTGTCCTGATGAAAAATAAGAAACGGCTGTACTGCCATGAGGGCCTGTAACTCAGATACTCTTCTTGCTGAGGTTATGGCCAGAAGGAAAGCAGTCTTCCAAGACAGGAACTGTAGTTCTGCAGATGCTGCTGGCTGAAAGGGAGGCAGAGTTAGTTTTTCCAACATGAAGTTAAGGTCCCAAGTAGGCACTGGAGGTTTCCTTGGAGGATTGATGTTTTTAATTCCTCTTAGAAACTGTCTTAGGAGAGGATGAGAAAAGACAGGTGGATCAGAATTGTACTCTGCTGAAATTGCTGAAGCATGAATTTTAATGGAAGAGTAAGACAGGCCATTGTGGAGCATTTCTGCCAAGTATTCCAGGATATGTGCCATGTTCATCACTGTTGCATCTAGGCCCTTTGTGGTGCTCCAAGTGTGAAATCTTTTCCATTTTGCTGAATATGCCTTTCTTGTGGAAGGCCGGCGAGCTACCATGATGATATCCTTCACTCTCTTGGATAGCTTATCCTGAAGAGGAGTCAAGGTATTTTCCAGGCTGTTAGTTGCAAGGTTTTCAGGTTGGAATGCAGAGTTTTGTAATTGTGCTGTGTCAGGAGAAGTGGCCATTGAGGAAGAGGACATGGTTTCTTGCGTGACATGCTCTTTAACAGTGGGTACCAGTGCTGTCTTGGGCAGTCCAGAGCTATCAGAATCACTTTTGGCTGCTCTGTCCTGATCTTCAGTAAGACCTTGGTCATTAATGGAAGAGCTGGAAATGCATACACTGTTAGAGTTCTCCAGCTGAAAGAGAGGGTGTCCACTTTCCATGCTTGTGGGTGGTATGTCCTTGAGCAGAATTTCTTCAGCTGATGATTGTGGGGGGAGGCAAAAAGATCTATGTCCGGCCTTCCCCATGATTGTGTTATCTGTAGGAAGATGTCTGGGTGCAGCATCCATTCGTGTGCATCCATGATATTTCTGCTTAAGCTGTCCGCCAGTATATTGTCTTTTCCTGGCACAAACTGGGATTGCAGCTCTATATTGAGTTTCAAGGAAAGTTCCCATAGATTCATTGCCAGTCTGCAAAGAGGGTAGGAATGGGTGCCTCCTTGCTTGTTTATGTACCACATAACTGTGGTGTTGTCTGTCCTTATTAGCAGGTGGCCTTGATGCAGAAAGAGTTTGAAGGCCTCGATTGCATGTATCACTGCCAGCATTTCCTTTTGGTTTATGTGCATGCGTTGCTCCTTTTGTGACCATAGTCCTTGAATACATCTGCTTTCCATGTGTGCTCCCCAACCGTGGTCTGAAGCGTCGGTTGTAATGGTTTGGCTGGCTATTGGTTTGCTGAAGGGCAGACCCCTGTTTGACTGGCTTGCTTGAGCCCACCACAGAAATTCCTTTTGGAGGCATGGAATGAGTGGGATCAAAGTTTCTAAGCTGTGACTGTGCTGAGTCCATAAACTCCTTAGGTACCATTGTAGTTTCCTCATATGCAGCCTTGCTTGTGGAATCAGAAGAATGCAAGATGCTATGTAACCCAGGGCCTGCAGGATTTTCCTTGCAGTCAGCTGAGTTTGTCTTGTCAGATTCTTGAAGTAATCCGGTAGTTGTCTTTGTTTTTCTTCTGTGCGAAAAGCCATTTGGGTGGTTGTGTCTAGATCTGCACCCAGAAAAGTTATTCTTTGGGATGGAACAAGTCTTGATTTGTGAATGTTGACTGTATATCCCAAGGCCTGCAGTAGGTGGATGGCATAATTCAAGTCCTTTAACAAAGTTTGTTGGCTGTCCGCTTGTATAAGGCAGTCGTCCAGATATGGGTATATTTGAATCCCCTGAAGTCTGCAGTGTGCAATTACTGATGCCAGGCATTTCGTGAATACTCTGGGCACAGTAGATAAGCCAAAGGGCAATGCTGAGAATTGATAATGCTCTGAACCTGCAAGAAATCTGAGGTGTCTTCTGCAACTTTGTCTGATAGGGACATGCAGGTATGCCTGCTTGAGGTCTAGAGTCACCAGCCAAGACCCCTTGCCCAGCATGGGAAGGAGTTGCTGTAGAGTCAGCATTTTGAATTTTGGCACAATGAGATAAGTATTCAGTGCGGACAAGTCGAGAATAGGCCTCCATTGATTTTCTTTTCTTGGAACAAGGAATAGTCTGGAATAAAATCCTTGGCCTTGTTCTGAAAGAGGAACCTTTTCTATAGCTTTCATTTGCATTAAGTTGGAGATTTGTTTCAAAGCCTCTGCCCTTTGATTTGGTGGCAGGTCTGGCATGCCTTTTCTTTTTGGCAATGTTTGAAAATGGAACCTGTATCCTTTGTCTATTATTTGCAGTGTCCATTTGTCTCTTGTAATACTGTGCCAATTTTCTGAGAATAAAGAAAGCTTTCCACCCAAAGGTGCTTCTAATTGAGCCCTGGTTGGCAGAGTCAAAGCAAAGTCATTGAATCTGTCCTTGTGCAGCAGTTGTAGGTCCTGCACTACCTCTCTGGTTGGGAGGCTGCCATTGACGTCCTCTGTAGGCGCCTCTAGCTTGCCCTCTACCTCTGGCACGCCTGTTCTTGCCTCTCTGAAATCTTTCTGTGTCCAGAAAGGACCAATTCTTGGTAGGCCAATTTCTGCTGAATCTTGGTGGTTGAACTTGTAGAAAATCTTTGACTGTTTGTACAGATTTTGCCTTTTCCTCAAATTTCTTTAAGACCTCCTGGGCAGTGGAGCCAAATAACTTTTGCTTTTCCAGCGGAGCATCCAGAAGCTTAGCCTTAACATGGTCTGGCAGAGATTGTTCCTTCAGCCAAGCATGCCTACGTATGACTGCACCTGTCATAGCTGACCTACATGAAGCTTCCAATGCATCATAACCACACTGCAAGAAATGGTTGCTAACCTGCTGGGAGTTATGTACCAGATCCTGAAGTGATTTGCGATCTAGGGGTTCAGGTGAAGACAGTTTCTTATGCAATTCATCTAACAAATACTCTTGGTACTGTATCATATGAAATTGACAATTTAATGACCTCATAGAAAGAGTAGCAGAAGTATACACTTTTTTATCTCACCTCTCTAAAGCCCTGGACTCCCTTTCAGAGGGGAGTGGATTTTTAGTTGTGGCAGCTGCAACCCCTTTAGGGCCCTGGGAAATAGTTTCTGGATCAGCAGAGTGGGCCTTGTAAAGAAAATGATGTGAGTCCGGGACCCTGTAGTACCTATCGGGTTTGACAGGGGCCGGAGGAAGAGTGTCAGGGGTTATGCTAGACTCAGAGTACACATCATCAATGACATTCAAAACAGGAGGAATAGCCAAAGGTCTATGCTGAGGTAAATGCAGAAAAGTTCTTAATCTTTTCCTGGAATCAGAGAATTCCTGGCCCTGCCATTTGAAATGCTCTCTCAGTGTGAAGGGTCTCCCCGAAGGATAGTTCTTCAGGAGGGGAGGCCGAGGGGATAGATTCTTCTGCATCGGAGTCCTCATAGGCTGAAAAGGCCTCCTCCTGGTAGTCCAAGAGAGCAGAGCCATCAGAGGCCTCCTCTGAGGAGTGGGGATCAAAGGGCTCAACCCTGGGCCTTTTGTCTAGAGGAGGTTGAGAGCCCCTGTCCGGATGGGGTTGAGAGCCCCTAATTAAGGAAATAAGGTCCTCTGCTAAGGTTAGAATCTGTGAACTTGTAGTGGGTCCCTGAGGAATAACCCTGGGAGGCATAGCTTTTGTGTGTTTAGCAGCTTTAGCCCTGGTGAATGCCTTTTTGGACATGGATGCAGGAGGCCTGGCTGCACCATGTGCTGGTGTAGTTTTGTCTAGAGGAATGGTGTCGGAAGTTTCCAAGACACCAGTTTCTGAAGGAAATTCAATAACCAACTCAGCAGGGGCCTCCGGGGCCGAGGTTGTTGGTTGAGCGGTTTCGGGGGTCGGAAGTACCAAGGACTCGGTTTCAGCCGAGACCGAGACACTCACGGTAGGCCTGGCCGTGGTTTCAGCCGAAACCGCGGCCCGCGTGTGTCGGTCCTTGTCCTTCCGTTTCTTTGTTAAATGTGAAGTCGGAGTCTCCGATGGCATATTGTACGAAAAACTAGCCCCAAAAAATTCCTCTGCAAACTCCGCCCGACGTCTAAGAGTGCATCGGTTGAAGGAAGCACAGGCTGAACAGGCCAAGACATCGTGGTCTGGGCCTAGGCAGGGGAGGCAGTAAGAGTGGAAATCCTTATGAGGTATTTGTTTCCCACAAGTTAAGCAATTATTAACTTTATCTGACATCAGCTGAGGCAAGAAAGAGTCCCCAACGGGGTACTTAGCTTTTGAAGTCTTCGGTAGCTGAATTACAGGAGCTGGCCGACCGGCACTTGCGAACTGCTTCTGCTTCGGGCACCACGCGGCAAGAAAGACTGAGGAAGATGGCGTCGGCTGACGCTTTTATATCCCAGGCGCTCTGACGTCGGGGAAAGGGCGACATCAGCCGACGCCGGACCCAGACTTTGGAATCCGGCCGACCGAAGGGCTGCCTGAGGCAGGACAACCCATATGTGATGACTGCAGATGCATCCTTGAAGGAAATCTGCCTGCTCACACCCTTGTTCTCCCCTCCCCCTTCCCTGTTTATTACCTTAAGACAATCCCAAAGTTAATAAATATTACCTGTGGCAGGCACCATTTTTAAAACTACAACCACCCTTGTCACTATCATATGTTCATTTATCAGTTAACTCTGTTTGTTACCTGATTGTTTTCAGCCCCCTCATAAGAGCAACTAACAGGGTTAATGTTTATAAACTAGATTCTTGAGGCATAACAATCTTACACAATGAGATGACTGGTGTTCTGCAGCCTGTTCCACTTTGGAATGTAGTTTGAGGCAGATTTTGGGTTTTGCTATGTTGTTTTAAATTTTTCTATTTTGTATAGTATGTTTATCAGCACAAGAATGACTTCTCTGTGTCCGAACAACACAATTGTTTCTTTTCATATGATTGCTATAAATAAACTCTGGCATGAATGCTTCATGGCTACTGAAAACTCCAATGCATGTACAAAATACAGCAGGTAGAAATACCACAACCAGGCCTACTGCATAATAGATGTCCTTGCTCATTTGTAAATAGGGCATGTCAGCATGTCTAACATCTGCCAGAAGCACCAAATAATTATGTCAATAAGTTTGTTCACAGTACTGTTTAGTCTTAGTGTTGGCCTGGATGTTATTGTAAATCAAAGACACTGCCATACACAAAGAGCTGCAATTATTCTTAGCATTGATTTGGAGTTAATGAAGGAAAGCCATTGTTTGGAGTCTGGTTCACTGCATTTTTTTCCTTTACCCGCCTCATCTTACCTTTAACTATGCACTGCAACTAAATAAGAGAAAAAAACTTGTCTTTTTCATTAAAACACATTTTATTTGCTCTTAAAAGTTAATTTCCGTCACTGCCATGTTGGTAATCAGTGAATTATTGCATTTAATCACCCATGTAAATTATAGAATTCAGTGTCAGGTTATAACTGAATCCAGTATGTAACAAATCTTTTTCTTCATCCCAAAAGGTAGAACATTAGGAGGCAGTATTAAATAAATCCAAATTCCCTGCAAACCATTTTCCCAGCAGAGCAAAGTTTACCATTTGTGTCAATATAAAAGACAATCCAAGCCATCCTGCATTTGATTCCTTTGCAATATAAATATTTTTCATAAGCTGACACATCCTGCCCTTGCTATATGAACTACAGCTCAATAAGAGAAATGTATTTTATTTTTAAGAAATCATTTGTTCACTTTCTCTTACATTTGTAAGGCTATCTTCAGCTATTGCCACATTGTGATAACTATATAACAATACCCATTCACCTGCATATTAAGTAGCCATGAAGCACAGACCAGATACACATGGCTGCCATGTTGTTTTTGTTCACCAAACAGGTCCATTTAGTGATTAACAGTTTAAAAAATAACACTAATTTAAAATGAGAGAAACAATGAGTGCTCCATTTAAAAGTACATTATAATCTTGAGACAATCCATTAAAACACAGCACTCCTAGCTTCAAAATAACTTTCCTGAAGTAGAAATTAATAAAAAAAAAATCAGTAAAAAGCATGAAAATAAAAGTTATTTTCCCAAGAGGAACTTATCTGCCCAGCTAAGGAAAGCACAAGCTGATCATTGATCCTCAAAAGCCTTAGAGCAGTGTATTCTTCAGTCCCAGTAAGGCTCTGAAGGGCTTTACACCCAAACTTGTCTTTTTGTCAGTTCAGCTCAAGCTACTTGACAGTGTGGGCACATGGAAGGAAACCTGAAGCTTTGGAAGCTGGCCATATATTATACTCTTTTGCAGGATATAACCCGTATAGCTAAGCCTATGCAGCAGTGATCAATATGAACAGCATCTGCAATAAGCACTTATAAGGAACTGCCTTTTTCATTCCCATCTCTCCTTTGCAGTGCTTAAAAATCATATGTCAATTGTGGGAAAGTAAATAAAACTAAAAAAGTTAGTTACATTATGGTGTGTGTGTGTGTGTGTGTGTGTGTGTGAATGAGTAAGAGAGAAACACACAGAGGGAGTATATGTGTTTGTATGAATGAGTGATATAGAGACAGAAAGACAGACAGACATACAGAGGCTGAGGGAATGTGTTTCAGTGTGTGTGTGTGTGTGTGTGTGTGTGTGTGTGTGTGTGTGTGTGTGTGTGTGTGTGTGTGTGTGTGTGCACGTGTGTGAGACAGAGACAGAGAGTGATTGTACTTCTTAACTTCTTAGCTGAAGAATTCTGGAAAAAGCCAACAATAATATATGACCAAACCAAAATCAGAAACATTTTAAATATTACCCAAGTCTACTTAAAAAGTTGATAGAGCAAAAGGTTCAGCATCAACATGCTTTTTCTGAACAATAAGATGTATGAAAAGTCTGACATGTTTTAAGGCACAGAACAGAAATATGTAGCCAAAATCTTGTACATTCTACAAATGCATGGAGAGTGGAAAGGTTACGTTGGAGGGGGAGATGCAATCCTTCGCACAGTATGTATTTTTTCATGGATTTGATGCAATGAGACATCTTTGGTGTAGACAGTCAACAAAGTGGTTGCCCATTTGCTGGGCCTGTGTGTGTGTGTGTGTGTGTGTGTGTGTGTGTGTGTGTGTGTGTGTGTGTGTGTGTAAGAGAGAGAGAGAGAAAGAGACTGCACTTCTCAACTTCTTTGCTGAAGAATTCTGTAAAAAGCAAACAATGCCTGACTGAACCAAAATCAGGGCAAATTTTAAATATTACCCTAATTCACTTAAAAAGTTGATCGAGCAAGACGTTCTGCATCAACATGATTTTTCTGAACAATAAGATTTATGGAAAAAAACAGACGTTTTAATGCACCAATCAAACATAAGAAGCAAAATCATGGACATTCTACAACCTACTCTTAACGTTGATGGTGTGTCAGTGCTTCATGAAACGGTCAATGCAGTAGACTAAGGAGCAAAGAATGAAGTATTTTGTACTATTCAGATAAATGGCAAACCCACAGAACTCAAAGTTGATAAAGGTTCTAAGTGCAATGTTATGTCTGCAGAAACATTTGCTAGAGTATGTAAAGGTGAAAGGTTTGATCTGGAAAGGTGTGCAAAACTTGTTGCTTATGTAGGTGAAGAAATTCAAACTGAAGACTTAGTACTGCTTTCATGTTACTTACAGAAGAGTAGAAGAAGCTACGACTTATTATTTTATGTGGTCAAGAGGCACATTCAGTCATTATTAGAGCTCAAAGACTCTTTGAAAATGGGACTGATTTAATTTAATAAAAAAGTCCATCATGTTATCTTAAAAGACCACTACTCTAATTTTGCCCAGCACATTTTTTTTACCTATGCTGATCTTTTCAAAGACAAAGTAGGCAAACTTCCAGTTGTGTACTCCATGAAGGTAGGCTCAGAGGTCAGTCCAGTTATCAGACCAGCATGTAAAGTTCCAATAGTCATGCAGGACAGATTCAAAGCCAAGTTAGATAAAATGGTGTGACAAGGTGTAATCTGCCGAGAGGAAACTCCAACAGAATGGTATCTTCCATGGTGGTAGCTCATAAGAAAAGCTCAGATGAAATCAGAATATATATTGACACATGGGATTTGAACAAAGCACTAACAGACCTCATCATCCAATGGGCACAGTCGAAGAAGAAACAGCCTTGATGCCAAATGCCACTATTTTGTCTGTCTTAGATGCAAAGAGTTCATTTTGGCAAATTCAGCTTGACAAAAAATCCTCATTGTGCACTACATTCAGTACTCTGTTTGCCAGGTACAGATTTTTGAGAATGCTATTTTGGAAAAATTCTGCAAGTGAAGCCTTTCAGTATGCAAAGGAGCAATTTTTTTTCTGGGTATCCTTGTGCTGTCATAGTAGACGATATAATGTTAGGAGGTTGTGATGAAGCTGAGCATGACAGAAACTTCAACAAAGATCTAGAAAGGACACGTCAAATGAATCTTAAGCTCAATACACAGAAATGCAAATTCAGGGTACAAGAAGTTCCTTATGTTGATCATTTATTTTTGAGTACAGACCTATGACCAGATCCTTCAAAATACCCATTCTTAAGATGCCATCTCTAGACAATGTTCAACCCTTGCAATGTTTTCTTGGCATGGTCAACTGCCTAGGCAAGTTCATTCCAGACTTGAGCCAACTTTCAGTGCCGCTCAGAGAGCTGAGACATAAAGATGTATCCTGGTCTTGGTCAGAGCAACACCATAGAGCATTTGAAGTCCTAAAATTGAGAATTACCAGTCTGCCATTGCTCAGATACTTTGATGCCCCCAAGCCAGTTACACTTTCCTGTGAGGCTTCGAAGTTTGGAATGAGTGCAGTTATTCTACAAGAGGATCAACCTGTTGCTTATGCATCGAGAACTCTTACCCAAACTGAACAGTAGTAATCCCAGATTGCAAAAGAGCTTGTGGCAATTATGTTTGCATGCTTGAAGTTCCATGATTATGTTTATGGTAGACCTATCCAGACTGAAGCAGATCACCAACTGCTAGTCACAATCCTGAGTAAGCCAATGTATTCAGCTCCAGCCAGACTGCAATGTATGATGCTGAGATTGCAAAAGTACAATTTCAAACTTGTCTACAAGGCAAACTTCTTTATCTTGCTGATACATTATCCAGATCACCCAGAAATACCACGGAACAGAATGACAATCAAGGTTTTCAATTGCCTGATGATTTTGAAGTCATGGAAGTGAATACTTTTTCTTCCACACATCTTGACAAGCTTAGAGAACACATAGCCACAAATCCAGTTTTACAGAGGCTCAACCATTTTATCAATCAAGGATGGCTGTCAAAGCAATTCACTTACCACAAGAAGTGCAGCCTTATTTTCCATACAGAGATGAGATTTTGTCTGGCAAAGGTATCATAATGAAAGGTCCAAAAGTAATTGTTCCAAAATCCTTGCAACCTAAGTACATTACTATCTTGCATCGTGGTCACCCAGGAACATAATTTACCAAAAGAAGGGCAAGAGAGATAGTATTTTGGCCTTTTATATCACAAAACATTGAGAAGGCACTTTCTTCTTGTTCAGTAGGTAATAATACAAAGCCCCAAAAACTCACCAAGCCAGTTAAAGGACTTCAAGGCACAAAAGAAGTAATCCACAAAGAACAGCAAAGAAGTGTGTTGTTTTATTTATTAAAAGTTTGAGAATTTGAAAACTCAGAGCATTGGACTTCTTTGTTGGTCTTTGTGTAATAGTACAAAGCCTCATCAACAGAAAGAACCACTTCTGCTTGACCAGATTTCAGAACTACCTTGGTCAGCAGTAGCCACTGATATCTTCAAGAGGAATGGTCAACATTATTTGGTATTAGTAGACTTGTACTCCAATTTGTTGGAGATTGACATATTTCCTAACCTAGCATCTAGTACTGTTACTACTAAGATGAACTATCATTTTGCTGTTCATAGAAGTCTGCAGAAAGTTATTTCTGACAATGGCATGCAGTTTACAGGCCAACAGTTCAAAAGATTTGCAGAAGAATGGTACTTTATCATGAAACAAGTAGTCCAGAGTACCGTCAAATGGTTTGGCAGAGCGTGCAGTTCAAAGTGTAGAACAGTTACTTGAGAAGTCAAAACAAGATAACACTGAAGTTTTCTTGAATCTCTTGAATGTCAGAAATATTCCTTGAGATAAACATCTTGGTTCACCTGCTCAGAGACTTCTGTCAAGACAAACCAGGACCACATTACCATTCTAGTCAATTGTTGGTTCCATGTGTCAAGAAAAATAGATCAATGAAAGCCAGTCTGTTGAAAAAGCGCCTATCCCAGAAGTCCTACTATGATAAGACCAGTAAACTGCTCAATCCATTAAGAGAGGGAGAAGTGGTAAAGATGCAAATGTCCATAGGTTATGATCTGATTGGTGCCATGGAAAATATTGGTCCATAGCCGAGATTTTACATTATAGAATCAGAAGGAGCAACATTTAGGCTGAAATTGAAACCTTTGAGACCAGTGTCCGAGCCTATACCACAGCAAATAGCCTGTGAGAAAGGTTCTTTATCTCAGAGTTTGTAGTCTAGTATTCCAGTTCCAGAGGAAGTTCCAGAGGACATTCCTGTTCTTATGACAAATCCTGAAGTTCCTGAAAGGAGTTCTGCACCACAGACTGTACCTGTTGCTAAATCTAGCCCCCACTGTTATGTCATGAGATATGGTCGACTCTCTAAACCCTGTAGGAGATATAAACAACTTGAACATGAACATTGGAATTTTGTTCCTATGTACATAGTAATGTATGCCTAGCTCTAACATTATTTTGTATGAAGAGCAATCTTTTTAAGAGAGAGGATGTAGATCAATAAATGTGTATATACGTTTAAGAAGCTATCCAAGGGCTTGCAGTAGAGTATAAATACTGAGTACATGTGAGCCTGACTGCCATTTTGCAGTTAGCTGTTGAAATGTGAACATGTATGCATGTATGCTATGTTTTTTTGTATTTAAAGATGCTGCTACCCATCCTGATGTGTTTGTATATATTAAAGCATCTGAACAAAATCCCAAGCCTTCTTATTATTTGTAATAGAGATGAATGAGTGACAGTAACACAACACCTTTTATTCTAGCAACCTTCTAAGCTTATAAGAGCAATATTTAAAATATGTCCCTATTTTTGGGCCTTTGTCACCCCATTATTTTTGGCTTTGTCCAGATTTCTTCTGCTAAGAGGTTGACAGATATGCATCTGAAAGATGTCCTCAAAGAGGTTATCGAGGGTATGCATGATGGCAACAGTATCATCTTGTGGAACTTGACCAGGTCAAGGAATTTGACACAAATCCACAATGAGGTATTCAATCAGCACTGTCATATGTAGCCGTAAACAATTATATCACCAAATGGGTAGACCAGTGTATCACATACATGGCATCTCACTACGCTGAAATGTGTGATGTGACCTACATCTCAGGTACGGTGATCAGGTCTGTACAACAGGGCTGTCTGCAAGGGACTTTTCTGTCCATTATTTAAGTGATGGACATCACAGATGACATACACATCTTGTGTCCAAACAGCTGCCTAAAGCAGTACACATTGTGGGCAATCATTGACTCCATCTGTGATATTAGTATAATACAGACAGTATCAACACATACCAAAAATTGCTGCCACAGATATGACAACACCTGCAATGACAAGAAAACATGGGGGGCTTTGTTATGTCAGTAAAACAAACACACAGCCCAAGTATAACGTGGACATCACACCCTATAATCAGACCAATAAGTATATGATCTGTGTCCGGGGGTTGATGGCAGGAGGAACTTCTACCAGCATGTGGTCACAGTATTGAATACTGCCTTTTATGTAACACAAATACTGAGTATGTTAAGGACATTCACATCAGAGGCCATAATACCTCTATAGTCCCCAGCCTTCATCACACCAATAACTTAATACAATTTATCATTCTTTATGTACGTCCCTATACATCTTCCAGTCATGTGTAACCACCTTTGTCACAGTGAGCTGTTACAAAGCTTATTGGCCATACCTAGGTATTCTTTTTGTGGCATATACATGATTGTCTGATGGTGTGGCACACTAATCAAGTTGTTACACCAGATGCATGTGTGCTACCTGATCTGGTGATAGACACTGTGAAGAAATTAGAAACTGTCATTTGTGCTAGCATGTATTCCTGAGGTTTTGTACATAATTTCAGATTAACTTGTGTAATATATGCCAGCATGACTAGATATGATATTGTAAATAAGTTCTTACCTGTTGATTTATAATCTATATGTACAGAATGTTTTAAAGACTTGAACATTGTTACTTTATATTTCTAACTGTGCATATTTGTGAAGAAGATTTTAAATGCAGACTGGCTCAGAATCAGCTGATCTGCAGAAGATGCCAACGGAATGTTGACAGTTGCTATGTGTTACTGTCAGAGGCTGAAAGACAAGAAGGAACTTTAGTAAACAGCTGTCAGTTGATTTTAAAAATATGAAATGAAAATTAGAACTGGAACAGTTGTGACAGTTAAGCTAGTCTATAAAAGAGATTGCTGATCACTGTTGAAGTCACTTACAGTAGTTGTCAGTTAACAGCCAGTTATAGTTGCCAGTTGTAGTTGTACTGTGCAGTGGATACCCAAAAGGACTCAGCAGGAACTGGAAGCCTGGCTTTACACTGTTGTAATAATTTAGTTTTGATAAGGGACCATGTTCTTTAGTCAGATAGAAAAGTTATAACTAATTAGTAAGAATTTTTTAAAATGCTGGATTTCTGTCCTACAGTATTGCTTTCATTTTGCTGGTTATCAAGTTATGTTTGTTTATGGCAAATTAATGTTTTATATTTTTTAATCATCTTGCTCATTATTAAATATGTGTATTAACTTACATTGTGGCTGGTCAATTAGTGTTTTCCTTAGTGATTTGAGAGTGCTTATACTGCTTTGATAACTTCCTGGTCACTCAGAAAGCCTGGCTGCTTTAGGTCAGTTGCTATCATTTGTTTTAATATTTTCATAACTGGATACCCCTTTAAATGGGCATGTAGGCTCTCCAATTGGTGGTAGCATGTTACCGTATTTTGGGGAGGGGCACAGCTGGAAATTTGTGTCAGGCTTTCCCAGAAGTGTTTGGATGTGTGAGATTTAATTTATTTAAGTGTGAGGTATCAGAAGTCTTAAACTGGGACACATTGCTTTAAACTGTGTAATAAGGAGTTACATTAAGGGTGGACAGAAGTATACAGTCCAGTCCCAGGTTATAGAGCATGTTCCTGTTGTGCTGTTAGGGGAAAATATTACTTCTGTTTATGTGATGGTCTCCTATCAGTCAGTAGTGAAGATTGAAATGCCTTAATTACTGACCCAGGATAGTAAGAGACTTCACATTTTCTAGAGTTTCTGTGATTTAAAAAGTTTGTTTCAGCTACATATTGTACTTATTTTACTGCCTGCACTTTAACAAAGTTGTTTTTGTGTTTAAATTACCTGTTTAACTGTTGTAGGCTACACACTCAAGCGTTATAACATTTCTGTGCATTTAAAGTGTTTTTTGATTGTATCTGCTTTATTTTCTGAAAAAAAAACCCCCAAAAATACTTGTTTTTCCAGCTTTCTAAGCTAGTATAGTCCGGTTTTCAGGTTAGTGCTGAATTCAGGGCTGTGTTACAAGTTTCTGTGTTTGCCCATACCTTACTTGGATACAAGGAAGTTTCTCTGTTCACTGTGAGAGGGGGAGCTTTGAGCAGCCTATCTGTCCCTGGAGGAGTGGTTTCAGCCCAGAAATTAGTAGTTTATTGGCGATTTTGGGCTAATTTCTATCTCTTTCATTTCCCTGCTATAAAACCCACATTTGCAAGATTTTTGTGCTAGTATACAGCTCAGCAAGTTCGTGCCTGGTGCCCTGCAGAGCTCTACAGCAGCAGAGACAAAAGAGAGACTTTGCAGTGATTAAGTATCATTTTTCTGCATATTATTGCTGCCTTTAGCTAATTCCACCTAAAACACCAATTTTCTAGAGTTTCTGTGATTTACAAAGCTTGTTTCAGCTACATATTGTACTTATTTTACTGCCTGCACTTTAACAAAGTCATTTTTGTGTTTAAATTACCTGTTTAACTGTTGTAGGCTACACACTCAAGTGTGATTGCCATTTCTGTGCATTTAAAGTGTTTTTAATTGTATCTGCTTTATTTTCTGAAAAAAATATATACTTGTTTTCCTGCCTTTCTAAGCTAGTATAGTCCAGTTTTCAGGTTAGTGCTGAATTCAGGGCTGTGTTACAAGTTTCTGTGTTTGCCCATACCTTACTTGGATAGAAGGAAGCTTCTCTGTTCACTGTGAGAGAGAGAGCTTTGAGCAGCCTATCTGTCCCTGGAGGAGTGGTTTCAGCCCAGAAATTAGTAGTTTATTGGCCATTTTGGGCTAATTTCTATCTCTTTCGTTTCCCTGCTATAAAACCCGCATTTGCGTGGTTTTGCATGCCAGGCAGCACCGGATAGCTAGGGTATAACTATTCCCAGCTCCACAAAGTCTACTCTTCAATTTTTCCCTTGGAACTAGACAAATGTTCAACTTAAGCACTAAAACCATTCACTTCTCATACCAGCACTTACTCAAAACTCATAGCAAGCACTAATAAACCTTAGCACTAGATCCCCCTATAATGTAGAAAAGGACAAGTGTCTCTATTCGACCTTACCATAGACAATCAGTAAACAGTTCACTGTACCTATCCAGGCAAGTCCAAAGGGCAGTTTCAGGTGTACTCTCTGGTCCAACTGGTGAATCTGGGCATTTTGAGGCAATATTACAATTGCCTCATATACACAGACAACCCTCTCCTCCTTCCACCAAACACTAATACATGCGAGAGATGCAATTATACAGCCAAACTGGAGGCTAAGCTCTCTCAACCCAAGACTGGACCAGGCAGTCAAGAGGAGAAGGGAATTACTTGCATCACACCATCAGTCTCACATAGACCTATGAAACCAGCACCAGCAAAAAACACACATAAATACACGAAAACATACTCGGAGGCTCTAAATAAAAATCTACAAAAGCAACAGAGACCTCCAAAGCAGACATCCAAGCAACCTCAACCCCCCAACACAAACCATAAAACACATACTTCACAAAACCAGTGTGCCACACAATCACAGCCCTTAAGGCAAAATAACATACCCAACACACTAGTAATAGGTGACTCTATAGTCAGGCACACTGGCATCCCACTCACTAGGCTAAACAAAGAGAAGGTTACTGTTAGTTGCCTGTCAGGTGCCAGGATCCGCCACATAACACAAGCACTCAGGTCACTCCAGAACAAGTACAAATATGACTCTGTCATTGTCCATGTTGGTGTGAATGACCTGAGCCGTACCTCCCTGGACTACATGAAAAGAGACATGGAGGAGCTCTCTGATCATGTAGCCCAGGCCAGTATGTTCCTGACCCTGAGTAGCATCCTGCCCTCACCAGGAATGATACCATGGTATAGAGAAAAAATTATCAATTTCAACAACTGGCTAAGCTTCTGGTGTCATTAAAAGGGGATCCAGTGTCTGTCAGCCTGGGATGACATGCTCGACAAGCCACTCTGCTTTGCTAGAGACGGCTTGCACCTGTCACCCTTAGGCTTTTGAATACTGGCCAAGGCTCTTGCCACCCCCATAGTGCCTTTCTTAGGCAAGGCTCAAAAGACAAACCCACAGCCGTAAATAGCACAAGTAACAAAACTGAGGGTAATGCTACTCAATGCCAGAAGTCTAAACCTCAAAATGCATGCACTCGAGGCACTCCTCAGTATGGAGAAAATCAATATATGTGCAGTAACAGAAACCTGGTTTAAGGCTCCAGAGAGCCCCCCAGCACTACCAGGCTACAACTCATACCATACATTTTGGCCACAAAACCTGGACCGAAATACAAAAGGCGGGGGAGTATCCATATTCACCAAGGATACCCACACTTCCAGGTTAGTGGCACAGCACGATGCTTCAGAGATCATCCACGTGCAACTAACAATGTGCAAAACTGCTATTCAAATTGTAGCTTGCTGCAGATCACCCACCATGTCCCAGGACCCCCACTCCGCATTCCTGGAAACTCTGGGAAAAATAAAGGTCCTACCAAACACCCTGATATTGGGTGATTTCAATTACCCAAACATTAACTGGGAGAACTACTTAAGTACAAACTCCCTTGCCCAACATTTCCTAGAATTTATAAACTCAAATGCCTTATATCAACTGGTCAACACCCCCACCAGAGATGACAACATATTGGATCTGGTCTTCACCAACATGGGCAGCCGGTTTTCCACACTGGAGGTCAACCCCTCGCTGGTAAGATCTGACCATAAACTAATCACTCTGGATATCCACATTCCGCCACCAACCCTGGTCAAAGAAACCACCATGAAAAACTTTTCAAAAGCAAACTTCACGTTACTTAAGACCGAGATGGGAAGTTTCAAAGCCCCCATGCTAAAGGATAACGCTGTCCAAGCTGCAAAATCCTTTACTAATGCACTCTATGGGCATCTGCAAGAATGCATGGATCATGCTATCCCAAACAAAACCAAGACTCACTCCTCCAAGAAAAGGAAACCAGTCTGGTGGACCCCTGCCATAAACAAGCTATACAATAGAAGGAGGAAACTAGTACAGAAAAGAGTAAAATCCCAAGAAGGGAAGACATCCCTGATCAGTATCAGCAAGAAACTATGTTCCCTCATAAAATCATCCAAGGCTAGCTTCGAAAGAAAAAATTGCCATGGACTCCAAAGAAAACCACAAGGCATTATTTAGCTATGACAAGAATCTAAATGGCAATTCTCAGAGCTGCTCAGTGTTAGTGCAGAAAGGCACAAAATACACTGAACCGACTGATATAGCCAACATCCTGGCAAACAGGTTCAGTGCAAACTTCACCCCCCTCTCACCACCAAAAAGGCCCATAACTATACCAGAAGAATGAAGTGCCCCTGAAATCACAGACACTCAGATGAAAACAGCCCTCTCCAAAGCAAAAACACAGCATCAATGCGACCGGACGATGTCCCAGGCTGCGTCCTGCATGAGCTCAAAGATGATCTAACCCCTCACCTAAACACACTGTTTAAACTTAGTCTCTCCACAGGCTATGTGCCCACAGAGTGGCGTACAGCAATGGTTATTCCACTCCACAAAGGTGACGTCACAATGGACCCCGGGAACTATCACCCTATAAGCCTGACTAGCTTTATCTGCAAAGTTATGGAGTGCATCATCGTGGATCTCATTAACAGATACATTGGAAACCTCCAAACACTGGACCCTACCCAGTTCTGGTTTGTTAAGGGCAGATCATGCCTCCTAAACCTGGTGGACTTCTTTGAGACAGTTACCATGGCTATAGATGAGGGAAAGGTGGTCTACACAGCTTACATAGACCTCGCAAAGGTCTTCAACACCATTCCCTACTCAGATATTATAGACAAGCTCACCAGCCTGAACATAAACCCCTACATCATGAGACGGATTGCTGACTGGCTCACAGACAGAACCCACATGGAAAGAATTGTGGGAGCTAGGTCTGACTCTAAACCGGTTACGAGTGGTGTTCCCCAGGGCTCAGTCTTAGGACCCCTCCTGTTCGGCATATACTTCTCAGAGCTACAGGCAAGCACAGGAGGACTATGGCTGACCAAGTTCGCAGACGACTGCAAACTAGGGGCTATAATTGACTCTCTGGCTGACACAGACATCCTCCAAAAGGGTCTCACTGAGACAGATACCTGGTGTCAAAACCATGGCATCAAGCTAAATGCCAAAAAGTGCATAGTCATCCCCTTTGGAAAAAAACAAAGTACCCACAAACTACCACATAGGTGGTATCCCCCTAAATACGGCAGATGTAATACGGGATCTGGGGACCCAAGTAGATAGTAACCTCTCCTTTGATAATCACATTGCCAAAATGGTTAGAAAATCCTTCTATGTGGCCCATCTATTCACAAAAGGGTTTGCATCCAGATTGAAAGAGGCCATTGGGCAACTCTATGCATCAGTCATCAGACCCATTATAGAGTACAATGCCCCATTTGGGATGTACCTTACAAGACACCTGCAACAACTGGAAAGACCACAGAAATACCTCACCAAGAGGATGACTGGCTTCAAGCAAATGCCCTATGCAGCTCGGCTGAAGAAACTTCAACTGTACTCGGTTGCATACCGCCTACTCAGAGGTGATCTCTGCCTGGCATACAAGGCCATGTCCAACCAAGAATTGATGGACATGCTCCACCTAAAGGAAACCATATCCCCTCGAGCCACACACTCCAGGGATCTAAACCCCACCACAACAATAAATAGGTCATGCTGGAGGGATAGATTCCTCTCCCAGAGACTTCCCATGCTCTGGAACAAGATTCAAATCTACATTAGGCAGAGCTCCTCACTAACCCTCTTCAAGAGAAACCTTGACGAGTGGATGGGAAACAGAAGGTTTACCCCAGGGATCACTTCAATGGCTCTGCTGGACAGAGGCACAGGGAACTAATCTAAGGGGATGGCGAAAGCCAACACATTCCAGCTAGGCTTATAAATGCCTTCGGGCAGATAGCCTAGTACCTACCTATAAACCTATGCACCTATGAACTGTCCAGATTTTTACAGAATGTCCTGATTTTTGTCTCCTATTTTTGATCCTTTTCTCATAAAACTATGGTTTTCTGGCAAACCACTGACATGTCATTGCAGATTGAAGTAAAAAAAAATAATGACAGACATTTGAGTTTCAAACTTTATGCATTTCAGCAAATTCATGCTAATGTAACACCTATTATTGTATTAGCAATATTTCAAAAATGTCCCTATTTTTGGGGCTTTGACCTCCATTATTTATGGCTATGTCCAGATTTATTGCTCTGAGAGATTGAGAGGTATGTTAGTTTGAAATCCTTCAGAATGTGTATCTTAACACAAACCCCTGGTAATTCTAGCATATTTCTATAGGGCATCTATGTCAAATATGTCCTTATTTCTGGGTCATTGTCCCCGCTTTATGTTGGTCTTTGTCCAGATGTGTTGCACTAAGAGATTGGGAACTGTCTGTGAAGCTGTGGTGATTATTCTGGCATTCCATGCAAAATCACAGACTGTCAGTGCTCTGGTTTCCACAGGTGTGCTACATATGTTGGCTTTCAGGATTTCATGGCTGGCAACACTGTTGCCAGCCATGAAACCTCACTTAAATGTGGTGCAAGGGCATGAATATGCGTTGTACACTGCTGCTCACCATACATCAGCTAACACACATGTAAACTCCATGTAGGCTTTGTGCAAAGTCTGCACAGAGGTTATTGATTCCCTGGGAATGTGTGTCCTTCACTGTTTTTTGTTTTTCGTGTGAAGTGGCTGTTGATTATTTTACAGTCACTGTTAAAACTTACACCTGGTTTTCAGTTTCATTATTCCATTATCTACACCACGGTACCAATGCCCACCTTTTTTATTGCACTAACCACATTTACAACTTTTATCTTTACAATTTTTTTTCAGATTATAAGCAACTTTTGATTACGACAAGGAGGGGTCTTTGACTTAAAGGGTATGTCACCTGCTGGCTAGGCTTTAACTTTTGGCCCATCCCTTAAGTTGAACCACCCTTCCAGCTTGTGGTCAACGGATAATTTCCTGTTTGCTTATCCCACGCCTAAACCATTTACTGTCAGGTATCTTATTCCTCCAGTAAATATATTTGCAACTCTCATGATTTGTCAACCCAAATACTTCCACTTTTGACTTTCTTGTTCCCCATTTTCACCACCACTTGGCAGGTTGCTTGCCATTAATTGCAGAATATCTCCACTTTTTTTACTTTATCAACAAATAAATAGACCCAGAGCCAGTTATGAAAAAAATCAAAATCAGAGAAAATGTAAAATGTTCACAAATTTTAATGAAAGTCTATATATTATAATACAAATTTATATTACTATTAAAATATTAATCTTTTCCAAGTACTACAGAAAAAGTAATTAACATTTCTCATAATCTGGGATATGGCAAAGGCTTTAGTGAGTTTGTATTGCCCACAAGGAGGACTGGCGGGGGCTATATGTGATCTTTCTATACTTGTGGACCCCTGGGTATGTATAGTTCTGACTATACTTGCTACTGTGAACTTCCAGAGACAGACTGAGAACACTGGCCCATAGGAGGAGCTCTACTGGAACATGAAGGGCTACCATACCATCAACTTCTAGGTAATGTGTGATGTTCGGGGATGCATCATTAACATGTAGGTCCAGCAATCTAGCAGATCCCATAATTCCCATATCTGACCCACAAGCTCACTACCACTTCTTCCTGCAAGGTACGATGCCCCATGGTCACCTTGTTGGTAAGTGTGAAGTTTTCTTGTTTATAGTAATCTCTATAGGTATATATATTTTTAATGCATTGTTTAGGGCTAATATATTTTCCTTTATGTCCCCCTTTTTTCTTTTCCATGTAATGCAGTTTGCTGTCTCAAACCTTGGCTGATGACTCCAGTCTGTAAACTTAGGGGAGCTGCTAAGGAATGCTTTAACACCATCCTACTCCAGACATAGATTTTCACCTAGCGAGTGTTTTGCCTACTGAAAGTACATTTCCATTGCCTGGACAAGTCTGATATTGCCCTTCAGTTTGACCTTGTTACTCCATGCAGGATATTTACTTCATGCTTTGTTCTGCGCATGATTATGCAGTGATCTGGTGGTCAATGGACTCATGATACAGTGCAACTTCTGCTGTCATTCCTTCCACTAATGTCAAAAGCATTGGTGGCCAGCTCATGGCAGTAACATGGGATGCCTAGTGGCAGGATCATGCAAGGCATACAACTGCGCAGGCAAGGAGGCAGCATCTAGTCCACAACTATGGATCATGATTTTCAGGTAACTGTACCTTTAGTAGAAAGTTACATAGATACACTTAATGCATGCAGTGTTACCTGCATACTATACTGAGTGGTGCATGGCCCACTGTCACTGTACATCAGACATTTTCATTCCTTTTTAAAGAAATACTTTTTACCCAGGGAATTACTTGTTTGATTTACTTGTATTTAGTGGCAGCATGCCAACACTCTGATTCCTAATTGTCAGCTGCAAGCTGTGCCATTAATGGTTAAGGCATAAATAAACATGTTGGAGGTGACAGTTTCTTTCTTGCTTTATGTGTTTTGTTTAGTGCAACATAATTGCTGTTTTCAGGAGTTACAGTGGTGAAGCAGCACTGCTCATCATCTGATGCTTGCTCAGGTAAGACTGCAAGAAGTAAAAGAAAAGAATGTCTATTCTGGCATGTATAGATGCAGTTTTCCATTTGAGAGATTGTGATGAGTCCACAATTCCTGAAAGCAAAGCAGTATTAGACTGCTTGTATGTCTTGCTGACTTTTTACTGTTTTTCAGATACAATAAAGAACTTCATTGTTCTGCAAAGTTGTGATTACTCATGCTTTACTTTACTGATTTTGGAATTTAAAATTAGCTATAAGGTTTCTTTCATGTATCCTCTTGGATGTTGCTTTGTGGTATATGGTCACATTAGACTACACATCAAAGTAATCACATCAAAAATGGGCACAAATCCTTCTGTCATTATAAATAATAAGCCTCATTGTTTGTGCAGTGCTGACGATCAAGTGTCAACAGTGCTCATTTCAGTGGCAGGATTTATCACAGTAGCACATATATATGCCTGTTCTTAGAGTCCCCTGCAAAGATCACACTCTACTGCTTTAAATAACAGTTTGTACAACCACAGAGAAATGATCTTCATCTTTTTCTTTCGGCTGCTCCCGTTAGGGTTCACCATAGTGGATCATCTGTTTCCATTTCTTCCTATTTTATGCATTTTCCTCTGTCACACCAACCACCTGCATGTCCTCTCTCACCACATCCATAAACCTTAATTTAAGGCCTTCCCTTTTCCTCTTGCCTGGCAGCTGCATCCTTAACATCCTTCTCCCAATATACCCAGCATCCCTCCTCAGCACATACATATATACATACATACAAATGTTTCAAGCACGGGCATGAAGCCCTTCTAGCTTGCCAACATGTCCAAACCAACAGTCTTGCTTCTCTGGCTGTGTCTCCAAACTGTCCAACCTGAGCTGACCCTCTAATATACTCATTTCTAATCCTGTCCATCCTTGTTACACCCAATGCAAATCTTAACATCTGTAAATCTGCCACCTCCAGCTCTGACTCCTGTCTTTTCATCAGTGCCACCATTTCCAACCCATATAACATCGCTAGTCTCACTACCATCTTGTAGACTTTCCTTTTCACTCTTACTGGTACCCGTCTATCACAAATCACTCCTGACACTCTTCTCCACCCACTCCACTCTGCCTGCATGCTCTTCGTCACCTCTCTTCCACTTTCACCATTAGTCTGAACTGTTGATCTCATGTATTTAAACTCATCCACCTTCGCCAGCTTTACTCTCTGCATCCTCACCTCCCTACAAGATGTCAGCACCTTGTCTGGCAGCTGCCTTCCTGGCTCTTGATGTGTGTTTTGTGTTTTTGTGTTAAAATTGTGGATTTTGTTGCATTTTCTCTGCCTGTGGAGTCCTTTCTGACTTCATTAGGTGTGCGGTTTGTCTGCAGCCTTGGTCTGTTTGATCATTGGATTGTTTGTGTTTGAAGATTTATGCTGGTTGCGGATGCTCAGTTGGCTTGATGCAGTTGGCTTTTGTCTGCTGAGGGAATCGGATCAGATATTGTTGGTCAGTGGGACTGGACTGGTCCTTGATGATGTTGCCAGTGTTGGAGATGAGACAATGGAAGTGTGGAAGGAGGAGATTGTGGGATATCTTGGGACAATAGCTGAACTGTTTGAGGCCAATTGAGCCTTCTGTTGGTGACAAAGGTGATGGGTGCAGATAGCAGAAGACCCAACTATGTCAGACTGTTCAAATCTGGAGTTGAGGTTCTGTTCATAGGATCATAAGATCATAGGAGGTTACTAGGCTAATGGTCCTGGAGATGTTACAAGGCTAGTCAAGAGTTTATCCCCCCAAAAAACCTCAGTCAGCACCTGCTGCCACTGTCAGTGAAGAACACAGGTGGAACCCCTGGGACAAATTTGTGGTTTCCTTTCCACTCATCAAGGTTGCATTTGAAGAGGGTCAGCCAGGTGCTCTGTTTGACATGTATGGTTCTGTTCCAGAGACTGGGTAGCTTCTGGGAGACAAACCTGTTTCTCCAGGAGGTTTTGTTGATGTTGCATATAGGATTCAGGCCTTTCAAGTGGGAAATGCATGAGGAGTTATAGTTATGGATATGGAGCATCTCTAGTAGGGCAGAGTCCGAGATTGCCTTGTAGGCAAGACACAGATCACCCCTGAGCAATCTGTACGATACCAAATAGAGTGATAGTGATTTGAGCCTGTTCACATAGGACAGGTGTTGGAGGTTATGGATTCTCGTTGTGAGGAATTTCAGTGACCTTTCCAGTTGTTGCAGATGTTTGAAGAGGCAAATACAAAATAAGGTGTTATACTCAATTATTGGTTTAATGAGGGAGGAGTATAGAGAGGTAATCACCTCCTTTTCTCTGGATGCAATCCCTTTACTTACAAGATGAACCAAGTAAAAGACTTTTCTGATGACTGCCGCTTCATGCTGGTTGAATGTGAGGTTATTATCAACCTGAGTGCCCAGGTCTCTCACCACAGGTTGTGTGCTTAGGGGGTTGTTGTTGATGTGGTAATTAGTAGGGGCCATGTTTTTGCCAAATGGTATGATGATACATTTTTTTGCATTTAGCTTAAGGCCATGACTTTGGCACCAGTCATTAGTTGCTGTGAGACCCTCTTGTAGTATGTTAACATCATTTGGGAAGTCAATGACAGCACCCAATGTAAAGTCTTCCACAAACGTGGTCAGCCAATGGCCTTTTGTCTTTGCCTGGTCCTATGAGAAGTAGATGCCAAACAGAAGGGGTCTCAGGACAGATCCCAGGGAGCTCCACTAGTGACAGGTCTGCTATCGGAGGTGGAAGTGCCTATTTTGACTTTGAGAGTCCTGTCAGTAAGCTAGTTGGCAACTCACCTAATGAGATCAGGATTTACTCAAAGTTGTGTTAGTTTTTGATTATGCCTGAGAGGGGGATTGTGTCAAAAGCATTGGCCAGGTCACAGTAAGCTGTATGCACTGACTTTCCCTCATCCAGTGCCTTGGTGACAATCTCAAAGAAGTCAGCCAGGTTCAACAGACAAGATCTGACCTTGACGAATCCAAACTTTGTGGGGTCAAATGCTTGGAGAGTGTCTATATTCTTGTTTATGAAATTCATAATAATATGCTCAATGGCTTTACAGATCAGTCTTGTCAAGCTAATGGGGTGATAGTTTCCAGGGTCAGTAGTGGCACCACGTTTGTGCAAGGGGATGACAATGGCAGTTCTCCACTCTGCTGGAATGAAGCCTGTACTTAAGCTGTGGTTGAATAAGCTGCTCAGTAGTGAAGCCAGTTCTTACTGGAGATGGTGCAGAATGCAGCCTGGGATACCATCAAGTCCCATGGAAGCTGTGTTCTTTGCCTTGGATAGGGCCTTTAGCACTTGATCTATGGAGATGTGCAGTGCGGGACAAGTATCAGGGATATTGAAAGGGCCTTTGGGGGAGTTAGCAGGGTGAACTTTGCTCTGAACATATCTGCTAGCTGATAGGCTAATTCAACAGGATCTGTATATGTGATGCTGTTACGTACTAATTCAGAACAAATCTGAGCTTTGTTGTGGAGGTTCCTGATGTAACTGAAGAAGGATTTGTGGTTTCCCTTTGTTTCAGAGGCTAGTTTTGATTCATAATTGGCTTTAGAGGTTTTCACTAGTGATCTAATTTGCTTGTTGAGGCGAAGGAGGGAGATTTTCTAATTTGGAATATGTTCCATTTTACCCTTGGACAACAGTTTCTTCTTTTTGTTGTAAAGCTTGTTGGTAGAGGATGTCCACTGTGATGCCCATGCACTGGTCTAGCAATCAAGGAGCCTCAATCATCACCAACATCAGCTAGGGGTGCCCATGTTTGGAAAGGATAATAAATATACACACAGCAAAGCACAATGTCCCTTAAGAGCACACAGGGATCACAGTCAGTCTGGGGTTGGTGTCTCCCTTTCTCTCCATGTCCCCAATGAGACTCCCCACAGGCACAGCTATAAGGTCCAGATCTCAGCCTACTGGGCAAGCTAAAACCTCCAGCACCCACTCTGTCCAACCAGTGCTTTGTATCCCTGCCCAAGTAGCTGACACATACACACGTTGAGATAAGAATTATATAAAGCCACACAGACACTCCTGTGGAAGGCTGGCACAGGTTCTCCAGTTGTGCCCCTTTTACCCAGACTATACAGTAGAAATCACTGCCACCACTCAGCTAATATTTACCAGCTACTCAAAAGCCCTTATGAAAGGGTGTCCAATTATTACTGTGCAATATTATTATCCAAATGGTAAGTGCAACCAAACAGTCAAGACTTATTTGGAGTGACTTGGTAGAGTATCACTATATACATGCAATGTACTCTTAGAGCTTAAATTATCTCTACACAAAACAGCCACAGTTGAAAGGTTTAAAAATATTTAATAGTAAATAATAAAAACACAAGACAATACTTCTTACTACACAGTGCTAGTCAAGAGTTCAGAGCTCACAGAAAAATGCTTAAAATAATATAGTAGAATAGTTCTGATAATAACACAGAAAAATACTTTGACTAGTTGTCCTATTTCCTAGTTATTTCCAAGACAAACACTAAAGTCTAAAATCCTACTTACATATAAAACACAGGCAGATTGGTGAGGTGGCTATTCTCAAGACAAATGCTCTAATGCCCTCATTCTTTCTGTCCTTAAATTGATAACACAGTACCACTGATTCATTTCAGATTACATAATTTCTTTCTGATTCCCAGGCTAACAGACTATCAGAGGTTAATAGCCCCTTTGATCTTGCATCTAGTCAGGAACCAGAGCAATAAATGACATTATACATGCAAATTCTAGACATTAACTCTGGCCTCAAAACAATAGGCAGAATTTCTTCATTCAGACATATTGGCTCCAAGTTTTGACATCAAAGAATTGACTTGTCAGTTTTGTTACAGCAGAGTGCACTGTTGTTACATTTTTTCAGTTCCACATTTAACTCAATTTTTCCATTTAAGAGAACAAGCCTGTGGCTTATATTAACATTTACAATTAACAGAATTAACTACAAAATTCTATCTGGCTAGGCTGGCAGCCTTCACCTATCTTCCCCCCCCCCCCCGGGGAAATCAAGCTAGTTTTTCAAGTGACCCCTGAGAAACATTGCTTGAGAGGGTTAGGTTAGATTTGAGTATACCTTACCCTATTCCCTGTCTTGAAAGCCCATCTGCGATGATGGTACTATAACTGGGGATGAACTTTCTGTAGTACCCTGCTGTCCTTAAGAATGCCCTCACCTACGTTTTGGTAACAGGTGCAGGCCATACCAGAATGGCTTCTACTTTGGAGGTCCTGGCCTTATCTTAACACTCTCCACTCTATGTCCCGGGTAGGAGACCTCTGTCATACCCACCTGACATTTGCTGGGCTTAATGGTCAACCCTGCTCTCTGTAGTCTGTCCAACACCTCCCTGACATGCTGAATGTGCTCTTGCCAAGAATGGCTGTAGATGGCAATATCATCAAGGTAAGCAAGGTTAAGCCCTCCTGCTCCTGCTAGGATATGATCTACCAGCCTCTACAAAGTCGCTGGGGCATTTTTCATCCCAAAGGGCATCTTTATGAACTCATACAAGCCAAAAGGAGTCACAAAGGTTGACTTCTCTGTAGCACTGGGAGTCAAGGGCACCTGCCAGTAACCCTTTTATAAGATCATTGGTGGTAAGATACTTAGCCCCACCTAGCTGCTCTAAGGCCTCATCTGTCCTAGGCATGGGGTAAGTATCTGACTCTGTGTGACTATTTAATTTCCTGTAGTCCACACAAAACCTGGTGCTGCCATCCTTCTTTGGCACCAGCAACACTGGGGAGGCCCAGTGACTGTTGGACTCTTGAATCACCCAAACTTCATACATCTCCTGTATCTCCTCCCTCAGAGTCTGTTTGACTCTCTCAGGCACCTTATAAGGGGCCTGGCTAATAGGCATTTGGGGTCCTGTATCCACCTGGTGGTGCACCGGGTGGGTACTCCTTGGTTTCCTAGTGAACATATCCCCAAACTCCTGTAACACTGCTTGGATTTCTTGAACTTGTGTAGGAGATAGCTGCTGGGACATTGCTAACCCTTCCACTGAGGTGTCAGTCTGAGCCTCACTGAGGAGATCAGTCACCACATCTCCTCCAGACTCCTCCTGCAATCCACTGCAAATGCTCAGCACAAGGGCCTCCTTATCATTGTATGGTTTCATCATGTTAACATGGTACAATTTGTGCTGCTGCCTCCTGCCTAGCAGTTCCACCATGTAGTTAACATCACTTACCTTTCTTACCACCTTGTAGGGTCCCTCCAAAGCTGCTTGCAGCTTGTTGTGTCTGACAGGAATGAGAGCCATTGCCTACTGCCCTACAGCCTACTCTCTAGCTCAAGCATTCCTGTCATACCATACCTTTTCTGTTGTTGGGCTTCTGCCAGGTTTTTCTGGGCCAAGCCCATGAGTTCCCTCAGTCTTGTCCTGAAGTTTAGGACATATGCCACAACAAACTCCTTGTGAGATTCACACTCACCTTCCCACTCATCTCAAATTACATCTAGAGGTCCCCTCACCCTATGCTCATACAGCAACTCAAAGGGTGAAAGACCTGTGGATTCCTGGGTAACCTCTCTGTAAGTAAACAACAGATGGGGCAAATATTTGAATCACTCCCTCTTAAACTGGTCAGCAAATGCCCATAGCATGGACTTGATTGTAGAGTTTAACCTCGCAACAAGACCATTAGTCTGGAGATGGTAGGGGGTGGTTTTCATGTGCTTCATCCCACAGTACTTCCACAGACAAGCCAGCAGGTCTGACATGAAATTGGCACCTCCGTCAGTCAGTATTTCTTTTGGGAAACTTACCCTGCTGAAAATCTCTAACAAAGCATTTGTCACCTTTACTGCCTCAATGGAGGACAGAGCCACTGCCTCAAGGTATTGTGTAGCATAATCCACTACCACTAGGATATACTTTTTCCCTGTGGCACTTGGGGAACTCAGAGGCTCTACAATATCCATAGCTACCCTCTGAAATGGCTCCTTAATCACAGGCTAAGGCATCAAAGGAGCTTTCACCTTGTGTCCTGCCCTGCCTTCCTTTTGGCACTGCTCACAGGTCCTGCAGTACCCTGTTACATCTTTGGAAATTCCAGGCCAATAGAAGTTCTGTATATTACATCTCTTTGTGCATTTTATGCCCATATGACCTGCAAAGGAAATATCATGAGCTATGGCCAGAACTGCCAGACAGTAGGCTCTAGGCACTACCAACTGCTGTATTCTCTCACCTTCTAGCCCTCCCTCAGGGGTCCAGTCTCTATACAGCAACCCTTTGTCCCAGTATACAGAACCCCTCTTCCCTTGAGAATCACATGCCTCCCTAGCTGCCTGCCTCATGTCTTGCAATGTAGGGTCTGAGAGCTGAGCCTGTTTCAACTCTATCTTTGTAACCCTTCCCAGCTCCCCTTCCACAGGAAGTCTGGCATCCTCTGACAGTGGTCTGTCTCTGTCAGCCTGGCTACTACTACTCACCTCTACCTTTGTAGTCACTCTGTCCAAGGGAACATCAGTACCCGCAAGAAGTTGTACCTCAAATTCAGTCTCACTGTAGCTCCCTACCTTAAGTAACCACCTCACCAGTCCTGGCTGCAAGTATGCAGCCTGTCTGGGTCAGCCCCAGGCTACCAGACCCACATGCTTGTCTCCTAGCTTGACTG
Organism: Protopterus annectens; assembly: GCF_019279795.1. Taxonomy (NCBI): domain Eukaryota; kingdom Metazoa; phylum Chordata; order Ceratodontiformes; family Protopteridae; genus Protopterus; species Protopterus annectens. The sequence continues at coordinate 1,534,855,005 of NC_056735.1, forward strand.
CATGTAACTGCATAAACACATGGTACTGCCTCATCTAAATTCTTCCTTATTAGGACATCTGCAGGATGGTAGTTCAGTACCCCTGTTCTCTCAAGACAACCTACTATTGGCATTTTGTCTTTCCCACTTACTGGCTCTCTCACCTTTTGTTCCCCACCTTGGCTCCACGGACATATGTATGCCACATGGCAATACTGGTTGCATTCAAAACATTTAACCCTAGGTCCTGGATGTGTACCTGGACTAGTGGCTTCCCCTGCTACTGGCAGATTCTGTTGGGGTAGTCTGTGTTGCCCACAATGGGTTCCTTTAGATCCATGAGCAGTACTGGGGTTCCCTTTCCTGTGCAGGAATGCCCTGCTTGCTAGGTATAGGTCTCCCTTCTTCCCCTACTTATCTGAAGTAGCACATTTTCTATCAGCTAAATAGATCCTTATGTCCTCAGGCAAAGTGATAAGGGTTTGTTCCCTCACCAAATGGTCTGCCAGCCCTTCAAAAGTGGTGACCTGGCATCCACTCACCCACCTATGAAAATAAGTGCTCAGTTCAGCAAAATATTCATACACACTTTCATCTGCTTTGCATCTATGTTCACAAAACTTTTTCCTATAAGTTTCAGGTGTTAGATTAAAACATTCTAACAACTGATTTTTAACAGCAGTATAATCAAAATATTCACAATCAGCAAGTTTAGTCAACACAGTTACTAGCAAACAATTCTTTATAGCATTATAATTTAAGAAAGGTTTGCACTTAGCAGGTCGAGGTGGGTTTGGTCGAACCTACTGTAGTCGATTTCAGGAGGTTGAGCAGCGACAATGTCGACCCTGACATTGTCAAAATACAAATGTTGCCCCATCTCAAACCATGTTAAAGCCCATTCCGTGGTTTACAGCGATTTGTATTTCTACAATTTCAAAATTCAACATTGTCAGTTTCGCTGCACGACGTCGACTATACCATCATTCGAAGGTATCTGGTTCGACCTACTGTAGGTAAACCTTTAAGAAATCATTGTCAGGCAGTTTGGAAAGCACATTTACAGCTTTACCATGGAGTAAGGGGTCAGGAACCATACCCAGAGCCTTTGGTGAACATTATACTGTTTACATACCCTCTCAACCATATGAATGAAACTATCAAAATCATCCCCCTCTTTAAACTGCGGAAAAAATGTACTGACCTTTTGTGCTTCTGGGGTCCAGTTACTCCCTTCCCCATTACCTCCATGACTCTAGTGAAGAGTCGGCATCTCCTTTTCATGCTGCCTCTGCCTCTCCTTTTCCTCACCTTCCAGGCATAGCAGTTTCTCATTCTCATCAGCCTGCAGATGTCTCAGTCTCTCAGCTGCTTCTATTTCCAAACACCTGGCCTCCAACTCAAGTCTCTTTAGTTACAGATGGAGTTTAAAGCCCTCTGCAGAAAGGTTGAACTGTCCTTTCTCTGAGGGTGGTACAACTCCACTACCAGTCTGGTAATCCTCCTAGTTGCTGTTTTCTGATGCAGCTGTGACCAAATCATGTCTGCCTTAGTCAGGTGTCCATGCAACAGTCCCCTAGCCTGGCACATCTCAGCCAGCTGGCTCCTTGTCAGCTTTCCATACTCCTCTGCTGACATGCTGCCCGTTCTCCCTGACTAACTATGCTAACAAAAGATATAAAACAATTGTGATCTGAACTCTAAGTATTCATTGCATGGCTAATTTAGAGTATGAAACACCTTCAGTGATCACTTTACACAAACTACAGGAATTCACACTACCCACACCACTACAAGCCAATTAGTCTTTTCCAACCAATTAATATGTTGTGGAAATCCCACCACTGCCAAACAATTAATATGTGACACCCGAGCACTGGCCCAGCAAAAAAGGAGCCTCAGTCCTCACCACCAACACCAGTGAGAGGCATCCATATTTGGAAAGGATAATAAATACGCACACAGTAAAACACAATTTCCCTTAAGAGCACACAGGGACACAGTCAGTCTAGGGCTGGCTTCTCCCTTTCTCTCCAGGTCCCCAATAAGACTCACCACTGGCACAGGTATAGGGTGCAGATCTCAGTCTAGTGGGCAAGGTAAAACCTCCAACACCACCTCTGCCCAACCAGTGCTTCATATCCCTGTCCAAGTAGCTGACATGCACACACTTTGAGATCAAAGGCCTTTATGAAAGGGTGTCCAATTATTACTGTGCAATATTATTATCCAAATGGTAAGTCCAGCCAAACAATCAAGACTTAATTGGAGTGACTTGGTACAGTATCACTATATACATGCAATGTACTCTTAGAGCTTAAATTATCTCTACACAAAACAGCCACAGTGCAAAGGTTTAAAAATATTTAATAGTAAATAATAAAAACACAAGACAATGCTTCTTACTACACAGTGCTAGTCAAGAGTTCAGAGCTCACAGAAAAATGCTTAAAATAATATAGTAGAATAGTTCTGATAATAACACAGAAAAATACTTTGACTAGTTGTCCTATTTCCTAGTTATTTCTAAGAGAAACACTAAAGTCTAAGATCTTACTTACATACAGATACAGGCAGTGTGGTGAATTGGATGTGCTCAAGACAGATGCTCTAATTCTCTCATTCTTTCTGTCCTTAAATTGATAACACAGTACCACTGATTCATTTCAGATTACATAATTTCTTTCTGGTTCCCAGGCTCCCTTTGATCTTGAAACTGGCCAGGAACCAGAGCAATAAAAGAAACTATACATGCAAATTCTAGCCATTAACTCTGGCCTCAAAACAACAGACATAATTCCTTCATCCAGACATATCGGCTCCGAGTTTTGACATTAAAGAATTGATGTGTCAGCTTTGTTACAGCAGAGTGCACTGTTGTTACATTTTGTAGTTCCTCATTTAACACCATTTTTCCCATTTAAGAGAACAAGCCTGTGGCTTATATTAATATTTACAAATGACAGAATTATCTACAAAATTATATCTGGCTAGGCTGGAAGCCTTCGCATATCTTCACATCCACCAAACAGGTTTGATTTCATTCAGGAGCAGGGATTAGTTATTTGCGTATGGCTGAGTCCATGCAGTTGTACAGGTGCTTGTATATTACATTGCTGTACTGTTCAGCATAGTTGCCTGCATCCTCTGAGGGGGCGGTGGAGTGAAGCTACAGATATCCTCCCTTAGGAGGTTGTAGTCAGCTTTTGAGAAGTTTTTTAGCTTGATTGTGGTTGGGGTAGGTTGGGTGGGATAGAAACTTTGAATGAGATAGTCTGATGATCTGATCTCAGCAGGAAAGAACATACTATGGGAGTGGTGCAGTGGTCACCCATGTTGCTGAGAATCAAGTCCAGAATGTTATCTCCCCTTGTGGGAGATAAAACAAGCTGGTCTAGTGCATTAGAATTGATGAAGCCAAGGAATCACTGAGTAAGTGCATTAGTGCAGGAATAGTTCACACAGTCTATGTTGGGGTTGTTGAAGTCACCAAGGATCAGGGTGTTAGGGGGTACCTTAATGGAGTCAAGGAGATCCAGGTAAGAGGAATCGGTATCCTGAGTCATGCGTGGGTCTATAGCTGGCTATAACTTGGATGGGTGTCTTGCTAACTGTCAGTTGCACCTGGAGCAGTTCCTGTTGGTGGAAGGAGCCTGACTGAGACTTTTGGATGTTGCAGGTGTTGACCTGAACTAGTAGCAGTGTGGAGAGAGTGGACAGATGCAGTAACTGTGACCATGAATAAAATGTGCATGATTAATAAAACTTTGTGTGCCTTCCACTAGCTTGGACTATGCTGTATGTGTGATTGGTTATGTGTATATGAGCTTGGAGAAATGAAATTTCATTCAGCTGTGTATTTTTTTATGGGGGTCTGAATGACAATAAATTGTACTGCTACTGTTACTTTTACTAACCATTCCACTGTCCTCCCTCTCATTCACACACATATATTATGTCTTAGTACTGCTGGCTTTCATTCCTCTCCTCTCTAGAGCATATCTCTACCTCTCCAGGGTCACTTGTACCTGCTCCCTACTCTCACTACAAATCACAATGTCATCCACAAACATCAAAATCCATAGGACTCCTGTCTAATCTCATCTGTCAACCTGTCCATCACAATTGCAAATAAGAAAGGGCCCAGAGCTAATCTTTGATATAATTCCACCTCCACCTTGAATGCATCTGTCACTCGTACAGCAGACCTCACCACTGTCATACTGCTCTTGTATATATCCTGTACTACTTTTATGTACTTCTCTGCCACTCCTTACTTCCTCATACAATACCACAACTGCTCTCTAGGCACCCTGTCATATGCTTTCTCTAAGTCCACAACAACACAGTACAACTCCTTCTAACCTTTACTATACTTTTCCATCTGCACCCTCAGAGCAAACATCGCATCTGTAGTCTCTTTCCTGGCATGAAACTATACGTCTTTGGTTAGGGGTTTCCACAGTGGATCACCTGTCCCCTCATGATTGGCAGTGGAGTTTTTACAGTTTTGAGTTGCCAGCCCAGTGCCCAACCTTCCAAAGAAGGCACACGCACACACACACACACACACACACACACACACACACACACACACACACACACACACACACACACACACCTAGGGCCAATTTAGTGTCCAATCCACCTACAGCATGTTTTTGGGAAACCGGAGCACCCAGAGAAAACCCATGTGATCACAGGTAGGACATGCAGACTCCGCACAGAAGGCACCCCAGCTGAGGATCAAACCAGAGAACCTCTTGCTGTGAGGCGCCAATGCTAACCACTGCACCACTGCAGCCACCCAGCATAAAACTACACTGCTGCTCACTAATCATTACCTCCCTTCTTAACCTAGCTTCCACTGCTCTTTTCCATAATTTCATACTGTGGCTGATCAGGTTTATCCCTCTGTAGTTACTGCAGCTCTGCACATCACCCTTATTCTTAAAAATCAGTACCAATACACTTCATCTCCACTCCTCAGGCATTCTCTTACTTTCCGAGATTCTATTAAACAATCTTGCTAAAAAACAGACTTCTTCAGTCTCTTCATAGCTGTCCTTCTTTCCTCCTTGCTAATCTGTTGCACTTCCTGATTTACTATCCTCACATCATCCAACCTTCTTTCTCTCTCTCATTCTCTTCATTCATCAGCCCCTCAAGGTACTCTTTCCATCTACTCAACACACTCTCCTCTCTTGGGAGTACAATTGGGAGTACATTTCTCTCATTATCCTTTATCATCCTAACCTGCTGCACATCATTCCAAGCTTGGTCCCTCTGTCTAGCCAATCGGTACAGGTCCTTTTCTCCCTCCTTACTGTTCAACATTTCATACAACTTGCCATATGCCTTATCTTTAGCCTTCACCACCTCTCTCTTCACCATACACCTCATCTCCTTATGGGTGGCCTAATGGTTAAGGTGTTTGCCTTACAAACACAAGGTGCATGGTTTGAGTCTCACAAGGGATAATTGGCTAGGCTTAAAATGGCTCACAAGGGCAGTTAGCTTAGTACTAACCTATGAACCTATGACAATCCCACTTCTTGTTCGACAACCTCTTCCTCTGTATACTCCCCTGTACTTCCTCATTCCACTATCTGTTCTCCTTGCCCTGCTTCATCTGTCCATATATCACACCAAGCACCTTTCTGGCTGTCTCCATTACTACCTCTGCTGTGGCTGCCCAGCTATCTGGTAACTCTTCACTGCCACCCTGTGCCTGTCTTAACTCTTCCCTGAACTCCATATTACAGTTATTTTTTTCAACTTCCACCATTTGATCCTTGGCACGTTCCTTACTTTGTCCTCTTATTCTTAATCGCTAACTTCACCCTACAGACCACAATCCTGTGCTACCTAACTACACCTTCTCCTGTTACCACATTGCAGTCTCCAATCTCCTTCAGCCTGGCCCTCCTGCAAAGGATATGATTCACCTGTGTGCATCTTCCTCCCCTCTTGTACAGCCCCCCATGCTTATCCCTCTTCTTAAAATATGCATTCATCACAGCCATGTTCATCCTTTTCACAAAACCCACTACAATCTGACCTTCTGCATTCCTCTCCTTAACACCATACCTACCAATCACTTCCTCATCCCTTTCGTTCCCTTCACCAACATGCTCATTGAAATCTGCTCCAATCACCACTTTCTCTCGTTGAGTACATTCTCCACCACTTCATCTAACTCGATCCAAAATGTTTCTTTCTCATGCATCACACACCCAAGTTGCAGAGTGTATGCACTAACAACATTCATTAATGCACCATCAATTTCCAGCTTCGTAAACATCACTCTATCTGACACTCTTTTTACCTCCAAAACACTCTTAACATACTGTTCCTTCAGGATAACCCCTAGCCCATTTCTCCTCCAATTCACACCATGATTGAACAATTTGAACCCACCTCCAATACGCCTGGCCTTTCTCCCCTTCCATCTGGTCTCTGTATGCACAACATATCAACCTTCCATACATAAAAATGATCCCCGACCCTTTTTTATTCTCTTACTTTAGCACAGAGTCATTAATGTTTCCCAGCAGTTGTGATTAGTTAAACAATGATATCCATATTTGAAACCTGAAGGTTTTGTGACTTTTATTACTTGACGGCTTCTGTGTCAATTAAGGTGTAATGTGTCATACACAATGTCCCCTATGGATAGTGTGGGTGAGGGTCCCAGTGAATGTGACAAAGTGTTGGTTTGTAAGCCTGATGTTGATTTGCTGTGATGGCACAATCTGCTGGTTTGGTGAACCACTAGACACTGATCTGACAGGGCTACACGACCAAGACCTTGGCTGTAAGGTTCTGCCGCATGTTATGAAAGGCAGGCAAGACCTGCATTCAATTGGGTTATGTCACCTATATTCTTTGCAGCACTATCTTGTGAATGACATAAGGTGCAGCCTCCTCTGTCCCATTGCTTGGGACAATCCTCCATCCACATGCACCTATGCTATTTATGTGACACTGGCAAGTCTTTACTAGTGTGTGCATGGAGTCAGACATGGGTGCTCTGTGTGCCACTATATTGTGCATGAGGATGATCATGGCATTTCCTTCATCTCCAACATTTTCTTGAACTGATGAAATTCCTCATACACATGCTACAATACTCTCACCATCTCTACTTGACTCTCTCTGGCAGTCTCCTGTACTTGAACAGTGTCTAGGCACATCAACAGTTAGAAAGCAAAGTCATTCAATGTCAGGAGCTAGCTGTTAGTTATTCCTTTGCCCGACACCCATTTTCACAGGCAAGATAGTGGGTGCTGGTAACCCTGAGACAATAGTGACTTCCTCGAAGTGTTCAAATTGTTAAGGTGGTTTACAAGAGATTGGTGCTAAGCTATGTGTTGTTCATCTCCCACACTCCTGGCTGTAATAGTACATCTTTTTTTATTGATTGTGTGAGACTGTGTCACTGCCTCTGGAGGCTTAACCTACTCTGGGTTTGGAAGTTCTGCCAGTACACTTTGAGACTGTGTTCCAACCCCAGGCTATGTCATGAATATGAGAGTTATGGTCTCATCATGGTCAGACACTCTTCTGTCATCATTAGTCAGCTGTGCTGACACAGTTGAGGTATTTGTTTCTGGTGCTGCCCCTGTAAAGGAATAATTGATGACATGGTTATTGAACCTTTGAAAATTAAAATAATTTATCTATAATCAGATGATGCTCAAACTTACTGGGGTGTTTTCTTGCATGCCAAAGTAGACTGGGGGCCTGATTATTAAAAATGTTCTGAGTTATTTGTACTCAGACAACCTGTGCAGTATATGGCAGCATGAAGTATTACCATTGCCTATGCACTAACCTTCCACATTGCATGACTATAGCTGCTGCAAATGTATGAAAGTACTGGTGTCCATATCACTTCTGATGATTCCTGTGGCATCATCATCGTTTGCATCATAGTCATACTCCTTTATGGAAAGCATATACTCCTCATCAGGTGTTAATGGTTGCAGTGTAGAAGGGTCCCCCTCAGTGCTGCTACAATAAATTGTATTAAGCCTAGCTTTGCATGTCCCACTAGGTCATTTGCTCTTTTCCTACACTGTGCCAATGCGCAGCTCCTTCACTAACAGCACTGATGTCAACCACTACTTGGTTCCATACATCTCAACCTCTTAGCACAAGCAATCTGGACAACACCAAAAATAATGGTGAACAAAGGCCCAAAAATAGAGACAAATTTTAAATACTGTTCTTATAGACTCAGAAAGTTTCTAGAATAAATGGTGTTATGTTAGCATGTATTTTCTGAAAGATATTGAGTCAAAAACACAAATAGCTTTCATTATGCAGTGACTTATCGTCAGTGATTTGCCAGAAAACCTCAAATTTTATGATGAACAGACCAACTATAAGAGGAAAAATCTGGATATTCTGTAATAATATGGACAGTAGAGAAGTATGCTTGATTCCGCACTAGCTCTGTTTGCCTGCTTTGGCCGCCATTCAACAAATAGACATTTTCAGTATGTCATGAAACCATCCATAAGGATGTAATTGAACTCCATTGTAAAATTACCTCTCTGGTGCCTTTTTCCCTGTTGCTGCTGCATTTTGTCATCTGCAAGCAAATATTTGGCCAAAATTAAATCATGCCAGTCACTGCTGCTCAGTATATTAACATAAAGGTCCAGTGGTGCTCTTTGCCGAGAGCCCTTGTATATTTGCAAACTGCTGTACTTTGAATACCACTCTGTGTAGCTTTTTATTTATTTATTTATTTATTTGTGCTTGTTTTCCAGGGTAGAGCACTGATCTCCATGGATCTTTTTCAGACTTAGCCCAGGAATGGTATCTGGATAAGTGACTTACTCAGCGTCACGCAGTTATTGACTCAAGGAACTACTAGTAAGAGGTGATTGGGAGAGTACAGTTACCATTCTATCCGATGAATTATTGTCTATACTGAAACACAATATCATATAAATTAAGTTTTCTGCTGGGTGAGATTATAAAGCTTGACTGTTCCAATTAGATTATATAGAAATTGCATAGGAAACAAATGTCAGTGGGGATGGATAACATTTGCATTGGTTGTCCCTAATTAGCTATATTATTTGTCCATTTTTGTAATAAAAGCAGACATATTTATAATATTGAATATACACAATGTATATATTTTGTTTAAAAAAAGCATTTCCTCATGCATATTGTGAAGTTCAAATAGTGGAAAATAAATCAAATGGCCAAAAGTTACAACTATGAGGACATCTTTGAAAGAACAGAAGTCTAAAATCCTTTCAATCCATTAACATTTTGTGTATCTTTGAAAGGAACTCATGTGTCATGCAGTCCCTTGGTACACTCTGTAACCAGTTTGTGCTTTTATGAAATTAAAGGTTTAGAAACCAAATTAAAAATATTTCTTATGTGGCTGTGCTAAAACCGCATAAACAGAAAAGATGAGTACAGTGTAGTCTTGCGGCATCAATTCTTTGATGACATGGCATTTGCTCAGTATGTTTTTTTGTAAATTCAGGAATTAATTCATATTCCAGAATAAATTAGTGGCTGTCATCTGCACAAGTCATGAAACATATTAATATTATTACTTAATTTGCATACATTTTAGCTCTGCACTGCCTGGTAGAAACATTCTCTGAAGTGCCTTCTGTAAATTATAGGTGTAATAAGAGATGCATTCTGGATGACGTCAATAAGGTCATGTTTTCTTATCCACTTTGAGTAGCTCAACAGACGTGTTCATTAATATAGATACAAACACTTCTTCACGGACAATTTTAAGCAATGATTTGTTTATTTCAGGAATGCAGAGTTGAACTCATGATGATTTTGGAAGCACATTGCACAAAACTTCTTCTGTTTTTCTTCTCTTCTCCCTGATTGTTTTAACTGGAGCCAGCTGATAGGAACATTGTCTTTCCAATAATTATGAAAAAAAAAAGACAGCAATAGTGTGAAAGGTTGAATGACCACCTATATTAGAGCATATCTGAATAGCTGCACTAACATTTTAGGTGATGTATTAAATGACACACCTTTTACTGATGTTCTGTCATGCACTACAAAAAAAAAAACATGAAATGTATAGAAAAAAATATCTGAGATGAGTATAGAATAATTTCATGCAAAATATTATGTACATATTGGGATGGATTCACTAAAGTTAGTGGAATCCAGCACTTTATGCCAATATCAGCTGAAAAGTTGCGGATAAACATGAAATATTTAAATATGCCACAGCAAATGTACAATATCTTGGTGCATAACAGAGCATCTTAGTAGTAATGGGGCATGTATATCAGTCACAGTTACTCGTAAATCATTAAAAATCACTGTCAGAGTGTGATGTACATTAATAAAGTTACAGAAAGAAACTTGCAATCTAAGTAGCCTGACCTTCATAAATACATATGTATAACAGTATCTCTCTGGTGAGCGTACAGACAACTACAGAATATCTACGCAACTCCGTTATTATTAAAACATTCTAGCTATCACTTACATTCTAGCTAGTACTTACAGATTCTGACAGTCTGTAAAGTTTCTAAAAAAAAATAAAATAAAAGCAGTCCTGTTCACAACTGATATTAGCTAACATTGGGTGTGAGACATTTGGGTGTGAGACATTTGTGGGGAACACAGATAATGCACAGACCCAAGGAAATAGGAAGATAGAAAAGCAGATGCAGGGTATAAGTAAAAAAGATAAACAAATGAGAGGTATGTTGGAATAGGAAATCCAAGGGATGGTTAGAGAAGCATTGTGATTTTCTTTTTGGGGGGGGGGGGGTAGGACTCATTTTTATTTTTATTTTTTTAAGACTAGAAGGAAAGCTGAAGACAGTGAAAGAGGAAGAGAAGACCATCACAGTAGGTATACCCATATAACAACTATCACAATGCATGACAGACAAAGGCTGGAAAAAAACAGTAAGGACGGGTAATTTACAGAGACAGCATATTGCACAACATGGTCAATGTAAAGTTGTCAGACAGGGTGAGGATGCACACCAGCCATGATGAAACACAGAAATACATATATACCTATGCAATATCATGCTATAACATGCTGCAAACTGTGTGGCAGTCAACCTGGATATATATGACCAAAGGTAAAAGTGTGTTGTAGGGTAATAAATAGGGATCACAGTACACATTGGAAAAATAAACCAGTATCCAAGTAGTCTGTCAGCATTGCAAGTCATAGATGAGTAAATGCAGATCATGTAATGCCAGATAGTACCAGCAGAGGGCAGAACAGAAATTCAGACCATGCATGTGAAGGCAAACAACCAAGCACAGCGACAAGCAGCGGTACTGGAGCAAAGCAGCAAACTGGCCGTTACCTCACAAGTAGGTGTACACAATCCAAACAACAGTGGCATGATATGCGCATATGTCACACGCATATGCCATGTCAAAGGCAAAACACAGGTATACTTGTATATGGATGGCCTTTAGTGGCCTAACCCAAAATTAGATGAAAATAATATCAATACACAGATATACCAATGACATGTAATAATAACATATTATCACAAATCTAACAGTGCCACTATATAAAATGTATCATGTTGTACACATGAATTTCAACAATGTTAATTTGTAACACACAAGTATAACAAGAACAAGGATGTACTGCAAGCAGTAGCCAGTGACTTGTGTGAATATGCACTGCATCTGTAGAATGGCCATTTGGCACAAGTCAGCCTTGTAACCGAACTAATACATGACAATGGAAAAGAATTTCAATCAAGGTAAACACACCTGCAAGTATATTACATAACTACAAAGGTGGAAGGGAGCTGGACAACATGGGCCCACACTATTTATTTATTTTTATTATTATTATTAAGGAAAATGTCAAGGAAAATTATGTTAAAGCAGGACAGCAGATGGGGTGCAGGAGTGATGATGGCACATACAGGTTCAGCTTCCTCATGATCTTCATCTTTGTCATGGTCGTTGTCATTGGAGGACTCCGGTGGTGGTCTGGCATGTTCTCATTGCTGATGTCTGATGGGTGATCACCCACAGGTCTCATGCACTGTCAAGATGAATCACAACACAAAACAGAAATTACATATGCATACCTGATACTACCCCTTTTTAATTTTTTGAAATCTTTTGGGTTTCTCATACCATGATGGGAATGGACCCCATTCCTAAGTCAAAGTACGTTTAAAGTTCATGAAATTAGTATTGTTTCAATCTTTGATGTCAGACTAAAGTGCTCTTTGCAGCACCCAAAATGTGCCCAGTAATGTCTCCTGCAATCTGTACAGGGTTACATGGATTGGTAACATATCTAAATATAATTTTAGATTCTTTTTTATAAGACCCATTGCTCCTACTACTATTGGAACTGTCTGGGTATCTTTCTTCCACATTGCTGTAATTTCTGCCTGTAGATCCTGATATTTTATAACTTTATGTCTTTGTATGCAACACACTGTAGTCACTGGGTGTGGTGATTTCATTGATCAATACTTCTTTTGTCTTCTTTTCATGGACCACTATATCCCGTTTTCTAGCATCTGTCTCTTGCACTGTTGGTAATGGGTAATCTCATGTGATATAAACTTCATCATTTTCTGTGATGCTTTGTGGCTCATGTTTCCAGTGTTTTTCAGCCACTTCATTACCATAATGTTTGCACAATCCCCATTGGAACAGCCTTACCACATTATTAAGCCTTTTAGGATACAGTCCTTCTGCCATTAGTATGTCACAACCAGCAATGAGGTATGCGACTGTTTCCAGTTCAGTTTTACAAAACCTACATTTGTCTCTTTCACCCACATGCTCAATGGACTTTGTAAACCAACATGTATGTAGCCCACTATCTTGGGCTGCCAATATTAACTTTTCATCTTTTGGTTTGAATTCACCTCTCCTTAACCATTCCTGTGTTCATTCCTGATCAGCATGAGGTTCTTCCAGAAGTTTTCTACACTTGCAACTATATCTATGCATTTTCCACATTTCTTGCCTTTTCATGTGGTCCTTCACCTTGTATTCTTTCTTTTGTTTTTTTTGGCACATTCAGTTGCTGCTTGATTTTTATCTACTTCTGGTTTTATTTCCATTCTTGCTTCACACCGACATGCTTCTGCTAGATTAAGTAGAGAAGTCATGTTAGATTTATTCTCCTCATGTTTCAAAACTTTCACTATGTTTGGGTCTTGTGAGTTCAGCAGATATGTGTGGAGTCCCACGATTGCAGATGTATACATGTAATCAATTTCAAAAAGGCCCACCCCTCCTTCAGAATGTGGAATAGATAATCTTGGTATGCACTGATATTTATAAATCATTTGGTGAGCATGAAGCATCCTTCTTGTTTTCCTATCTAATCCATCCAACATGTTTTGGGACCAGTCAATCACTCCAAAACTGTAAGTTAGGACAGGAAGAGCAAATTGGTTTATAGCTTGGAATTTGTTCCTAAATGTCAATGCTGTTTTCAGGATTAATTTAAGTCTTCTAAAATAATCCTTACTAAGCTTTAGTCACATTTGTTCATGTTTTATTGTTGATCCTTTATCATTTCCCAAATATTTATATACTCTCTCTTGCTCAAGTTCTTTTATATCACATTCTTGTCCCAAACTGATGTTTTCCTGGTGCTGCAGTTTTCCTGCTTTAAAAGTTGCTTTTGCACATTTATCAAGACCAAATGACATTCCAATATCATCAGAAAACGTTTTGGCAACCTGCAGTTGTACTGTCAGTTCCTCATCTAATGAGCTATACAATTTTAAATCATCGGAAAAGAGAAGATGAGAAGTCTTTACACTTTGTTGTTTTCTAGGAGCCAAATTATAGCCATGGCATAAGCTGTTAAGTAGACAGCTTAATGGGTTAAGGACAAGACAGAATAGCAATGGTGACAGAGAGTCACCAAAGAATATCCCCTTTGAATTTTTATCCCTGGAATAATTTGTCCTTTATCATGTGCTGCGGTAGCGTTGTCGCCTCACAGTTAGACATTGCCCGTTCGATTCTCAGTTAGAACGTCTTCTGTGTGGCGACATGCGTGAACGGGCGTTCCTTCATTGAAGATTGTGCGTTAGGCCCGGCAAGCCAGCACGTAAAACTCTACTGCCAATCATTAGCTGACCAGAGTTCCTCTGTGGCGACCCCTAACCGGGAAAAGCGAAAGACACAAACAAACAAATCATGGCTTAATTAGAAAGTGGTCTGCCACTGCTTCATGGTCACTGTAATGTAGTCAGTCAGTGTAGAGTGTATCTTACACATTTTTAAGCACTCTTTTATCCATGAATGTGGAATACTATCAAATTCTTTTTTCTACCTCTCTGCATAGCATACCTGCTATGACACAATGAACAGGCAGAAAACAGTCCTTATGAAACATTATAATATATTATGACCATAGTCCACTGCACCACTATGTGCAATGTATGTCAGTAATCAAAACCATAACAATGAAAAATAAATGTCTATCACAAATGTCTATCAGGCCGCACATTCATGTAAGAATCATAGCTAACAGTCAACTAAAACTGATGTGCACATCTGCAATCTAAGAAACATTAAGTAACATCTCATTGACATGTGACTTCTGCATATCGGAATATGAGAATGAAGCCATATTATTATATGTTGCAGGTTTCAATTAAAACACAATTCCAGATGAACTAGTGAAAACTTTAATAAGTAGCACAATTATAATTAACAGATTTGCTGCTCATGGATGGCTCCTCATGCATACAACACCTTTCCTATGTCCCTTATTGACATATTCAATAAGAGAACATGTCAGGGACACGGTATCCATCTCATAATGTGAGAAGCTTACTCAAGACCATGTAATTGCATGCATAACAGAGCTTGCCAGTGGAAATCTGAACAGCTGTTTATTGTCCAGCATTAAGCATGACAAGCATACGCAAAGCCAGCACACTTAACAGATCCTGACATTTGAAGTGAAGCATGCCCTGACACTGCCTCATGCAATATTCACGTAACTTTAATTTGCAAAACAATACTGTGAAAATGACAACATAACAGTACTATTGGAACCTCAATTGTTTACTACTGATGTATGCTTCAGTAAATTTTCCAGCTGAGTGTCTGACAGTATTTCCTTATTTTTTTCCTTTGCATGTGTCCCTGAAGAGTTATGTCTATGTGTGAATGTTAACTGTATTGCATGTATTTGTGCATGTAATGAGTCATATGAACAGTCACCAATTAACACTGTTATAATGAAGACAGAGTGAGATGACAATACCGTACAAAATATAAAAGCCATATGACAAACACTTGACCGCGGCAACATAGTCTTTGGCTGACCCCACATCAATTTAAGGAATTCAACACAACAATATAGTAATAATGTTCAATCTTAAACACAGTGACAGCATGTGACGCATGAGAATCTGGTATATGTTGTGCAAACAGTATTGTCTGTCTACAAATGTATGCATGGCTTACATATATTTATTAGCAATCAGTGCCCTGCAAAATGCAAACATCCTGATGCTACTTGCTGATTATGAAATGGTGCAAAGAAATGCCCATGTGCACAAGTATCCACAAACTCAGGAAATAAGTATGTTTTTTTTAAAACCATCAAAAGTGTTTGAGGCCAATGCAATATCCATGATGAACTGAAGGCATGCCACGGAATCTACAAACAACATTGTGAACACTGACACAGCAAACACTCATTCAGTATGTAAATAGGCAGGCCATGCACAACAATGGTGCAAAGAAATGTCCATGTGCACAAGTATCCACAAACTCAGAATGCAAGTATGTTTTAACAAAACCATGTGAATAGGCAGGCTATGCACAACAGATCAGTCACTGAGAACCACATCCACACATACAAGTATGACAATGCATGCACTAAAAACAGCAGACAAAGCACTATAAACTTGTATGTGAAACATCAACTTCAGAATCACTGTGACGGTTACACATAATTGACTGTCATTTAGGTTTGGCCTACATTTCAAAAACTATCTTCAGAAAACATGGCTTGCTGTTAAATGACATTTAAACATATATTTAATCAGACATGTACCATTATTGTGTGAGTATTGCACTTACCTTTCTGATGCATGATGGTCTGTCCTGTATTATAAGTAATATACATGGCAGTTTCAAAAATACGAATCTGTAACAAGGATCAAATACGTTTTATTTTCAAAAAAAAAAAAAAAAAAAACAAAGTAATCAATATATCTCTCTCCCTTCACCGCTCCTCCAGCCTATGCATCTGCTTGATGCTAGTACATGGTTCCAAGTCCTGTCCTCATCACCCACAAAAAGAAAAGAGCAACTGTGAATGATGCAGGCTTCAAATAACAGTGATATACATTGCTGAGATCAGGTTCTCTTGAAGAACATCACAGAATCATTATAGACATTTTTAATGTTACACAAACATTCCTTTACATCTTGGAACATAACTGAACTCAGATTAGTGGTCATGAATTTCAAACCTGAAACTGTAAGCTACATGCACACTCTAATCCTGACACCTATCTGCCCAAGAGCATATGGTGGGAATGCATTCAAAAGACCTGTGAGATATGAACGTGCAGCAATGGGGTACTAATACAGATCATGGCTTAGGCTTTACAAAAAGGAAAATGTGCTGTACATTCAGGGAAATAAGTTACTAGAAGGAATGCATGCCAGCACAGTTGTCACAACTGAAAGCCACAAATGAGAATGGAACACTGTCATCTACCACATAGCTGCTGTTAACTGACAACTGCAACGTGCTGTACATCAGGGACACCGTAATGTATTTTAATTTTATGTAGGAGGGCACAAAACATGTACAGATATTCACTGGCAATGTAAAAATCATAAATCAAATGCATACATGATATCAGTGTATCTCTTTGTTCTGCATTCCAGCTGTATGTTTGACCATCTTACTCCCTCCAAATATAAGACGAAAAGGTTGCTGAAGTCAATTTAATAAAGAATGACACAATTATACATGAAATTCATTTTTCAAATGTTAACTGTCAGAAAAATATGTATTAATGTATATGTTCAGTGCTTATTAGAAGCTAAAAGGGTTAACACATTTCATTCTATTTTATGTACAGCTTAATTTTGTATGAAACTACAAGATGCTTTCTGAAACTGCAAGATGCTCTCTGACCTAGTATTTGCTAGCACAGCAAAATTCATGTTTATGCCTTTTTGGAAATTTAATGAGAAGCAGGTGATTATCTGCTAGGTCAGGAAAATAATGAATAGAACAATACTGTTTTCTATAATGTTATTGAACTTGAACAATCAGCTCTGTTCGTGTTATGAGGACATGCACAGCTGCAGAAAAGATAGATACAGCTGAACAAAGACTGCTTGAAGAAATTAACTATAATCTGTGCTTGCTTTGTGCTCGAATTAGCCATAGTACCTTGAATGGTAACATCATATAGTGATAAGTTGTATCTAACCGGTGGTCTCCAAGGCCACATTGTTTTTCTTAGGAAGTTTGTTTTATAAACTTGATAGTGTCAGCAGAAAATCATGGACAAACAGCTGCTATGAAATAATATTGTAAGAACTTGTGATTTATTATGTCAGCTTAGTAGGCAATGTCTTTTAAGAAATGTATAAGAATGGCTTCACTTCCTGATTCTAGTTAGACAAACTCTGTATTAGCACGTTTTTGTCTCCTTGCTGCAAGATTAAAGTGCATTAACCTGAACCTGCCATGTGTTGATCTTTTTGAAGTTGTTGTTTCTTTGACAGATTGGTCATTTGAGCCGGAAACTCTCACTTCGCCTCAGGTCAGATGGGCCAGGTGGCATGAAACCGTATGGGGAAGAGACCACATCGGTTCTTCTGCTCTGAAAGACATCCAACTGAATTGTCATTCAAAAGAGGCCAGCCACTGTTCTGATCTGCGACTGGAGGACGAGTTAACGATTTTTCCTTGAACCAGACAATCAATCACGGAGGCTCAGGTAAGGTGAGATTTACCTTTTTCTGTTTTAGATCAGGGACTCGATGTGCATTGCCTGTCAGGAGATTTGTCTTGTACAAGTCAGGGACAGGAAGATTGCAGTCTTGTCATAGATCAGGGAAACAGAATAGGTAAGGCAGTTATTCTATATAAACTGTGAAAAAGAGAAATTGTGGTACCACGTAAAAATAAGAAGGGTTACGTAACATTTTAACAGTCAGAACAATATGGGAAATAAGTGCACAAAAAGTTCCCAAGATCCGCCATTAACTGAAGATGCAAAATATATGCAATTACAGCATGCCGACAGTGTTAGGTACTATACAAAATGGGTTAATAAATATGAATTTGATGGCAAATTAGAAAAATCTTCACTTATTAAACTTGTCAAACAGCTTAAAACTGACACAAAAGGTCAGGTAAAAAAGCATCGACAATTAGGCATTCCTCAGGCACACAGGTGGATTGAGGAAGCAAGCCGTAGGGAACAAAAAAGTAATAATTCAAAAGCTATGTTTCTAGATAAAGAGGACAATAATTTGGTAATAGCATCAGCCCCTCTGCCCCTCCACTTCCCTTACCAGAATATGAAGCGAGTGGACAAGCTGGTCCACCTCCGTTATACCCGGCTATCTCCGCGAAGCCAAGACCATTTGTCAGAGATCCCATCGAGACTAGGTCTCGAACACGTAACTTAAGAGGGGATATTGAGTTATATCAAATGAACAAAAATTCACGAGCTATGAGTGAAGAAGAGATATGTCCGCTCATAGAAGTACCAAATCCTCAGGCAGGACAGGAAGGGCAGGACCCAACTCTCCTGGTATATAGACCATGGACACTGGAAGACATCCGGAAAGCTACAGAGGGAATTTCCCATCCAAAAGTTAATTTTAGAAAATTCTTAGAAGACTTACTTCTGACTTCAGACTGAGGTTAAGTTATCATTTAAATGGAGAAGAAGTAGAAAAAGTAGTTAGACAAATCATAGGTCCAGATTGGCACATGATCAGTGGCAACTGGCATCCCTGTGACGCAGAACACAAGCCACTCCCACATAAGCAACGCAGAACTGGATAACAGAGTAAAAGGTCTTACAGACTGAATCTCTGAGAAATGGAAGCCTAGGGCAGACTGGACTTGCATTAATCAATGCATCCAACAAGAAGATGAAACTGTTGACAGATATTATGCTAGATTATTAGAGTGTTTTAATAACCATTGTGGAATGCAGGTACCTGAAGACCAAACACATGATTCCCCGTATGAGCAGCAGCTAAATAATGCATTTTTAAAAGGCAGTATTTTGCCTATAAGCAGCTTTATTACAAAGCACATGGTAGACCATCGTACAAGTAGATTACAGTCACTACTTGAATATGCTAGACATGCCGAAAGGCATTTTAACAGTAAAAAGAAAAAGAATGCCCGAGTATTTTCTCTAGAAGATGGAGCAGAAGTTTATGTAGTACAGTCCAGGAAAAAGGGCAAGAAAAATGCCCAGGGAAACAAACAATCTGATAAGTGATCAGAGGAGTTTGAAGAGAGAAAGAAAAGGGGTGAATGTTTTAAGTGCGGAAAAAAGGGACATTTAGCAAGGGATTGCAAGCAAAACAAGAAGGTAGCCATGGAAGATAAGGAGGGTGAGGACTGACTATATGATAGTCAAGAATCACTAGAAGGGAATAACCAAGAAATGACAAATGCAAGTGTGAAAGACGGAGTAGAGAATGTGACAGAAGAAACAGCGGAAGTGCAAGAAATCACAGATAGTGAAGAACGTGAAATTTTAGACTTAGCATTATTGAGCCCAGAGCTCTACTTAGTAGATACAAAACCGGAAGTTACACTTCTGGTAGAGGGGAGGGAAGTTAAATTTCTGTGTGACTCAGGGGCATTGCGGACCCTGATACATCCTTCTAAACTACCAGAAAATTCAGAATCACTCGATTACATATTAGTGAAAGCAGCTAATGGACAGCTGTATCGGGAGCCACTCTCCCATAACATAGCAATAACTGACCCTGTTTCAGGGATGACCCAGAAAAGCAAAACTGTTGTTTCTGCAAAATGCCCGGTAAACCTTTTGGGCAGAGATCTTATGCAGATATTTGGCATAGCAGTAGTTCCAGCTATGCAGGGTATGGAAGCACAGTGACAAATGGATACTTTTGTAGTGCGACCGGAGGGTGAAACATTTTATTGGTACAGCCAGGACTTGGTCACGACTGGTCCAGGGGCAGTAACGAACGTAGCCATCAGTAAGTCCCCCTCCCTTGACACTGATAAACAGCATTTGTTGCACTGTACTCTGTATTATTGTAGCACACCAGGAACTGATAAAAAATATGAGCAAGAACTGTTTAGAAACCATGCAAACAGATTAGTATTACGTAATCTGTACTGGGACACAGAAGGGAACAGTGTAGTTAGCTGTTCATTGCCCCAGGAATTCTTTGCACTCTATAAATCTAATCGATTACCACATGTTAGTTTGACTAAGGACAAGAATGTGAAATGGGCAGACCTAGGAGAAAAAGTCACAAAGTGGGAAAAACAGGCGGAGTTAGAACTGTCAGAACAGGGAGTACAGAAGCAGAAGTTAAATTGGATAACACAGACATACCCAGCTGTACACTTTCAGTCTAGCAAGGACAGCTAATTAGCACTCTTACTAGAAGAGGAAGAGAATGCCTTACGGAGCATACCAGAAACTCTCTGGTCAACAGGGAAATCAGATGTAGGACTTATTCATACAGCAGGACCAGTTACTATCACACCAAAATCAGCATTTAGACAACAAAAGAGACAGTATCCCTTAAGGAAAGATGCAGAAGTAGGAATCAAACCTATAATAGCAGCTTTACTTAAGGAAGGAGTACTGGTAGAATCTCCCAATTCACCATGTAACACACCCTTATTTCCTGTCAGGAAAGCAAACAGAGAATGGCGTATGGTCCAAGATTTACAAGCTGTAAATGACGCAGTAATACCTAGAGCACCAACGGTGCCAGATCCACACACCCTATTGAATGATTTAAAGCCTCAACAGAAGTATTTTTCTGTGGTAGATATTAGCAATGCGTTCTTTTCGATACCGATACACCCTGACAGCCAACATTGGTTTGCATTCACATTTTAGGGGAAAAGGTATACATACACGCGACTACCATGGGCATATTGTGAAAGCCAACAATATTCTCACAAGAGATGGCAAGCAACTTGGCAGGATTTAGCCCACCGAGAGGCAGTCAGATTTTACTTTATGTAGACGACATCCTGCTGGCAGCCCTCACCCAGCAAGAATGCAGGGAAGATACCATAGCATTATTACATTTTTTAGCCACTCAAGGACATAAAGTAAATAAGAACAAGTTGCAGTTTTGTAGAAAGCAGGTTAAATACCTGGGATATGTAATATCCAAAGAAGGCAGAACATTAGATGACGATAGGAAAATAGCAATTTTACAAGCACCCAAACCGACTACCAAGAAGGAAATGATGTCCTTCCTGGGTACGACTAATTTCTGTCGGAGTTGGATTCCAAACTATGCCTTGGAGTCTGCTCCACTGACCAACTTGATATAAAAGAAACCTATGGCAGCACAAGATTTATTACAATGGACACCAGAAGCAGAATCAGCTTTCTGCAAACTAAAACAATTGATAGCATCCTCATTAGTTTTAGGATTACCAAACTATCATAAACGCTTTTTCCAAACTGTAGATTGTAAGCAAGGTTATATGACATCAGTGTTAACACAGCAACATGGGGACAAGCAACACCCCATAGTTTACTATTCATCACAGCTGGACCCAGTGGCGTGACCCCTGCCCCACTGTGTACAAGCAGTAGTTGCAGCTGCAATTGCAGTACAGGCTTCAGCCTCAGTAGTGTTGTTCCACCCTCTCACATTGAGAGTGCCTCATGCAGTCTCGATTATTTTACTGCAAGAAAAAGTAGCATATCTTTCTCCTGCTAGACATCTTTCCTGTATAACTATACTGTTGAGCCAACCTCATATGACAATTGAATGATGTACAACTTTGAATCCGTCTACCTTGCTCCCAACCCTTGCGGACGGCACACCACACAGCTGCCTGCAGGAGATTGAGCAAAAGACACTGCCTAGAAAAGATCTAGCGGATGTTCCCCTGGATGATGCCGTGATGACATATTACATGGACGGCTCATGCAGAAGGGGTCCACACAACTTATCTTCACAAGCAGCAGAATTGATTGCCTTGACAAGGGCATGTACCTTGGCAAAGTGTAAATGTGTAAACATTTTTATTGACAGCCAGTACGCTTTTTCTACTGTACATGTTTTTGCGCAACAGTGGAAGAATAGAGGAATGATAACATCTACTGGTAAACCGATTAATCATGCGCAGTTTATTTTAGATTTGTTAGAATCCATTCAGTTACCTCAGAAAGTAGCTATTTGTAAATGCGTAGCTCATACCAAGCAACAGGATAGGATTTCAAAAGGTAATACGAGAGCTGATACAGCTGCAAAGCAGGCAGCTTCAGCTTCAGAAATATTTCTTTTGAGTGAGGAATTACAACCTTATGAGATTTTAGATTTAGAAATGTTGAAAACAATTCAGACACTTATTACGAAAGTAGAAAAACAGAAATGGATAAAACGAGGAGCAATTCTTGAGAAAGGGCTGTACATCTCCAAAGAAGGAAATCCGATTTTGCTGTCTAATTTGTTTAGATATGCAGCTTTGTTGAGCCATGGGCAGTGCCATGTCTCAACAGGGGGGATGGTACAGTTAGTGAATCGAGTGTTCACAGCATATGGATTTATAAGCTACACAAAAAAATTTTGTGCGGCATGTTATGTTTGTAATAAGCATCATGCACAAGGGGCATTGAAGCCTAAGCAAGAGAGTTTCCCTGCACCACTGTACCCATTCCATACTATCTGTATGTATTTCATAGAACTGAACAAATGTGAAAATAAGAAGTATTGTCTTGTCATTATAGATATGTTTTCCAAATGGGTGGAAGCTTTTCCGACCAAAAATCCAGATGCAGCTACTGTTGCAAAAGTCCTTGTTAGAGAAATTATTCCTAGATTTGGCATACTGGAAAAGATCTACAGTGACAATGGCACACACTTTGTAAATCAAATTATACAACAGTTGAGCCGATATTTCGGAATTTCCTTGAAAAACCATTGTGCATATCATCCACAATCTGCGGGACTAGTAGAGAGGCATAATGGGGTTTTGAAAAGTAAACTTAGGAAGTTAATTAGTGAGACACAAAAGAATTGGGTGTACTGCCTGCCTCTGGCACTGTTGAGCATGAGAACTGTTCCAAATGCAAAGGGGTTAACTCCTTTTGAAAAATTATTTGGGAGGGCATACTATATACCTCAGTGGAAACCTCTCATGCCTGCAGACCAGCAGGCCGACAGTTCACTCGCAGAATATATGAGACGACTTCTAAGTAATAAACAACTTTTGCAGTTAAATTCTGTTTCAGATAAAGAACAAACCAGACCATCCGAAGCAGCAGTAGTCCCAGGCACGTGGGTCTGGGTGAAAGTCATCAAAAAGAAGAATTGGACGTCACCGAAGTGGGAAGGGCCATACCAAGTGCTACTGTCAACACCCACTGCAGTCAAGATCGCAGAGCGAGTGTCCTGGATTCATCTGACACACTGTAAACTGGTTAAAAACTTGGAACTGGACAAAAAACTTTTTACTGTTACACAAGAAAAAAATGACCAGATATGGAGCAAATAGGAATGCAGAACAACCTCAGAAGTATTGCATGATCATTCTGTTAACTATACTGATAACAATAATCTTTTTGCTGTGACCTTTCCTTTTTCCAGCCACATGAGCTGAACTGAATAAACGTGATGCTTTACTCATAGACTGTCATCCAAACTTTAACACTTACCAAGTGATCAAACATGTGTATGCTGAGACTTTTAATGTTTCAAATTGTTGGGTTTGTACAGCTATACCAACAGCATACGGGGGATTATTAATGACTGCTGTCCCCCTAGGGGTCAATGAGACCTGGGAAAATTTGATTTTTGATACTACAACTGTGAAATCACAAGACAAAATAGCATTGTACCTGCCTGTTACACAAAAGGGAATTGTATGTTTTTACAAAAATGATACTGTTCAGGTGGGTTGGAGCAATTGTAATGTGATTGTTCCTTACAAATGTTATACCAAAGCTAATAATGAGGGTTCCATTTGTGATACAAACTATGACTCATTTCTTGAATCAATGCACCAAACAGTTAATGAAGTACAACATAATCCTGTTCTTTTTAAACAGCTATCTATCATGCAGGGTAAGTATATATTAATACTAAAGTAAAGGATTGTTATTTTGTGTGTGGGAAAAAGGCATACAAATGGTTACCTGAGAATTGGTCCGGCAGTTATTTTTTGGGTTACCTGGTTCCGGCCATACGACACACTGCAGTTTTGCCTCAAGGAAGAATTCGAAATGTCAGAGAGGTCACCAAGAAACCTGGAAATCCAATCAAGAAATCTGAGAATCCAGTGGGAAGAATCGAAGCAGGCTGGAGAAACCATAACTCCATGAAAAACAAAGATAAACTGACACACATGGACTTGAGTGACACTATTATATCGTGGGCAGGTATAGCCCCTGCATACGGCACAGTAAAATCGATTTGGGAGCTGAGAAAACTGTCCAAACTTCTCGAAGTAATGAGCAATGCAACTTTTTCTGCTCTCAAATTAGTAACTGATGAACTGAACGCTATGAGAACTGTGGTGCTTCAAAACCGCATGGCTCTCGACTTCACACTAGCAGCGAAAGGCAGCACTTGTGCTTTAATAAAAGAGGAGTGCTGTTCGTATATTCCTGACAACCAGCATGAGATAAAGGACCAAATCAAGGTAATTCAGCAAGTGTCGGCCATGACCAAACCAGGCCCAAACCCACTGACGGATTTTTTCCAGAATTTGTTTGGGGGGTGGGGTACCATCATCTTAATGAACATCCTGATTGCCATCTGTGTGGCATTACTCCTATTAGGAGTGTGTGTTTGTTGTGTTATTCCCTGCATAAAAAGATTAATTAAAGATTTTATAGACATGTTAGTTTCTGAGACTTTGTATCAAAGTATTGAATTTGAAGAACTGTTGAAAAATGAAACACTTTCATAAGGTTAAACTGAATAACTCTCTTAACTGCAAATTCTGAACGGAAGAGGTTAGGAGAAGAAGCAAACTGTTTATGCTTTTAAAATAGAATAAAAAGTATTAACAGGAGGGAAATGTCAGAAAAATATGTATTAATGTATATGTTTAGTGCTTATTAGAAGCTAAAAGGGTTAACACATTTCATTCTATTTTATGTACAGCTTAGTTTTGTATGAAACTACAAGATGCTTTCTGAAACTGCAAGATGCTCTCTGACCTAGTATTTGCTAGCACAGCAAAATTCATGTTTATGCCTTTTTGGAAATTTACTGAGAAGCAGGTGATTATCTGCTAGGTCAGGAAAATAATGAATAGAACAATACTGTTTTCTATAATGTTATTGAACTTGAACAATCAGCTCTGTTCGTGTTATGAGGACATGCACAGCTGCAGAAAAGATAGATACAGCTGAACAAAGACTGCTTGAAGAAATTAACTATAATCTGTGCTTGCTTTGTGCTCGAATTAGCCATAGTACCTTGAATGGTAACATCATATAGTGATAAGTTGTATCTAACCGGTGGTCTCCAAGGCCACATTGTTTTTCTTAGGAAGTTTTTTTTATAAACTTGATAGTGTCAGCAGAAAATCATGGACAAACAGCTGCTATGAAATAATATTGTAAGAACTTGTGATTTATTACGTCAGCTTAGTAGGCAATGTCTTGTAAGAAATGTATAAGAATGGCTTCACTTCCTGATTCTAGTTAGACAAACTCTGTATTAGCACATTTTTGTCTCATTGCTGCAAGATTAAAGTGCCTTAACCTAAACCTGCCATGTGTTGATCTTTTTGAAGTTGTTTTTTCTTTGACATTAACATATTCCACAAAACGTTTTGAAAGAAATATACCAGTCTGTTTCAAGCTTTACACATAATACTGTAGTTAAAGTGGTGCCGTTGGCAAAACATTATGGATTATGGAGATATTCATTGAAATCTGTCAAAGAATCAAGTTATTCATAAGCATGCACAAAATAACCATTAATTTCAATAAGCAGGAATGTAGAGCAACATTTCTGACAATGTTGAAAGACACAATAATAAGAATATAATGAAAGCTTCCCCCTAGATCAACTTATCCACACCCCCACCAGGGGCAACAATATCTTAGACCTAGTCATTACCAATATGAGTGACCAGTGTTCCACACCTGAAGTCAACTCCTCGTTAGTCCGATCCGACCAAAAGCTTATCACCCTTGATATCCGCATCCCGCTCCCACCCCCCATTAAGGAAATCACAGTAAAACATTTCTCCAAAGCCAACTTCATGCTTCTTAAGACAGAAGTGGTGAACTTCATGACACCCATGCAGATGGACAATACAGTTATAACTGCTGAATCTTACACAAATGTACTCTATAAGCACTTACATGAGTGCATGGATTGTGCTATCCCAAACAGAACCAAGATGCTATCCTCCAAAAAAAGGAAGCCAATCTGGTGGTCCCCAGCCATAAACAAACTGTACAACAGAAGGAAGAAACTGTTGCAAAATAGAGTAAAATCCCATGAGTGGAGGAGCTCCCTGGTCAGCCTCAGTAAGTAGCTGAGATCCCTTATAAGATTGTCCAAAGCTAGCTACAAAAACAAAATCGCAACTAAATACAAGGACAACCACAAAGCATTCTATAGCTATGTCAAGAATATAGATGGCAACACCCAGATCTGCTCTGAGTTACAGCAAAAAGGCATGAAA
The DNA here is from genome assembly GCF_019279795.1 of Protopterus annectens. Classification (NCBI taxonomy): domain Eukaryota; kingdom Metazoa; phylum Chordata; order Ceratodontiformes; family Protopteridae; genus Protopterus; species Protopterus annectens. The sequence continues at coordinate 1,534,881,871 of NC_056735.1, forward strand.
ATTACAGAAACAAATGATATTGCCAACATCCTGGTAGATAGGGTCAGTGCTAACTTTACCCCCCTCTCACCGCTTAAAGGGCTCATATCTAAACAGGAAGAATGCAGAGTCCCTGTAATCACAACTATGCAGGTAAAAGCTGCATTCTCTAAAGCCAAAAACACAGCATCCATGGGACCAGACAACATCCCAGGCGGCGTTTTACATGAACTTCAGAATGAACTGGCTCCCGACTTAAGCACCATGTTCAATAATAGCCTCACATCAGGCTTTGTGCCCACTGAATGGCGCACAGCAGCAGTTATCCCACTCCACAAAGGGGGAGCCACCACTGATCCCAGGAACTATCGACCAATTAGCCTGATGAGCCTGGTCTGCAAGGCCATGGAACATATCATCATGGAACTCATAAACAAAGACATTGGTAACCTCCAAACTCTGGATCCCACCCAGTTCTGGTTTGTGAAAGGCAGATCATGCCTCCTGAACCTGATCGACTTCTTTGAGGGAGTCACTAAAGCCTTGGATGAGGGTAAGGTGGTTCACACAGCCTATCTTGACCTCGCCAAGGCTTTCAACACCATCCCCCATATATGTTGGAAAACAGATGTACATCTACAAGTTTCAATATTATATACACTACTGAATAAATAAACCCAATGGGAATGGAACCCATACAGGGTCCCTATTATATGAACAAAAAATCAAGATCTCAAATGGCTGAAATGTCGAAAATGCCGTTCCACGAAATTGTTATTGTGGGGGGCTGTGCCCCTACCCCCCCCCAACACTAATTATATATACCAACTCTGAGATCGCACTACAGTGAGGAAAGGGCAAAGGTTCCAATTTTCACTGTACTGCGATCTCACAATAGCGATCTCAAAGAACGGCATTTTCGATTTTAAGGCGTTCGAGATCTTGATCTTTCGTTCATCTAATAGGGACCCACCCATACATATAGGAGAACTGTCACCATGTGTTTCTTAATTATCCAGATGAGCTAATTGTCAAAACAGCTATTTAATGGTTTAAAATCCATGTATCTGATATGCTTAGGGCACAGTTGTCTCTAAATTCCATAGGGATGTTCAAGTATACATAGAATTGTGACACTTACAGTAGGCATCCACTGGCTGTTGATGGACCTTGGTGACCCTCTGATGAATGTCATCTGCAGGTTATCATAGTGGTGGTGAACCTGCACTCAGTAATCAATTTCCAGGAGGCCCATACCTCCTTCAGAAAGGGGAATATATAGCCTTGGTATAACTGATTTTTATAAATCATTTGATAAGCATGAAGCATCCACTTGTTTTCCTGTCCAACTGTAATAACACATTTATGGCCAGCCAATTAGTCCAAAACTGTAAGTTAGGACAGGAAGAACAAATTGGTTTATAGGTTGGACTTTGTTCCTAGATGTCAGTGCTGTTTTTAATATTCATTTTAGTATTCTAAGATATTCCTTATTTGTTCATGTTTTATTGTTGATCCTTCATTAATTCCCAAACATTTATACACTCCCTCTTGCTCAAATTATTTTATATCATATACCTGTCCTAGGCTGATGTTTTCTCGGTGCTGCAGCTTTCCTGTTTTAAAGGTTACATTTGCACATTTATTAAAACCAAATGACATTCTTATATCATCTGAAAAAGTTTTGACCACTTGTAGTTATGCTTTCAGTTCCTCATCTAATAAACTATGCAGTTTTAAATTATACACAAAAAGAAGATGAGAAGTGTTTGTTTTCTGGGAGCCAAATTGTAGCCATGATCTAATCTGTTAAGTATACACCTTAATGGGTTAAGGGCAAGATAAACGAGCAGTGGTGACAAAGAGTCACCCGGGAATATCCCCCTTTGATTTTTATCCCTGGAATAATAATTTCCCCTTTATCATAGCTTAACTGCAAAGTGGTTTGCCTCTGTTTCATGGTTACTGTAATTTAATCAATCAGTGTAGGGGTACATCTTATACATTCCTTAATCATGCTTTTATCCAGTGAAACTGAGACAAGTTTAAGAAAAAGTCCTAAATGATAAACTCCAGAAGCAGATGATGCACCTAATATCTGGCTAAAGGTATTAACATCTTTGCACAATGATTTAGCCTTGAAAAAAATTGCTAATATGAATATGCTGAACTGAAATCATCCTGGTTAACAGCAAGATAAATTAGAGCCCTTCCTAAAAACAAACCTGCAAAATATGCTAAGAACTACAGATGGCTAACTTGTCTTTCAGCAAGATATAAATTTTGTACCAGAACTGATACAGTCAGAGATTGCAATCATATAGTTAAAAATGAGAACAATTTTTATGAAATAGTAGCAAACCACTTTGCAAAGGAAGTAATAATAAAGGATAAATTACTGCTCTGGGGGAAAAAAATGAACAGGGATATTCTAGCATCATTCATTGTTAAGACAAGTGTTTGTTTTGCCCTTAACCCATCGTGCTGTTTGCATAATAAACTAGGACATGGCTATAGCTTGACACCCTGTAAAGAGCTTTGCCAAATGGCATTCTACCTACTTTTTATGGATATTTTAAAATTGCATAGTCCATCAGATAAGCAACTGAAAGTGCAATTATAGGTCAGTGCTAGGTTAACTGCCTTTATAGGCCATTTTAAATCGAGCCTTTTACCTCATTTGATATAATAAGCATACTGTTAAAGAATTGCCAACATTGAAAGCCTTTTTGTTGTTGCCATGCAGAGAATATTTTACAGAACTAGACAACATAAGCCTTGGGTATTGAAATGCATATGACAGCATTTGTAATAAAGGAGTGGATTACAGTATTTTCAGAACCTCATTACATTTGTTGGAGACTTGCTGTCATCTTTACAGGCTTTACCCATAAACTAAATAGAATGCCACCCATAAACTAAATAGAATGCCAATATATCATGTGGTCAGTAACCTGTGCAGTAATCCTTTAAGCAATATAGCTTGAGCTTGTTTTGTTTTTGCTGTTCATTTTTTACTTTGATCATGTTTTCCCCTTGAACAAGTAGATAGTTGTTGTCAGACAGCAGGTCTTTTTTGGATAAGAAACATTTTTACAAGTGGGGTATTACAGAGAGTGCTACTTTCATCATGTTACTTTTATAACGCTGAATATAAATTATAATTACAACTGCAGTGCAAGGAGAAGTGGTTTGAGTTGAGTGCTGCTTGTTTTTTTATATTTGATTTTGACTGGCATTCCAGTAATGTATTTAAAAAGTAATTTAGTTTTTCATGCCTCACAACCTTTTTGTTTCCATCTAGATATTAAGTTGGCTGACAGGTAGCCAATGCATTGAAATATTTTTTTTTTCTTCTACACTTCATCTTTGTTGGACCCTCATAATGATGATTTGGCACCCAGGGCAGCGTATTTAATTAAAGTCCCAGTTTTTATGTTTTTGAGCATTGCTCCACCCCTTTCTATTTGGACAGACCCCTTCCTGTTGGCCACACCCATTCAGCTGTCTCCTACAGCCCTTCTTTGATTTGAAGTCACCAGCCATCACTGGTTGAATGACTAAGTAAGATCAACAAGCTAGTGAGAACATTAAGCGAATTGTAATCCTTTGTCCCTGAAGCAGTTATACACAGTCACATTATGGAGGTGTTCAGATAGGTTTGACATGAACCATGGAAGGTAGTCTTAGGTGCAAATTCAATAAAGCTTACATGGTCAGTTTTTCCATGTGCACATCACAGAATGATGGGAACATGGGCGCAGCAAGTTTTAGATTCAGCAAACTCCATATAGCAGCGTGCAATCATGCACATTAACTTGCAATAATGGAAATGTTTGTGGAATGCAAATTTTGGCATAAGTTGCTGAAACCTATGCTAATGAAGTGAAACAACATGGCGAAGCAATCCAGCAACCTTCAACAGAATTGTGTAGACTCCGTGTCTGTGTTTGTAGTGTATGTAAAAGTTTTCCATGTACAGGAGTCTAATGGAATCAAGGGTATATAAAAGTCCAGAAATATAGGCAGAATGCCAATAAAAAGGTAACAACCCACATATACTAGCCAATGTATACACCGTGGATGCCCAAAAGCATCAGTGGGTTGTGTCAAAAGAATATACATTTTAAATATGTTTTACCACATGGTTTTAAATATGAATAACAGAAATGGAGTTGAAAAGAGAAGTATTATGTAGAGTCAAAATAGGTACAATAATACCCCACCCTGTGTCTTTAAAGTAGTGCTCCCAGTGTACATGGCTACTGACCATGTAGTTTCCAGGCTTTTATCATGGGTATTATGAAAATGAGTGAAAAATCAGTGGATTTATTGAATCACAAAAAAAAAAGGATCTGTGTAGGGTTGTTCATTTCATGTAAGCTCCTACATGGTGTTTATGCTTCCCACAGATGCCGAAGACGTCCGGTGGGTGTGTCAGGTAACATTGTTGTTTTTTGGGTGTATTGCATGTGCTTTTGTAGTGTGCCTCTTAGGGCAAATGGTTATGGTAATGCATACCTTGTTTGCATGACCAGACCACTCAGGTATCAGACATGAGCTAGAAATCCAAAAATAGAAACCGGATGCATTCAGTCAATAAGACATCCAGTGGGTGTATCAGGTAACGTTATTGATTTTTGGGTATACTGCATGTGCTTTTACAGTGCGCTTCTTAGGGCAAATGGTTATGGTAATGCATACCTTGTTTGCATGACCAGACCACTCATGTATCAGACATGAGCTAGACATCCAAAAATAGAAACCGGATGCATTCAGTCAATATTGCTGGGCACTGCTGGGCATCGTGCAAACCTGGTAAGTGGGGCTGCACTCTGCTCATGTCCTCCAGTTATAACACATGGCCTTACTACTGCTGTGGTGCCAGATGTTAGATATTGGACTAGACTGCTGATGGTTCCGGGTTCAAAGATAGGGTATGGCGACTTTTCTCATACTGCTCTGACATTGAAACTTATAGAAATTAAGTATAAGTAGCATTAATTTCCACTTTCTGTGCATTTCATTACAACAGGGATGAAAATATAACATTTTTACATGTTTTGCCTTAGTTATGCACAGCTGTGGTCTGCTGTGAGCTGGTGCACACAGCCCACTTTTGCACACTGAAGCAGGACCTTTAAATCATGTTAATTATATCCTAAACAGGTTAATCCCATCTTAATTAGCCAATCCCACATAGTGGACCTACCCAAGAAATGTATAAAGTATGCATACAGACTTTCCCTCGATACTCGAAGGCCATTGGAGTAGACACTTGGAAATTTTATCTGAGATAATGCTAGGGGCTGCTGCAGTTATTCTACATCTGCATGAGCTAGAGGCTGAAGTCAGTACTGCTGCTGCTGCTGCTGACAATAGTCCTAGGATGAGAAGGAAAAGAGTGTTCAGGCATAGGGTATCCTTCTAGGTGCTACATGAGCTGGAGATTGTAGAGCAACACAGGGTGGACAGGGACATATTGCAAGAACTCTGTGAGCTCTGCTGCCTCTACTCAGAACCATAACCAACCAAGGGGAACCCACCTCATTGAAAACTAAGGTATGTGTAGCCCTTAGGATATTAGGTACAGGTACTTTTCAAAGACCAACTGTGGGCATGATGGAGGTGTCACAGGCATCAACATCCAGGATACTTTACCAGTTCCTAGATGCTATGCTCCTACATGTCCATGAGCAGATATTATTTCTCCTTACCCCTGAGGAGAGGGCCAGCACTATGCAATGGGTCTACCATGTAGCTTGCTACACTGAAGTACTGGGTGCCATAGATTTCACTCATGTACACATCAAGGCACCATCTGGTGAGCAGGATATAATCTACATTAACCGCAAGGGATACCACTCCATCAACTGCCAAGTTGTGTGCAATGTCAAGGGGATTATCTTGAATGTGTGTGCTGGCAACCCTGGCAGATATCACAACTCCCATATCTGGCACACATCACAGCTGTACCAGATGTACAGGGGGGACATCCCACAGGGCCATTTACTGGAGGATGGTTACTCCCTGGAACAGTAGATGATGACAGCCATCATAAATACACACCCACCCACCGAAGAATGCCATCATGAGGCACACACACAAACTAGGAACAACATAGAGCATGTGTTTGGGCTTCTGAAGTCATGGTTCTGTTGCCTCGATATATCTGTTGGAGCCTTCCAGTATAGTCCACGCACATGTACACAGATATTTACAGTATGTGCTATGCTCCACTATCTGTCCTGTGGAAAGAGCTGCAGTAGGATCAGCAAGGGAAGGGACACACATCCCCCCACCAATGCCTAGGTCACCACAGTCACAGTCACTGGAGGACTCTGAAGAGGTACCCCAAGCTGCTGTCCCTGTGGGCAGACATAGGTGTGCTCAATATGCCCTTGCTTTGGCTAAGAGACAATGCATAGCACATTCACTGACCACTTAGAGACCTAGGAAGTAATACCTTTCTCCTACTCATGTACCTACATACATTAAAAATGATGCCAGGCAACTCACATGACCTGTACCTATCCATGTATTGGCTGTGTACTGCTTGCATCAGACAGAGTCAGCCCTGAACCACGGTTGGGTCAACCGCTGCATTTACAATGTAGATCCTTAACCTACACTGTAGTCTTGTGGAGTATAAGGACATATCCTTTTTATCTATGAGCTTGGTATAGTATGCAAGTAAATAGTGGTATATTTGTACAGAAAATTAAGTAGCATGTGACTACTGACACTATTCTACTAGTATATGTCCTTTTTTTAGGAAGTAGGCCTCAAGCATGAAACCTTCATACAGTCCAGCTGTAGCAGATTATTGGTACATCATTCAAGACAGAAGTTAGAAAGTGAGGCTACACATTGCAGTTTCTGACTTCAGAGTTATCTGTAGCCAAGCAGTAGATGTGGTGTGTTTTCCCCACCTCCCCAAAACAGGGGTGTCCTCTTGTAAGTAGCATAGCAGTAACTCATCTATGCTGCCCAAAAACCTACGGTAAATGAGTGTTTGTCACAATTATTATCCCCCACATTTCCAGGAGAATACTGTAGATTTGATCATACATTGTATGTCTTAGGTAACTCATGTATAGCAGTGTACATTGTTATTTGGGTGGTTGTATGACGAATGACCCCTGTTCTGGTAAGCTGCTTCTGTGGCCAAAAGGACTAAGGCAGCCATGCTGTCTGATGAAGCTGTAATGCTATTGAGGGTTTGAATTCTGATATAGGTAGAGGTTTTGGATGTGTACTAGCAATAAGTTATGTTTTACAGAGTGTCACTCTGTTTCCCATACTGTTATCAACTTTGTATGGTCTCAATTCCACATTTACTTGATGTGCTGCATGCTTAAAACCTTTTTGATAAGGCTTAGGTGGTTTGAGCAGAAAGCAGCAGTGCAGAAATAGTGAAACAAGAAATAGGATTTATGTCTGGCCTCCAACTGCAAACAATGGATACATTCAATCAATGCCATTAGTAATCAGGAAATCCAGGCCTGGATAAGGGATTTGAGTGGGCTGTAGTAGCAGGTATATGTAACATAATAGTAAAACACAGATCTGAGCAATGTGCCTCACATTTGCACACTGCTTACTGACGTACAAACAGTATAAAAAAGGCAAAGGCGTATGCATGTTTACTTAGTTAACCATAGCATAAATACAATGCTTCTCACAGTATAGCGCTCTCCCTCTCTCTCTCTCTCTCTCTATATATATATATATATATGTGTGTGTGTGTGTGTATGTATGTGTGTGTGTGTGTGTGTGTGTGTGTGTGTGTGTGTGTGTGTGTGTGTGTGTGTGTGTGTGTGTGTGTGTGTGTGTGTGCATATGTCCATAGTGTCCTACATACCTATCAAGCTTCTACAGTAGGAAATCAGTACAAAGCAACAAATACTGGGAAAAAGGCTCAACCAAAAATAGGGACACTTTTCAAATATTGCACTTACAAACTTAGAAAGGTAAGAGATTAAAAGTGTTGCATTTCCATGAATTGTCTGAAGATGTTTACTATTATTTACTGGCTCATTTCTCAATGATTTGCCATTGATGCTCCAGAAAACTATAATATTGTGTGAAATAGACTACCAATATGATTCAAACATCTGGACATTATGCAAAAATCTGGACAGTTGAGAGGTCTGGTGCAATATCAGTCTCAGACACCATGTCTCCCTAAGACTACATGTGGAAACATTGAAAATTGACAGCTCAATATAAGTATATGTAAATATATTGACAAGCCATCCCTTTGTTTCCCCACCGGCTATGACACCAACAAGCACAACAACCCTGGGTTATCGCAAGTTTACCACACATAAATTACACCCTGTGCAAGTTGTAATACATGATGTTGTGTTCTCCCTCATGGAGAGGGCCATTGGATGGTGCTCACAGAGTTGCCTATCCAAACACAAACAGACAAGTAGGCTCAATAAGGGTATTGTTGTCACACAACTAGGTTACTAAACAGTATTCTTCTGCTAGGCTACTGGCCTCAAATGACACTACGAGGCAATGTGACTATACAGGCCTCCCAAGCTGTTGTCAAACACATGGCTTGGTTATGTCATGTAGTATAAGGTCATCTGCAGTCCTACAGAAATCAGACTTGTGCTCTAGTGTGTGCTTTAAGGTATCTGATCTGTAGTCCATAAACTTAGACAGATAGAGATTTTAATCTCACTGCAGTCAACTGTGTCTGTGCGTATAAACAAAAGTGGAAATGTTTATCCCAATCAGATGCACATATACTAGGGACCAGGATTCAGTGCTCTTTAGCTTCCTGATAGGTAAAACTAGAAAGGTTATCTGCTCACACACCTCGTCTCCTACTCATAATATGGACCCAACAAAAGCCATCATGTGCCGAGATATTTCCCACAAACCAACATAAACAGCAGACACATCCTTAACACAATCAGGCTACAAGCAGACAAAACACATCAGACATATCATCACCACTGTCTCACCATAGAACTGTTCAAGGCAATGGGCATGTATCCCAAAGGTTCTCATAATAGTTGACTGTATAGTGGGATGTACAGATGCACCACTCAACAGCTTAAACAAGGATACATTTAGTGTCAGCTGTGTGGCAGACATAGTCATCACAGCACACATGCAATCAAGTCACTCAAGTCCCACTCTTATTGCAGCATACCTCATCTTGCTATACACAACTTGAGATGCGACTATATAAAATATATGTACACAGAAATGATTGAGCTATTTAAAATTAGGTCCCTGCAAGGTATGTCCATATGTTTAATGAGCATTATACCCTCGCCCAGGATGATACAAATATAAAGAACAGCAGATTCACTGAACTTTAAGAAAAAAATAAAAAACAATTACCGAAACCAGTGCAGTTAACCGTTTATTGCAATCCAAAGTACTTGCAATTCAAACAACTAAGCGCTTTCGCCAGATAATCCAAAGGCATCTTCAGAGTTGTTTAAACATTGTCTCCAAACAGGTTAAATAGTAACAGATACTGTTTGTAACTACACAAGCACCCACCCACAATTTTTCCTGCCCAAACTTTTAAAAAGGCAGTACATCTGTCAAATGCCTATTCTTCTTAAAATTTTTTACATTGTAACTAAATACTTCCTAATCATTCATTAAGCAACATACTAAATCTACTTGAAATTATTAAAATTATATTCTGCATGATTTTTAAAATAAATCCTGAAAATTAGATATGTCAAACAATTTGGTTATGTCTAATCTTCAAAAATGGCTTAATGGAAATAAAATCATTTAAACCAGGTTTGATAGAAGCATTTAGCTTCAACTGCCATAAAGATTCTTTACTTTCCAACAGCAAATCATTGTCACCTCCATGTTCATTCTTGAAAACTCTATCTATCACGGAAAACACAAACTTTTTAAAATTATTGCATCTTTCGGAATGTATAAAAAGAGCATTATGTATGTCTTTATTCCTTATAGCCCTTACATGTTCGCCTATCCTGTCCCTCAATCTACGAATGGTTTTACCCACATAGAAACCGGGGCAGGATAAGCAAGTAGCTACATATACTACGTGCATTGTGTTGCTGACATCAGGTGGCATAGGGAACATATAAACACTTCCTTGTTCACCTGTGATAAAAGGAAGGAAAACAGGAATACATTAATACCTGCACTACTATGCTGCAACATATGTTAAGCAATTTAGACTGCTGTCACTATTACATACTTTTATACCTCTCAACCTCTTAGGGCAAGGAATGTGGACAAAACCATGAATGATGGGTAGACAAAGGGCCAAGAGTTGGTATCACTGTGACATAGTGCCCTTACAAACCTAGAAAGGTGATAGACTAGCAGGTATTGCTTCACCATGACATTAATGAGTGGTATGCATTTTTAATGTGAGATATGTCATTATTTTATGTGTGCACTCTATCATGACCTCTTAATAGTTTGCAACTCAAACACTATGATCTTAAATATGGCCCAGAGGTATGAGTCACACATCTGGATATTCTGCAAATATCTGTACAGTTGACAAGTATGCAGACAGTACAGCAATCCATACAGCAGGCCTGAGATGATACTGTAGCAGATATGTTGTAATTCTACATTACTGATATAAATGTATTCCACTTACCAACTGCAAGAGGCCTAGATCTCTTGATTCCTGACAGCCCTGGAAAAAGTAAAGGGACAGGTAACTGCAAAAGCACCACATTTAACAGTACAATGGGGGTAATACTTTTAATAATCTATATCTACAGTAACTGCAATGTTAACAAGAATGTGGCTGACAACCTCTAAATGACCTGAAAACTGCAGCTATCTTAAATGCACCCACCAAAAAAGCAACCTGCCACACATTAAAAATATAAACACTATTACAAAATAAATGCAGCAATATTGTACTGATGATCTAACAAAGCCTACTTGGAAGCTCCTCCTGAGATGCAGAAGTGGCATCCACGTCCAGAACATTCTGGCTGATGGACTGCTGGGAGTTTTACTGAGTGGCAATATTTGCCATGAATTCCTCAGTGGCAGTGAGTGGTTGCTCTGCTGCAGGCCCACTACTGATGACATGATCACCATGTGCCACTTCAGCAACATGCCTCCTTGCAGTATGAATCATGTCCATGGCTCTGTATTGTACCTGCTCACAACTGCAATTATGTTGACCAACTGCATTTACATTTTGGACCAATTTGTCCCAAAGGGCTGCATGTTGCAATATATTTGCCTGCCTCTTAGACATAAGGATTGCTTGATGTTGCCTTAAAGATTTAATGATGTGGTCATTCTCTGCCTCTGAAAAAAGGTGGCCTAAACTGAGCAATCATATTATTTACTGAAAGACAAAATGATGATAACATACATAAGGATCGCATAAGTAGAAATAAACTGTGTACAGATAAGGCAGTACAGGAAAGCTCTCAGTATTCACCACTTGATTAGGATTTAGAGATTCCACAGTGGTGAACAAATAGTACAGGAGCTACAAAACAAGGAAAGTAGCATAACAAACATATCCTTGTTTGTGCCATAACAGATAGTCACTTATACTAACACACCCAAAACAACAGTCCATTCTAGTTTTTGCCATATCAGGGACTTACCCCCAAAAAAAAAATTATATATATATATATATATATATATATATATATATATATATATATATATATATATATATATATGACAGGCTAAGGGACTGATGTGCTAACCAAACAACAAGTGTAAATTCCAAAGTGCTCTCATAGGACCTATCCATGAAACATGCGTGCCTTTTTATCACATAGCATTAGGCCATTGGCCTACTCTACATCCTCTGTATCTCTCAGATGGCTTATAAACAAGGCCATGTCATGAGTACAGTTTTAACAAATGCTTACTGATTTACTTCACATCAACCCTAAGTACATTCCTACATATGCATTATTTAGGCAACAAAATGGATACATACTTGTGGGGTACAATACTCCTCTGTCAAAATATACTGTTTCAATTTAAATGTGTAACTGAGTTTGAATTCTGATTCAACTCTTGTCCACATTGATTTGCACATTTGTCTTTTTATAATGATGTACATTACTAATTGGTTGCATCTGACCTAGTCTATGCCTCAGAGATGCTAACTGCAGCATGCACTGCTGAACTGCATGCTAATCAACCAATCCCGTGAAGCTACTCAACAAGATATAAGGCATCAATGTAGACACCATGCCCTGTCTTATATGTGCAGTGAGGAAATAGCAGAGTACAGATACAATGTAAGCACTGACAGATTGTTAGTAGCAGCTATAATTTACATACATTTGTGAGTGCTACAGGCTGAAGGCAATGCTGCTGCTGCTGCCAATAACCATAGACAGACAGAGTGTGGACTTTGCAGGACAAAAACACAGTAGAGGAACTATGGGACCTCTGGCAGCCTTGAGTCACACACAGAGCCAAATGAATGGAACCTGTCCAACTGTAATATAAGAAATGTTTGAAGTTAGTATGTTAGCCACAGGTACCATTAACAGACTACCAAGGGACATGCCTGGTGTTTCCTAGGCATCAGCATTCAGTATTTTCCAAACATTCCTGCATGCTATGTGCTACAATATGGCAGAGAGCACATATATTTTAACATAAATTCTGAGGAGAGGATCACAAGTATGCTACAATTGCAATATAAATTGCACTACTCTCCAGAAATGTGTGTCATACATCACAGTCATGTACACAAGAGAACAACACCTGGGGAACACAGTAAGGTCTACATTACCCAGTTTACCACTCAAACAACTGCCAAGTCATGTATAATACAATGGGAATCATATGAAATGTGTGTGCTGGCAACCCTTACAGTTAGCAAGTCTTGCATATGCTTGCATATGTGCCACATTCCCCAACTGCACCAGATATGCACAATGGCGGTTATCTCCAAGGCTCACGTAGGTGTGGATACATGCTATGCACTGGAGTCATGACTGAGGAAACTTAACACACACACACACATACACACACACACACACACACACACACACACACACACACACACACACACACACACACACACACACACACACACACACACAAACACAGACATAGGAATACTGTAATGAGACACACAGTCCAAACCACATCTGTCAACTCTACAGATCCATATTTTTGCCTCACATTTTTTGGTCCATTTTTTTCATAAAATTGTGGGTTTTCTGGCAAATTAGTGGCAGATTATTAAATATTGAAGTTATAAAATACTGACAGACGTTTGAGTTTTAGACTTCATACCCTTCAGAAAATTCACGTGAATGTAAAAACTGTTATTCTATCAACTTTATAAGTTTGTAAGAGCAATATTTAAACATTGTGCCTCATTTTGGGCCTTTGTTCCACTTTTTTATATGTCTTTGTCCAGATTTCTTGCTCTAAGAGGTTGAGAGGTATAGTCCAAACAGTATTACCATAGAGCATGTTCTTCAGTTACTGCACTCACTGCATGATGTGTATACGGCACTTTTACATATATCCACTGTTCCTACTTCCACTTAGCATTGCTTAGTGATGCTGCATATTACACACCATTGCACAATGATTCTTTAAAGAAAAGAAATGTGGGAAGATAGGAAAGTTGTGAAATGGGGAGCAAGCAGGGGGAAAACAAAGTGAAAGGAAGGCAGGAATGTGCAAGAAGGGTGTAGGAAAGAACCATAACTATCCACTTCTTCAACAGTAACACATGGGCACATGTGCAGTTTATTAGCTGAATTTGGACTGTCACTTCTACAGAGAGGGATGACAACAATATAATTGTGTTGTGAAGCTATTAAGACCAAATTGTGTCAAGTAGACACATGTATGAAATGGAGAGCTATGTATGGGACAACTTTTTTGGGGGGAGACAGGTGCCACTTTTTTTAAGGAGAGAATGGAATGTTGGGAAAGGACAAGGGCAAGTCTGGGGAAGGCAAGTTGAGAAGGTGGGGAAGCATTTGCAAACAGACAAGACATACAAGACAAGAGACAGGGTCGGTGAAGGACACAAGTGGAGGATGAACAACTTGGATGTGGTGTAGATTGGGGGTTTGAGGTCCCATGGATGTCAGCATAGCAATAGTATGACTCAGATCCTCAACCATTGTACTGTCAGAACTGTCCCATCACTGCACTGCTGGCTGCAGTGGCTAATGTCTGTGCCTATGGCTGGTCTGCCATACTAGATTGAAAGCAGGCTTTCCATCTGCCATAGTCATGTGCCCACAGTTTGGTGCAGAATCTTACACACCATAGCTGGCAAGTCTCCCTCCCAGAGAGGACCACAGGCCTGGCCCTGAGAAAGAACTACCTGAAGTTCCAGGTAGGGTGGAGCAGCAGGGGGAGTGCCACCAGGCTGCAGCCCAGATGTGCTGGGCCTTGGTGCTTGAGCCAGTAGAGTCAGTGTAAGGTAGATCATGGAGAACCGGTCTACCCTGCTGTGCTGTAGTAATAAAGTAAATAAAATTCAAATCAAACAGTAAATAAAACATAAAAGAAATTAATGAAAATTATAAAAGATAAAGAAACAAATATAAAGCAGTATAAAAGGTTTTGAATAATATAAATATGAATAAAATGATAAATCACACAAATGAAAAAATGTATTTCAAAACCAAGAATTATGAAATTATACATAATACGTAATAAACTAAAAAGGACTTAAAATAAATGAATATAATAATAAATAATGTGAGTTTATATAGAATACAATAATAAAATAAATACAAAAATATAAGAAGTCCATTAATAAATAAAAGAAGAGAAGGGGTGGGGTGAGAGAAAAAAAGAGGTGCACTAGTAACCTCACAGATAATATACAATGCTTTCTATAATTAAGGTATTCTATTATTTTACATTCTACTGTTAACAACACCAACTGATAAGAACTTTTCTTTATTACTTGGAATACATGTACAAGGATTACACCTGACAGCAGGCCATTCAAGGCAGAGGTCTAGGGATATGCCCTTCACATGCTATAATGATGATTACTTAGTACTGTAGTTTTTATTAATGACATGCTAAAACAGTATTGTAATCAACTGAGTTTTACATTGGAGGAGTGTGGTATTAGAACCCACAAGTAGTGACTACTGTAATACTGTATTTTCCTTTGGAATACAACATAATGCAAGCACTCTTAAATTTCTGCATTGTATAGACTCATGTTCACTATCTGAGAATGTGCAACTGTTGCTTCGTGTTACAGACCATACCTCATCAACTGTTAGAGCAGGATATCTTGGCATATAATAAACTGATGAGTGTACAATGACCCATAACTAGAAACATATCTCAAATATTGCTCTTACACATATGGATAGTTGCACAGCATTTGTGTTAACATACATTTTGACACTCATTATTTATTAACTTCAATATGAATTACTTGCCAGTCAACCATGAATCTTACAATGAACAGACCAAAACAGTGATTCTTAAATCTGGGTATTCAGAAGAAATAAGTACAGTTGAAAGCATGCATACTTGCTTTTACAGTTCCGATATGCATTCAAAGGTTCACACAACTCTATGATATATCAACTCGTCTGTCTATGCTTGTTAAGGCTGCAGTAACAGTAGATTATAAATTTATGCTTACTTACCACATGCTTGTCGTATCCTGGCCAATTGCCTGGCATGGGACATCACATTTGAGCCCTCTCTTCTGCAGCTGTGGAAAAGGGGATAAAGAAAAAGCATTATGAATACCAGTTTGTACCATATTCAGCTTGAATATTATAGCAATAGCCCACGCCTGGGTGTGGGTAATGCTGGATTTACCCACAGTTGATGTGGTTTGGTCACAAGGGCGAAGCCCGACTGGCCAAACAAAGACAACAGTGGGTAAATCCAGCATTACCCACACCCAGAAGTGGGTTATTGCTATTATACAATGACATTATTTAAGAAATAAAATAAAAACTTTTCTTAAATAATGGCATTGTATAATGCCTCCTTGCTGCCCTTCCGCAGCTGTCTATTATTCTGCGGCAGTTCTGATGTATTGCGCATGCATATGCTTGCGCAGTACATCAGAGCTGTGGGCAAAAGCAACGGAGAAAGCAAGATCTCCGTTGCTTTTTACAAAGTGTTTTGCTATGTTAAAGGAGTTTAACATAGTGAGACAGCTTTAAAAAAAGCAACAGAGGATCTTTTTTGCTTTGTTTAAAGCTGTCTCGCTATGTTAAACTCATTTAACATAGTGAGACACCTTTAAAAACAAGCAACAGAGAAACGAAGATCTCCGTTACCTTTTTTAAAGCTGTCACACTATGTTAAACTCATTTAACATAGCGAGACTGTGTATAAAAAGCAACAGAGATCTTGCGTTCTCCATTGCTTTAAAAAAAAAAAGAGTTATACTAATGGAAAAAGACCGGGTGACCGGACCTTTTTCCATTAGTATAACTTTGATTTACAATGTGCACGCTGACCAATCAGCATGCACGTTTTAGAATATTAATGGGGGGTCATTGTGTAATTGCAAGTAATACATGGAAAGCATACATACACATCTGGGGTCTGGCCTGCTTGAACCCCCTGATCAAGCAATCAAGGATATCCCATTTTATGCAGTATAGGTCATCATAGCAGTGACAACATTGTTTCCCAATGCGGGCATACCAGTTGCACTGGTAAAGGCCAGGGCCAAACTATCCTAGGCTTCTGACTTATATTGGGGTCAGGTGTAGTTCTCCTGCAGCAGCCAGGGCCCAAGGTTCTTAACCAGGAACCCAAAAAAGACCTTGGACTCCTGGACACCCTAGAGCTGTGAAATGAAATGGACTCATTCTCCAATGCCTGACATTTCTGCACAAGGTCAAGCTCAAAATGTCTATAGTACAATTCCCACCTATTCACCTTTAAATACCATGTTTTCCTGCCAATTGCGCTTACTGAAAGTGTGCACTGTCTACATTTTGATACATCTGAAAAAGGTGCACGCAGATTACCATTGCACAAACATGGTAAAACAAGGGCATTGGTTTGTGCGATGTTAAACGGTGAGCACCTTTTTCAAATGTATCCGAAAATAACTTACAACCAATGCTATTCCATTGCTATTTCATTACATTGACACTTTATTTGTATAAGTTGCAATGTCACAACAGTATAAATGAAGTTTGCATATCTTGGACTAGAACTCAGAACCATCTACACTACAGTACAACACTCTACACATGTCACTGCAAGATATGTTACCAGTAGTCTGTATTTTATAATACACTGTTTATTAGATGGTATGCACATAGCGCAGTCCTGTTTGCTGGCTTTGCATGATGCCCAGCAGTGCTGAGCAATAGCAATTGAAAGCATCCAGTTTCTATTTTTGAATGTCTGGGTCATGTCTGATACATGGGTGGCCCTGTTGCGCAAATGAGGTAAGCATTGCCAAATGTCACGGTGCACCATGCAAACATGGTATAAATATAAAAAAAAAAAAAAGGAGGAAAATCACACCATACTAGTTCTGACAGTCTTTCTATGGTTTTGGCTGATATTTTTCTGGTGTTCTTCATATATAGATATAACTAGTTCTGGCAGTCGTTCTATGGTTTTGGCTGGTATATTTCTGGTGTACTTCATATATAGATATAACTAGTTCTGGCAGTCGTTCTATGGTTTTGGCTGGTATATTTCTGGTGTACTTCATATATAGATATAACTAGTTCTGACAGTCGTTCTATGGTTTTGGCTGGTATTTTTCTGGTGTTCTTCATAAAATTTGTGGTTTTGAAATAATCATTCAGGATGCATGGCAATAAATGCAGACAGATATTTTCTTGTAGGACTAGGAGGTTAGGGGGTATGGTGGTGGGACATCAGTGCTCTCCTGAACACAAATTCATTATCCATGTTGCTGTACGATGTTTCGTGGCCAGCAGTACTGGTGCATGCCTCAAATCCTCACTTAGGCGCTCTGCCCAACATTAATATGCACTGCGCATTGCCAAGAGCACATTGTAGCCATGTACACAGATACATTCCAGGTAGGCTCTACATGGAGCCTACATGGAGTTTATTGACTCCTGCAGTTAGTCTTTTATCTCAGTAGGGAGTTTGTTCCAAACATGAGGTCTGAGTCTGAAAAAAAGTCTTTTGCTTGTAATGATTTACAAAGCAGCCTGCTTAAGGAGGTCTTGGCTGTTTCCTATATAATATGCATATTCCCTAAGTGGAATTTGTCTTCACAAAGGAGGACAGTAACCTTCCTTTAAAATTTTATAAAGCAGGACTCTCAGTAGGCTCTCAGTAACCAGGAGCTATTTTAGTTTTTTAGCAAATTGCAAAGGTCTGTCTTAAGTCTGCGAAAAGACAACATTTGCAGATTTTATTTTCCCCTTTCAGTAAGCCTTAGGTATTGTGAAAGGAATAAAAGACTAATTGTGGAAGACTGCATTTCAATTTGGATAGAAGGGCATTTTTCACTAAAACAATGGAGCAATACGAGAAAGGAAATGTGAGACTCTGTGGCACAATTTTAATTGTAACATAACATTATTAATGATGTTATCACTACGAAAGAAAGTGAACAATGCAGTGTGTATTCAGTGGTATAAGGTATAATATTTTTGGTTATAAATAATTATAGAGGCTGGCAGTTTATGAGGGGTGGGGAAAAACTTAAAATTGTTTTTCTTTTGTGCTTTTCTGTGTGTCTGCATGTGTGTGTGTGGTTGATAAGGACTGAGTTAGATTCAGCTCACCTCAGGGAGAAAGACTGGAGAAGAATGCTATTGGTGAGAATGAAGGGAAGAGATTGAACTGCACGCTTGTAGCAGGCAGATGTTGTCTGCATACAAAGTAGCATATAGAGCTGGAAGGTCTTCAGTGAGATCTTTGCCGAGAAAAAAGAATCAAACCTAAGCGAGAGCTTTGTGGCACCCATGTATTAAGTCTGCACAAGATGAAATTTGGTTGTCAGAGAGTAATTGAAATGCTCTATATTCAAGATAGTTTAGAACCACGTTATTGTATTTAGTCCAAATTTAACTTTTGACAACTTAGTTAAAAGCAGACTGTGGTTTGCAGTTGTGATTGTTCATGCCATGTTGAGGTTGTAGTTAGACCACTGATGATATTACTGTAAATGGAGTAAATCATTGTGAGCAATATTGTTGTGGTACTGAAGGAATTCCAAAACTGTGTTCTTTGTCAGAGGGACGTAAATGTTGATATGTTTCATTTTTTCAAATATTTTGGACAATGAGCAAACATTAGATCTTGGTTAGTAGTCTTTTTCTGTCTTCTGTGAGAGTACTTTAGGGAGAGGGATTATGATGGAATAGCTCATAAATGGGTGAACAAGTCTAGAAGTAAGGGAAAGGCTGAAAATGAGGGGGATCTGTTCTCAGTGCAAGAATTCAAAGTTAGGGGTTATTTGTAAAGGATTTTGTTATAAGCTTAAGAAAGAGGAAACCAGGTCCAGGTGAGAATGAGAAAATGAAAGAAACAGTTTTCACATTTGTAGGGGCGAAAAGTTTGGGGAGGGGAGGAAAAGTTGGAGTTTGCATACTATTTATATCCTGGCTCAAGAGGAACCAGAGAACTGGAGAACAGATGCAGGTTAGGAAAATTACTGTACCCTCTGCATTACTGAAGACCGAGACATAGGATAAAATGATAGTACAGAGAGATAGTGTGTGTAGGGAGGGAAAAGTCCTCCAGGCTGAGTAAGAATGAAAAGACCTTAACAAATACAAAATGAGGGGGATCAGTGTTTGGGGGTCCCATATGTCCTGAGTGATTAGTTCCATGATAACTTTTTCCATTGCATTGCATATGACTGTTGTCCCACTTCTGCAGCTTTATTTGTAAACTTGTGGAAGACTTCAGAGTATCCACATAGAAGGCTTCCATATTAATATGTCAGTTGAAACACAATTCTCATTCATATACAGTACTAGAAGAACAGCTACTGTATGGCTCCTGCCATTACACACTGGAAGCATAAGAGGTGCACCTAAGACCAAACTGAGGTAGGGCTATGAGACTGAAGTCAAGTCTCAGATATCCAGGACATTTCTGAGTGATGTAGGAGGAAGCAGGACTAAAGCAGCTCACGTTCTGAAAGAAGCTCATTAAATTGTATGCTGATTACGCGGATATCTATTGTCTTTGCAAAAGAATGATCTCACTTCAGGAAAGTGAAATGTCTCTGAAAAGGTTTAGGAATTGATGTCAAAGGTCATTAAAGGACCCAGTGTTACCCTCATTTTTGCCAGGTAGGAAAAACCTGTGATGAGCAGAGGCAGCATATATTACTTGCCTCAGCAGGCAAAAGATGAGTAACTTCAAGGCCTTTTAAGCAGACCCTAATTCTACACTTCCTTATGGGGCTCAAAAGGTACAGTGCAGTAAATGCAGAAAATCTGTGAAGACCAGTATTACATACCCGAGGTATGATTTCCAGAATAAGTGGGATCAGTAGCATGCAGAAAGGCATTGATATCGTTTGTGTTGACAGCAAGGATATAGTGAGTGAGATAGCACACTATCTCCATGAAGAGAAGTACAGGGAAAGACAGCATGGTATTCAATACTATGTATCTTTTGTACCGCAATGATTCCCTAGTGAAATGATGGTACTCTTATCACTGACAATATGAATTATGTTGGCAGACCAAAAAAAAAAAACAACATCATAAATCCAGAAGAAGCTTAAATCTCCAACATTGCTCTTTTCTTTTAAACTTCTTTTTTATAGGTGGGGCTTAGTGGAGGGGGGGGGTGCCTCACACACCTGCACATATATCTTCGGAATATGCAGTGCAATGGAGATCTTGGACTTGGTATATATATATATATATATATATATATATATATATATATATATATATATATATATATATATATATGGGATCCGGACACATGCTCGACTAGCATATGTCCGAATCACAAATATCGACACACATACGAAAGCGCTTAACATCGACAAGCGCTTCCGTGTATGTGTGCCTGTTTTATAGATTGGACTACAGTGCGGGTAATGTAAAATTCCCTTTTCCCCACTGTAGTGCAATCTCAAAGTGAGAATAATAAAGTAGGGGGTGTGTGGGGGGTGCAGGGGGGTGAAGCCCCCCTGCAGAAATGTAGATTTTTTTTTTTTTGAACTACACATACACAGAAGTGCTTTTCGATGTAAAGCACTTTTGTGTATGTGTGCTCGATGTTTTGTGATTCGGACATATGCTAGTTGAGCATGCGCCCTTGACCTATATATATATATATGGGTCTAGGACTCTTGCACGAACGCACTTTTCACCGAATCGCTAATGGGCAGGCATACTTACACGAAAATGCTTTTTACCAAAGCAGCATTTTTGCATAAGTATGCCTGTTGTGCCAGTTGTACTATGGTGCGGATAAGGGAAAATTCCCTTTTCCCCACTGTAGTGTGATCTCAGAGTGAGAATATTAATGTAGAGGGGGTGTGGGGGGGCAGCCCCCCACATAGAGGTGCAGGAGGGCTTGCCCCCATGCGTAAAAGTAGATTTTATTTATTTTTTTAACACTTTAGTGAAAGCGCTTTTTCGGTGAAAGCACTTTCGTTAAAGTATGTTAGGTGATAGTGAAATCGGACTGTTGCAGTTTTGTTCAACAGTCGTAGATCCATATATATATATATATATATATATATATATATATATATATATATATATATGCGTCTGCTACACAAACCTGAAATCCCACTTACCCAACTTTCATATAACAGAGATGACAAAGCCGAGAACTTAGAAGACCAACTGCTCAGAACACAGAATTTCAACTCCAGATAAGTAACCACTTGTCCCAACAAGAAATAAAAAAAAAAAACTGAAGCAAATTAAACACACCCATGTAGGGGGCTGTGCCCCCCCACACCGCCCTAACTAAATATACCAATTCCAAAATTGCACTACCAAAGAAGTAAGAGGCAAAGTTCAACGTAGTGGACAAGTGGTTACTTACCTGGAGTTGAAAGTCGGTGTTCCGGGCGGTCGGTCTTCTGTGTTGTCACCTTTGTCGTCTCGATTATATGAAAGTTGGGTAAGTGGGTTTTGGGTTTGTGAAGTAATCCCCGTATAGATATATACGTATATATATATATATATATATATATATATATATATATATATATATATATATATATATATATATATATATATATTCTTCTCTGATGGTTTCCACTGCTTTCCTCTCTTGGATTTGTCTGGTTTCTTTGCATTGCACAAGGTGCACCCCCATTTTCCTACCCCGCCAATACTAAGTCTTTATTAGGTCCCTGCTGTTTATGGTACCATCCTTACATTACTAGTCTCCCCTCAGGGCAGAACTCCTCTTTAGCCGTTGAATTCTGATCGCCGGTAAGCCATTAAATCTCAGGAATTTTTTAAAGTGCTGTTTTAGCTAATTATTTGGATCTATACAACTGGTATTCATTTTTCTGACTCTTGACTACTGTTCTGCTTATTTGTTTATTTCACTGGTTTGATTCTGCCATTCGGCAACAGTGTTTTACTGACATTGCCATTGCAGCTATGTTGTCTCTATTTATGCAACTATGCTGTACTAAAACTGCTGTTATAAATGTAGTTTAAATCTAATTGACATGGAGTTGGCATTGGAAACAATGTTTACTGATTTAGCACCGCAGTTGTGTGTCTGCTACTGATTCAACTGTGCTGTTCTTAAGTGTTCATTTTACTTTTTCTTGTATGCACATGATAATTTTCTGCTAAATGTATTGTGCATGATTTACTAACTGGTTTCCAAGCAAAGTTATGGCACTGTGATGTGTTAACTGTTGAACTACTCTCAAATTGTTGCAGTAGCATCTGTTCTCCTGCTATCTTTTCTCTCCTGCTCTGCTCTATTCTCAGACCTGTATCTTTTAACACTCCTGTCCTCCTTACTTCTTTCAACCTATCTTTATTTCATTTTACTAGCTTCATCTCCTCTTTTTCTCTCTCTTCATAGCACACTAGGGCAACTCTGCAGCCCGTGGCTACCTCCCCACCCATACAGTCTAAGAAGGAATAAGTACTTCAAAACTAAAACAAGGATATACCTTTTGAGCCTGAAGAGCAGGGTCAGTCCACTCAGGCATTCTAAATGTATGTGCTATGATAGTGAAACTTTAACATTAGCAGTGTAACTTAGTAGTTCTCAGCAAGCTAATAATACTGACTGTTTGAGCCTTGCGTCCTGTTCCCACCCAGATTGTGCAGTAAACCTAACTGTCCACTAGACAGTATATTCTTAATACAGATCCTTCCAGTTCTCTGTGATTAAAACTAACCCTTGAGCAGCCCTTTCAGTGTTGTTTGCCTTAGTTTTGTATCACTTGAGCCCCACCTGTTTATTTGCATCTCTATAGATTTCCCTTCATTGCTAATGTATCTCCCTACTCTAATATGTGCACAAACTAGCTACTAATAAGCAAGTCAATGTGAAGACACACATCCAACCTTAATAAACTTTGCTTTTTCATCTTTTCTTCACTTTACAGGTAGAGTTTTTATTATTACTCACCCCCTCTGAGGTCGTCACTGATAGGTTTCTACTGTTTGCCTCTCTTGGATTTGTCTTGTTTCTCCAGTGTGCCCCTTCTGTCCAAATACAATAACAATACATTCAAACTCATAATCTCACCACCTTCAATCTACAGACATTTTCTGAATGCCTGAAAAAAAAGAAATCGGGCCCCATTAAAGACTCCACCTCTGGATAGTGCAACTAACTGCTTCAACAAAACTTTCCTAGACTTACTAAACAGCCTAGCCCCTCTTAGAACAAAAATAATAAAATCCAAAAACCATTCCCTGGCTATATAAAGAAACCAGAAAACTAATGTACCTCAGAGACAAACATTGGAAGCAATACCAAAAAAAATAAGTTAACAAACCCTCCAATTGAATTCAAACAACTCCGCAGCACAGTGAAGAAACTAATAACTAAAAGACTATGAGATTTATTACTCCAAACTCTAATCAGAGCACAATTCTAACCCCAAAAAGATCTGGAATTGCATTTGCTTCCTTCTAAACCCTGGTGGAAAAGACAATCCATGCCCTAACACAAACTCCCCAGACCATGAAATTGCATCTAATTTCAACACCTTTTTTGTTGACTGCATAGCCAAACTAACAACAGACTTTCCCATCCTTTCTTCCTCTCATAATCCCCCATCCACTGCTTTTCCCTCTAATACTCCACCTTTCAGTCTTAAACCTATCCCCACCAGCAGCATAAAAAACTTCTCCTTAAACTAAAGCCTTGCTCCTACGGTCCTGATAATCTGCCTCCATCCTTCCTTAAGATAGATGTGGACAAAAAAAAAGGAATTTCTATAGTTATACTTATGTTTCAAGTGAAGTTAGGTTTCTGTGGACGTTCTTTAAGGAAAGCACATTACTAAGAAAATTAACTCTTTACTGATCTTGACATGATCTAACTACATGGTTTAAGCTGACTGTAGTAATAAAAATATCTCTTGTCAGGTATAAACAATCAACAGCTTTCTTATGTATTTCTGTTTGTGAAATCTTATTAAAGGCATGCTTATATTTATTTATTTTTATTTTATTTTACATTTGTTAACCGGGATAGTCCTATTAGACATGTGTCCATTTACAGCGGATGCCCAGGGAGAAAAGCTCTGAATTAATATACACAAGTAGTGAAACTTATATTGTAGGAAAAGCTCTATAACAATGTACATTAATAATAAACATATTTTTGTACAACTTATATTGTAGAAAAAGCTCTACAACAAATCACATTAATAATAAACATATTATTGTACAAGTGACAAACAGGCAAATAACTGGTCAAAGGTACATTTCATCGTAAGAAAGCAAAAGTTAAAATTAACCCAAAATAGGGGATTCATTTATTGCAGTGGGGGTTCCTGAGTTTGTAGCAGAACATCCGGAGTCTGCATCTACATCATTTATGTGCAGTTTCAAAGATAGGAGTCTTATATGATGCATGGGCATAACCAAAAATTTAACAGGTGTGCTTTGAGAGAGTTTTTGAACAGTGTAATTGAAAGAGCTGAGGTCAGAGAGGTGGGAAGGTTGTTCCAGTTTCTGGCAATGTTGTGGGAGAACAGAGCTATTCCTGCAGAGTTATTGGCTTTAGAGATACAGAGGAGAGATTTTTCTGAGGAGCGGAGGAGACGATTTGCTATGTACTGGGTTAGGAGTTTGTTTAGGAATGGGGTTTTGTCAGGATGTTTTACAATATTGTAGGCAAGTATTAGCTGTTATTAGTTAAGTAGTTGGAGGAGTTCTAACCATTTAAGTTCTCGTAGTGCCTGACAATGATGGGTTTTGAAAGTGCAGTTATTAGCAAATCTGGCAATTTTATTGTAGCAGGACTTGATTAGTTCAAGGTCCTGTTTTCTAGTGTGGGTAAGGATAGGTGCGGCATACATGAGTGTAGAAAGTATGTGTGTTTGGGCGAGTGTAATGCATGCCTGATCAGATAGGAATTTTTTGTGTTTGTATAGGGTACCCATTTTCTTGTGGACTTTTTTGATTGTTTGTGATATACGGATGTCAAATAGTTTATTGTCAATTGTACTCCAAGTAGTTTGGTATGGTCAGAGGGGGAGATGTTAGTACCATTTTTGGATATGATTGTAAAAGGAGGTTGGGTGGTTTTAGTTTTATTAGGAGCAAATATGAGTAATTTGGTCTTGTTGGGAATGAGCATGAGTTGGATCTGGGTAATTCAACTTTCTACTGAGGTAAAGGATTCCTAAGTAAGTTTTTGCAGGGTAGTAAGAGATGGTGCTGAGCAGATGAAAGTTGAGTCATCTGCATATTGTATAAGAGTGGCATGTTGGGAGGACCTGTGAAGGTTGTTAGTAGATATTGTGAAGAGTAGTGGGCCCAGTATTGAACCTTGTGGGACTCCTATAGTGGATGGGAGTAGGGGAGATAGTTTGTTTTGCCATTAGACAGACTGTTGTCTGTGTGATAGACAGCTTTTAAACCAGGCTAAGGTGGATGGGGCAAAGGATAGAGAGGTCAGAGAGTCTAGAAGTATGGTGTGTGATACCATGTCAAATGCCTTAGATAGGTCTAAGAATATTGCTGAGATGAAGTTGTTGTTATTTCTGTATAGGTTAACTGTGTTTGTAAAAGACAGGAGAATGGTAGTGGTGCTATGGTGTTGCCGGAATCCATGTTGTGTGGGAGAGAGGAGATTGTTAGTATTCAGGAATTGCATCACTTGAGAGTGAATACATCTTTCAAGTATTTTAGATAAGGGGGGTAAGATGGCTATGAGATGGTAGTTAGAGAAATCATAAGAGTTTCCACCTTTATGAAGAGGGAAAATGTATACTTTCCATAACTGTGGGATGTAGGATTCCTGAATGGAGTGGTTAATAAGAATGGAAACAGGGTAAGATAGTGAGTCAGCTATTATTTTTAAGAAATTGGCTAGTAGGTTGTCTGCAGCAAGGGTGGAAGGTTTAAGTTTTAGGAGCAGTTTTGTAATTGTAGCAGTAGGGACAGGTGAGAGGGTAAAGGATGGGGTATTGTTGGGGGGTTGGTTAGGGGAGTAGGAATGGTTGTTATTGGAGAGTTGTGTAGAAAGGGATATAATGGTTTTAGTGAAATGGTGGTTAAATTGGGAAGCAATATCTGTAGTGTTGTTGGTGGTTGGAGTTGGAGTGGATGTTTTACCTGATTTCAGTAGGGAGTTGATGGCATGCCAGAAATTTCGGGGGTCTTTATTATGTTTGTTTTGGACATTAAGGAAGTTGTTGTGCTTATCAAGTAACGTTTGTTTTTTTTTTTTTTTTTGCTTGGTTTCTTAGTTTTTGGTAGTTTTGTTTGGATGAGTTTATCTTTTCTCTTTTCCATGCTTTCCCTGACTTATCTCTGGCTTTTATTAGAGCTCTTGTATCCCTGCTTAGCTATGGTGCATAGTTTGTTTTTACTTTGATTCTTCTAATGGGTGCTATTGAGTTGAGGACATTGATTAAGGTGTTATTAAAGTAGTCTACTACTTGGTCTAAACTTAATGTTAGTAGTGGGTCCCATTTACAGTGTCTTAGGATATGGTTGAGATTATCTATATTCAGTTTACTTTCATCTCTAACTTGTTGAAAGAATATGTGGTTGGAAGGATTGGTGCGTTTGTGTTGTAGGAATGTTGTGGGGAGGTGGTCACTTAGGCTGTCTGGTAGACAGCCAGTGCGATATATTTTTTTTGGGCAGTTGACTAGTGTCCAGTCAAAGATTGATTGCTTGTTGGATGTTTTGTCTATTCTAGTTGGCTCCTGGATGAGCTGAGTAAAGCTATAGAGATTTATATGATTTGTGGGGGTGTCAGAATTACAGGCTAACCAGTCTGCATTTAGATCACCTAAAAGAATAGTTTCCTGTGGTAGCTTATCAGCGATCCATTGTAAGATGTCTTCTATGCTAGGAGAATTATTATCTGGTGGTGTGTAGCAGCAGATAAAGTTGATTTGTTTGGTATCATTAATGAATAGAGTTGAGATTAAGGTTTCGGCATTTTGAAATGAAGGAATAGGGTTTTCAAGGGGGTTTATGTTGAGTGTATTTTTAAATAATATGGCAACTCCTCCTCCTTTTCTGCCTGTTCTGTTATGCCTTAGTATGTTATGGCCTGGTGGGAGAATTTCTTCATTCTATATGTTGGGTTTTAACCAGGTTTCTGTAATGGTTACTATGTCTGGGGAGTAATGACTTATAAATGCATGTATATCAGGGAGTTTGTTAATTATGCTTCTTGTATTGATGTTAATGATACGTAGGTCTGATTTTTGTCTAGGTGGAAGTAAGGTATTATTTGGCCCTGGGTTTGGGTGTATGTCTCCTGATATGAGCAGTTTTTTTGCAATTAGTAATGTGTGTTTTATTTTATATGTTATTTTTATGTAGTGTACATCTGATAGCTTACTGGTATTGGTTGTTGTTAACTGGACTTTATATATGTTTAGCATTAGGCCATCTTTGAATAGTGTAGCACTAATGGGGAAATATGTGTATGTGTGTGGCGTAGTGTATATGTTTGTGCTGTGTTACTGAGTGTTTTGTACAGGTGTGGTAGGGTGAGTTGATGTGAGGTTTGTTAGTATTGTGAGGGTGAGCAGAAGACAAATTAAAAATATTGTCATTTTGTTTCAGTTATGGATAAAAGTATGGTGAGATGGAGGGAGGAAAGGATGGTTTGAAAGTATGTGATAGTTGAAAGTAGGAGGTGACTTTTAGTTGCTAGGGGTGTGGGAATTTGAGTGTGTGGGCTGAAGTATGATAGGTGATTTAGTTGTAGGTGTGGTTTATTGGGTTTAAATGTAGAGGTGATGGGGGTGGGTCAATTTGGGGGCAGGGTAGGGGAGCGGAGTGAGCCCGCAGGGTGAATGGAGTGGGTAGAGCCACAGAGTGGGTTGTCTATCTAGCAGTAATCAGTTAAACAGTGAGACTGAGCACTACTCTGCCCCTTTTTATTCCACTGTGATGGATGTTAATCCCTATCATGCAATGTGTTTCCAATTTTCATAAAAAAATGAACAAATTAATATGTATGGGTTTCATGGCACTGCAATTGTTTCACTTTCTACAGCAATAAAATGCTGATTAAATCTATTTCCTTAGATTGAGTTTAGTGCTCTTAGCTGAATAGTTAGGATTTCATAATGGCACTAAGTTAAAGAGACATTTTGAATTGCTTTTCTGCTGAGTGAACATGGACCATCTGCCCCCCCCCCCCAGCGCATCCACCAACACAGACTTGATTATCTGAGTATGTTTTTTTTGTCTTTTCTGTATGACATAGAACTAATACAATCAAAAGTCATGTTGCATGCAAAATACCACCATTATTTTGCTAACTAGAAAGTTACGTTAAGCATAATACAGTACATGGGGACAGGAAATTTATTTTACTTATACATTTGAAATGCTTATTTTACTTTATTTGGTATGGTTGCCAATGCTTCTTAGTGTCTTAAGTAACATGTAGCAACATGCAGCAGCAAAGCATTTACTATTTGTCAACAGGCATGTTGAAAGTACTGAACTGTATATTGCAGAATTAAGACAGCTTAAAAGTGTGATTTCATTAGAAAAACACTGTGTTATTAAAAATAAAGTTGTGCTGTACACAGTTAAATACAAAGGGACAAACAGGCTTATTTTGTTCATGCAAGCAAGCTAAGTAGTTTGCTTTACTTTATATGTTAGTAAACATTTCTTGGTAATTTGTGTAAAATGATGTCTTGATTGCTTGGAAGTGTTATTCATTCTATTTTGTAATGTGTTCCACAAAACTTTTCAGTATGCAGTAGAACTGATATATGTGTACAGAGAACATATATTACAAAGCCCAATTGTAACATTTTTCTTTGCATTTCCTGATCATGTAGAAGTAATATACAGCATTTTAACATGATCAGAAAACAATATTTGGCATTGCAGTGTGGCTTAACAATTGCTTCATGCTGCAAGGCATTCGTCATTAATATGAAGCAACATTTTCTTATCAGAGTCTTATCATCATGAAGATGTGTTTATTTCTAGAACAGTTTGATTTTATCTTTGTTGCTATGCATATTTGTTTGCTTTGATATGACCAGTCTTGTAGTAACATCATTTGACCTGAGCAATATGTTGTGCATAAACTAATAGAAATATGCATGCTAAGCACCATTACAGAAATATGAAACAATTAAACTTCATTTGCAAGCATGTCTTGGACAGTGAATAAAATGCATCAGCAGTTAAAATCCATTGTTGCAACAGAACAGACATTTCCATTCCTTCCAACCATGCCCAACTGAGGGGCACCCGATGGGGTTAATATCAACTTTCTGCATAAATATCCCCATGACATATCAGAAAAAAGTATTATAGACAGTGCGCATTAAGACAACTACTAAAATATTGCCCTGCTTGCAAAATCCTAAAGAAATTGTTTCATTTGTAATATTCAGGTGAAAGTAAAATAGAAGAGCACTATGCTCTTTTTCAAACACTGCTTCACAATCATAAAATAACTAACTAATGGAGTCATTCAGTCTGAAAAAGGTCAACAATCTATTATATTTGGAAATACTAAAACATTACAAGTTATCAGGTCTATAAACATTACTGTGTTTGAGACATAGATGTCAAAAATAACTTGCCTCTACAGTGAAGACTGAGGTGTGACTCCTAACATAATTGTTGAGAGCACATATTAAGTTGGGTTATGATTAGAAAGACTCGGTCATAACTTTTGTAGTATGTAGAGCTTTATCTACTTTGACATATTACAACACCACCACTGAAGACCATGAGGCATGGGATTAAAGTACAAAAAACCCCTGGCGTCCTTTATACCTGAAACTTCATAGATGCCATGATACAACAGGAATGTATAAGAGATACAGAAATATCTATCACCTATTCCTAGTGCATTCCAGACAGTCACTACCCTCTGAATTACAACTGTCATAGTTCAAAGTTGTCTGATGACACAACATCTTCTGTTTATAAGACGTGAATGAGGTACTACTGTGGCTGAAATATAAGAGATAGAATGCTGTTTATCTCCTAATATGTGTTGCCAAACTGTAAATAAGTTATGTTGCCATGATGTCATCTCCTATTCATGAAAGTGATAACAACTGGCTTTCTTCATAATACACATGCACACAGATGCCAGCTGCAAGTCCGACAGACAATGTCTGTTTTGCAGTTTGATTCTGCTGTGTGCCATCCATAGCACTTTCAGCACAGTTGCTTACATGCATTGCTTATGACATGCCCAAAGAGCCATGGCTAACAAATGGTGGAGCTTTTCGCAATGCTTTCTGCTGCTGTGACTCCAATGTGGGTACAATGGTTGACAGTCAAGGGGAAATGTATAAATGGATTTACAGCACCATTTTATACATACCATAACATTTGGGATATCAAGGAGGACATCTGTTTGGAATAAGATCCACATTTATACCAGCTTATTTTGATATTTGTTATTTGTATGATACTGGTTCATTTGCATACAGAGTTTGATGTGGATCTCTCTCTGAAACTTGAAGGAACAAGATGTATGCCTGTAAGCTGACATAATTAAAAACATTTGAGTTTTTGCCTTTTGACTCTTTTTTTATCCCAGTCAGTTGAATGGTAATCATTCTGAAGTTGGTGTGTGTGTGTGTGTGTGTGTGTGTGTGTGTGTGTGTGTGTGTGTGTGTGTGTGTGTGTGTGTGTGTGTGTGTGTGTGTGTGTGTGAATGTGTATATGCACATGCTTGCAAGAGAACATGTGCATGCATATCTGTCTGCTTGTCTGTTCTGTGTATGGGACATACACACTCTTAGCATCAGTTTTTGTGCATAAGAGAGTAATGTCATAGTTAAGTCTGGAAGGACTACATCTTAAGTTAAATCATCCCACTCATTTTGTGGTTATTCACCTTTTCCATCCATTATTCTGAACAACTTGTGCATACATTTTTATCAGCAGTTAAACAGATGTATCCAGAAGTGCTTGCATAAACCCAGTACTCTAAAAGGTTGCCTCTATTCTGCAAAATATCGGGGAGGAATATGGAATGATTAACAAAGCTGGTGAAGTATAGTCCTTTACATGATGAAACAGGGAATGATTAAGAACCCTTCTAAAATGCTCATTGAAGCAATGGTTCAAAGAATGTAACACTTAAGATTAGAGTATTCCATTACTACTGTTAATGCCCCACCATCCCCACACACTCTCACAAACTGAACCATTCTCTTCTTTTTATTTTTATAGGATAATAGGATCATAGTAAGTTACAGGCTATTGGCCCTGAGGCCCTTCCAAGCCTAGCCAAGAATTTAGCCCATGTTCCAACAAGTCAGCACCCTATGCCACTATTCAGCAGAGACACAGGTGGAATCCCAGGAGTGCATTTTCTGTTCCCCATTCAGTTATCCAGGTTGTACTTAAAAAGGTTTAATAAGGTACTCTACTTTACATGGAGATGGAATTTATTCCACAAAAGGGGGAGTCTTTGGGACATAAATCTGTCCCCCCAATGATCTCTATTGATGTTACAGACCAGGTTGAGGTCGTGCATTGTGGGTTACTTGAGTGGAGCCTGACTTGCGGGGTCTATATTATAACATCGAAGTCTTAAAACTTCGAATGTTATAATATCGACCCCAATTCAGCGAACACTTGAAATAGCGAAGCTGCAGAACACCGAATATTTTCCTTGGGAAAATATTCAGTGGGACGTTTCTGTGGCTTTGCTATTTCCTCAACTGTGGTGCGAAGGTGATGGACCGGGTTAAGGTAATTGTGTGAACAGACAAAGGTAAGGTGAGTGTGTGATAGTTAGGAACCTTAGGGATAGGGAGTGGGTGAGGTGAGTGTGTGATAGTTAGGGACCTTAGGGTTAGGGAGTGGGTAAGGTGAGTGTGTGATAGTTAGGGACCTTAGATTTAGGGAGCAGGTAAGGTGAGCGTGCATTAGTTAGGGACCTTAAGGTTATGGCGCAGGTAAGGTATGTGTGCATTAGTTAGGGACCTTAGGGTTAGGGAGTGAGTAAGGTGAGTGTGCGTTAGTTAGGGACCTTAAAGTTAGGGTTGGGTTAAGGTAAGTGGATAATTAGTAGTGTATGTATGGTTTAGTGTAGGGTTCTGTGAAGTGTGTATGTGTGGCTTATGTATTTTGGTGTCCTTGTCCTGTGTGTGTGTGTGTGTATTCTCGGAACAGCAAATTATTTCCCCTGGAAAAAATTTGCTGTTCTGAGCATTCAAGTATATCACATTTTGAAATTCCAAGGTCAGTCTTATGGTGTTCGACATTTTGGAATTTCGATAATGTGATATAGACCCGACTTGCGAATATGCAGCAGTCCCATCAGGGCAGGATCTGACATTGCTTTGTATGCCAGACAGAGGTCACCTCTGAGGAGTCTGTAGGAGACTGAGTAGAGGGACAGGGCATTTAGTCTGACTGTATAAGCTAGATGTTTGAGGCCCTGGATTCTCCAGGTGAGGAACCTCTGTGGTGACTCCAGCTACTGCATGTGCTTTGTGAGGTACATGCCAAATGGGGCATTGTATTCATTAATAGGTCTTATAAAAGAAGAATATAGGGATGTTATGACCACGTTGTCCCTGAATGAGATACCTTTACTAATGAGGTGGGCCATGTAGAAAGCTTTCTGTACAACAGAGGCAATATGGTGATCAAAAATCAGTTTGTTATCAACCTGGGTGCCCAAGTCCCTCACAACTGATTGCATGCTTAGTACCTTATTATCAATGTGATAATTTGTGGGACGTCACTCTTCCCAAAAGGGATGATGATGCATGTTTTGACATTCAGTTTGAGGCCATGTTTCTGGCACCAGTAATTTGTTTGTGTTAGACCCTCATGCAGGATGTCCACATCACTAGTGGAATTGATGACAGTACCCAGCTTGCAGTCATCTGCAAACTTGGTCAGCCATAGCCCACTAGATTTTGCCTTCACCTCTGAGAAGTATATCCCAAACAGCAGAGGTCTCAAGACCGATCCCTGGGGTACATCTCTTTTTATGGGTCTACTACCTGAGGTGGCTTCCCCTTTTCTGACTAGGTGGGTTCTATCAGTGAGGC
The DNA here is from genome assembly GCF_019279795.1 of Protopterus annectens. NCBI lineage: Eukaryota > Metazoa > Chordata > Ceratodontiformes > Protopteridae > Protopterus > Protopterus annectens. The sequence continues at coordinate 1,534,915,475 of NC_056735.1, forward strand.
AGTTTGCTACCCATCTGTTAACATATGGAGTGATGCCTAGTTGAGAGAGTTTATCTATTATACCTGAGTGAGGAATAATAACCAAGGCTTAGGCCAGATCAAGGTAGGTGGTGTGCACCATCATCCCCTCATCTATGACCTTGGTGACTGTCTCAAAGAAGTCAACTAAATTTAACAGGCATGGCCTCCCCTTGACAAAACCAGATTGTGTGTGATCAAGTGTCTGGAGGTTGCCAATATCCTTGTTAATGAGGTCAATGATAATCCACTCTATGGCCTTGCAGATTAGGCTAGTTAGGCTGATGAGTCTATAATTTCCTGGATTAGTGGATGCTCCACCCTTGTGCAAAGGGATGACAGTAGCTGTCCTCTACTTGGCTGGGACAAAGCCAGTACTCAGGTTTTGGTTGAATAGGGTGCCTAATGGTGCTGCAAGTTCCTGTCTGAGTTCATGTAGGATGCAGCCTGAGATATTATCGGGTCCCATGGAGGCTGTATATTTTGCATTTGAGAGGGCAGTGATGACTTGCTCCCTAAAGATAAGGGGAGGGAGGCAGGTACTGGGGATGTCCTCTTTTACTGATGGGGGACAGAGGAGTAAGGTTTTCACTGAACCTGTCTGCCAGAGGTTGGCTATATCTACAGCATTTGTGAATGTAGTGTCCTTAACCACCAGTTCTGAACAGATCTGGGTACTTCCCTTGATATTGCGGGCATATGTGAAGACGCCCTTATGATTGTCTTTTCTTCTTTCTCTTGGATGCACACAGTCAGCCATTTACTAGTGGTCATGTTTTCTGTCTATTCTTCATTCATCTCAACTGCCCAGATATTCACAGAATGTCCAGATTTTTGCCTCATATTTTTGATCTGTTTTTCATAAAATTTGTGGCTTTCTGGCAAATCACAGAGGATTGACATCACTAAATAATAACATACACTTGAGTTTCAGACTTTGTATTGATCAGAAAATGCATGCTAACACAAATCATGTTATTCTAGTAATTTTCTAAGTTCATAAGAGCAATATTTAAAATATGTCCCTATTTCTGAGCCTTTGTCCCCCCATTATTTTAGGTTTTGTCCAAATTTCTTTTAATAAGAGATTGAAAATGATGCTGTTCCCCAACTCCCATCACCATCACAGCCACCATCATTACCACAATTGCATACATATACAATTTAGTAGAAAAAGGAAAACCACATGACTTGAATTTGTTTTTCTCAGCTGTTTATGAACTTGTGCAGTGAGTCTCAAGCCCTGCAAAATCCACAGTAAAAGCATCACTCTTATAATCTTAAAATTAACAAGTGTCTCCCTCATTTTTTTCTAAATTTATATAATGTTGTATAGGTGAAATGCTGCACAAGCAGGTGGATGTAAGATGCGTACTCTTTTCTTCTGTAGGACATAGTGGGCCACCTCATATATCACCTTTGTTTCGGTATTTTTCAAAATGAATTGGTGTGGGTAGTGTGTTTGGAGTTAAGGGTGAATTTTGCAATTTTGTTTTAACATGTCAGATATGGAAATCCCTGCATCTGATGTCCACTATTATTTAAATAAATAATCTGCCATACTGATATATAACTAGTTGTTGGATATAAACAGTACTTCAGAAAGGTTCCCCTACCATGAAAAAATAAATATGATGAATTAATTTAGCCGGTAATTTCCACAATGCATACAAATCACTGCTATTGTGCATGCCTTAAAAGCTTTTACAAGATAACCACCATCCATTTCTGTACTGGCTTGTATTGTTTTGACTGCAGTTAGGTTGCTTTAAATTAGTAGCATCTGTATCCAGATAGTTTTGATTTTAATACTCAAATATATTAGTGACTGTAATGAGATATATTTGATTTGATCACTCTAATACTGATAAATCTTTGATGCAATGCTGTCTTTATATTCATATTTTCCCTCAACTAAGGACTGATTCAGATGCAAAATTTGCTTTTCACAGTTCTAGCTGCAAAGATAATACTGCATATAAAAGTTAAATGTCATGCATGTAAAGATTTTTTCCTTATCTCTCTTTTTGCTGCAATTGTGCTTTACTCATGCAAAGCAGGCTCATTGGTTCAAAGATATCTGTTTATTTTTTACTTAGTTCAGTGGAACTATATCTATTACATTTAATAATCATGTCTTTATTTACTGTATGCTGAGAAGCTATCGATGTATATCCTGATTACATGGTAGCTGGTTATCTGGTCCAACCTTCATATGATACAGTTTGGGGTAGAAACAGTAGGCATGTTTCTGTACAATGCAGCAGATTTCATTGTAAAATGACAGAGAATACAGCCAAATCAGTCACTGATGCAATCAGTCAATAAATCACTTAATGCGGTTATATTCAATTAAAAGGGCAAGTGAACTGGACAAGATTTCAACTAACGTGAACTACTGTACTTATAGGGATAAAATGATGGCAATGTGAATCTCCTCAATGAGGCCTACAGTGTGCAGTGATTATAGAGTGTTTATGTTTATTATACATTGAGTGTATTAGTCTTGGAACAAAAGCTTTTGGAGTAATCTGTGTGCATTTTAAATTTTATTTTCATATGACCACTGACTGTTTTCTACAGTCTTGGGGTTGATTTTTATCTTTGGTGACTGCCTAAGGCAGATTTTAAAAATGTGGTTATGAGCTTATCCTAGAAGAATGGTATGAAAGCCTGTTTCTCTTGTTTTGTTATCCATTGAGTATGGCTTTGGGTTTTGTACTCAAGAACTTTAGAAGCATACTTTCCATCATAACAATGACAGTCATTTTTATAGCTACGTATTCCTTAATGATGTGTTCAAAGAAGATTGAAACATTTGTTTCTCTTTTATCATCTTAATTTGTTTAGAAATTAATCTAGTTAAAGCATCAGTCTGTACAAATATCAACTTTGTTCCTTCCATATTGGCTTGAAACATGGAAATAGTTATGCTTTGTAAGATGCACCATTGATTTACTTCCCCTTTGTGTGTGTTGTTCATTCTAAGTGCCCTTGTATTCTTCATTTAGCAGGAATCGGTCAGTGCTATCTGTATACAATATAGGTTTATAGGTTCATAGGTTGGTACTAGGCTATCAGCCCTAGGGCCTATACAAGCCTAGCCATAACAATTCCCTGGCTATTTCTTCCCACACTATTTACTTCCCTGTAAATAGTAAAGGATTCAGGGCAGATGGAAATAAAAGGGTGTATTGAGAAAGAAAACCAAGTGCAGAAAGCGAAGAAAAAAAACAATAACAAAAATTATACCTACATCCAGCATAAATTGAGCTATGTCACCTGGGTCTATATCAGCATTTCGAAAACGTAATAGGTTGAATCACTAAATGTCGAACTGAAATTATAGACCTTTTACATTTTCAAATGCCGATAAAAAAGTAAAAAAACAAACAAACAAAAAAACTAAAGGGTGTAGAAAGGGGGAAAGCCCCCATGCACCTCCCACTTGGGGGGATGCGCCCCCACAGCCCCCGCTACTTAAATATACCAATTCCGAGACCGCACTACATTGAGGTAAACGGAAATCTCCCCTTACATAGATTTCCATTTACCCGTTTGATGTTCTGCCCTTTCGGCATTCTTGATGCAACAATATCAAATTCAATATTGTCAGCATTCGAGATGCTGATAGGAACCCATGTGTGCTATACTCTTTGAATTTTAACTATTTTTAAACAACATCCATTTAAATTGCAGAAAGGAAAATACTTGCTTTGGGTATAAAAGTGACTGCTTCCCTTTTCCCGTACTCTCACAGATTCCAATATTTTTAAGGAAGTTAAAGTTTCCGGCTTTCAGTATCATGTGTATCAGACTCATTTTGACCAAAATGTACTCATTATTCAATGAAAACCATGCTAGGAGACATTAATTACAGACCATCGCATTATCTTCAAAACAATTTAGTTGTGCCTTACTTTAAGGAAGTTTTTGCTAAGCTTAAGCTTTACTTGGTATCTTACAAATTCTACTCGCTGAAATGAAATATCAGTTAGCACTGTTTTTCATAACAGGAGCTAATGAAACCTGTCTACCTTGCAGAGATAGACTTTAGCATTTTGGCTAGCAAGGTTACAACTTCAGAAATATGCCATTTCCCACAGTAAAGAGTTAAAACATTTTTAGTAACCTTGATGTACAGTATATATTTCTAAATATGCAATAGTATATAGAACTAGAACTTTGAAACACTTTTTAAGATAATGTCAAAGACCTTGCTATTGAAGCATGTTAATAGAAAACAAATTATTAGAGAGAACCTTTGGAGGACTTTGCAATAATATGAACTGGAGGATAACACAAATAGTTGGCTTTGAATCTTTGATCTTGCCATAACAAGCTGTTCTATTGAAGGAGGTAGTTACTAAACACATTCCTAGTGCCAATAACAATAACAGTAAAGGGGCCCAAATGTTCTTTAACTGCATGCAAGTGGCAGTTTTGCTGTTGCTTAATTATTGCGTAAGATGCATTTGTTTTGATTCTTTAGATAAATCAGAATGGATTCAATTGCTTTTGCTACAGTTTCCAGCCTGTTTTCGTACATGCATTTCTTATTAGTACTTATGCATCACAATGTGCCATTGCAAAGTCCTAGTTCAGAATGTTCCTGTAATGTTTGTACCTACTATTTTCCTGTTTGCAGACAGAATGTCTTTCCATTCATACATTATGGAAGATCCTCTATGAACTCATAGACAATACAGGTAAACCATAAACAGCTGACAGCAGCGACACTTGAAAATCCTTAGCATCATCCTACCATAACTAAAGAATAGTAGTGTTCAGAATGAGTAACACATAGACAATGGGGCAAAGGATTTGATTGCTGACTAGGGGAAGCTTAATGAAGTTGTCAGTTAGCCACAGTTATGCTTTCAAATTACTTCTTGCCACAACCAAACAAACAAAATTAGCATAATAATACGTCCAGCTCATAAATGCTCTTTACCGGTTACAAATGTGGACTAAACATAGTAAATAAGTAAATAAGTCAGGTTTATAACTTTTCTCTACTTTTAAAAAAAATAAACTTTACAGGTTAAAAACCAGCACATCATCTACACTGACTCTTGACATGCTGCAGTATCTGTACTGAGATTTCTTGCATGCATTATGTGGATTTACAGATTTTCATTGCAAATTTAAATACGTTTGCCATCATACAACTGTTGGGAGGCTGATGTGGAGGTTAAGGTGATAAAATGCAAGGTTCACTTTGATTCTTAAGAAAGGGAAATTGGCTAGGCTTAAAAAGTCCCACAAGTGCAGCTAGCCTACTATTTGCCTATGAACCTATGAAAAGCTAATCTCATAGTGTGCTGTGCATTATCCCTGATAAAGATATTTAGATGCATATTCTTTCTTCTGAAGTTCAGTGCCATGCATTTGAAAGCCAACAGAATATCTTAAGAAACATAGACAATACTTTTAAAAATGAGTGCATTACTGATGGTGGTATCTTAACACCTGTATGCGAAGAGGGTTATTAAATTCCTTCTTCTTTTTTTTTTTTTTTTGCAGTGTTAATCATTAACCATATCCAAATCCTCACAACTTTTTTGCACTCTCATTCAAATGGGCCTTCACCACATTTAAGCCATCAGCAGTAATACATGAAATCCAATTTATACATAATACTGCGGTGGTGGTGCTGCGGTAGCATTGTCACCTCACAGCTAGATGTTGCCCATTCGATTCTCAGAGTGTCTTCTGTGTGGCGACATGCGTGAACGGGTGTTCCTTCGTTGAAGGTTGTGCGTTAAGCCCAGCAAGCCAGCACGTAAAACACTATTGCCAATCATTAGCAGACCGGAGTTCTGCTGTGGTGACCCCTAACCGGGAAAAGCAGAAAGACACAAACAAACTTTCACTCGAAAATGTATGCTTTTTCTCAAGGACTTTTCCTGTTCTGATGTACAACACTTTACATTATGTCAAAGCCGCCATGTCTTAGAGTGGAATTAAGAGACTCGATAGACCCTGTATATAAGTCTGGTGCTCATAGTCTGAAGCTCATTAAGCCTTGGTCTCAGCATGTCTCATAATGATCAAGTCTTCAAATCATTGCATGGCACTGATGGCATGCTGATACCCAACATACATTCACAGACAGGATTCTTATGCCAAGGGTATGAATATGAGCAAACAAACTTTAATGTAGAGAGCATATGTTTTCTGCATTACTGATGGATGCCCAGTTCAGACAGAGAATTATCTTTCTATCAGCATGCAGTCAGTGCAATGTACCATGAAATGAATGTTGCATGAGTAGCAGGTCAGTACCTTGCTCATTTTGTTGGAACACTGGTCATTAAGAGGAAAAGATTTGCACTCAGAGGTGTGCCAGCAGGTCAGGACCACAGCAGGGTGTCATTGTACATGTTATAGTTATAGACAGTGAAGAGAGTATTGAGTAGAGGGTGGGTTACATTACTTAAAAGGAGCACAGAATCTCATGCTGTGTGTGTTTCCATATCTCATACGGTGCACAAGGCACTTGGGAGTAGTTATATTATTTAAAGAGTATGCAGTGTTATATGGTATGCACTCCTTTATTAATACACAATATTCTTGAATAGGGGATTTCCCTGTGTTCTGACAGTGCACAGTAGGGAACATTGTGCATGCTCTTATAAAAAATAATACACAAGGTGTAAGGTGTCTGGTCACACCAGGTTGTAATACAGTCAGACTAGATGGAATTAGCAAAAAAGCACAAATGTGTTTGGGGTGCATGGCTAGGCTTCTAAGAGGCCTAGTGATCATTAGCCTAGTAACAACCTATTAACCTATGTACACATCTCTAGCCATCAAAGATATATACCTACCATCGAGTATCAACATTCCCATCCTAGAAGAGATCCTCTCCTGGATCTCAGCCAACATAAGACCAGAAACCATCTTCCTAGGAGACAACATATATTGTCAAAAGAAAACCCTAGAAAACCCAACAAACCAATTCAGCTACACAGCTTCTCTCAATTGATCAAGAGTCCTCTCAGAATTAACAAAGCCACATCTAAGAATCCATCCAGGACTGGATTATAGCATCTATCCCCAAACAATGTTACCACAAGTGGCACCCTACCTGTAAGTGACCACCAGCTAACCTACAAAATCAAATACCCCAAACAACCCCTCCCTCTACAGTAAAGAAACATTTACTTCCAGTCTGCTCCAGATTAACTGAGCACAACTTAAAACTCTTCCCTGTGATGATCAGTATGCACATGTAACACAATATTTATAAATTATTTATTTATTTATTTTATATTTGTTTACTGGGAAGGTCCGACTGGGCCAGAAGCCCATTTTCAGCAGAAGCCCAGGGAGAAAAGCTCCAAAACTAAATAGCCTGGCAGAGCAATTACCATTAATAACCAAAAGAGATAAAAACAAATCAGCTCCTTGGTTATGTAAAAAAAAAAAAAAAAAAAAAAAAAGAGAGCAGCCACATGGAGATAAAGCCTAGACATCATGGCTATATACCAAGTCTCAAAATTCCAGTAACAATATTAGTTAAGGAACCATAGCAAACAATCCATAAAACAGGACAAAAAAGTTTATTATAGCAATATCTAAAATTCACCATCAAAAAATTTAGAAAACTTCTAGAAATCCATAAATACATTGTTCAGTTCTAGAAAGTCAGCTCAGTTCAGGCCATCCCAAAGCATTGCTTCACAGTTTAACTCACATTTTATAAATACAGTAACCTCCCTCTTAGAAAGAAAAAAAAATCTGTTACAAATACAGCTATCCTGCAAAAATCATTGAAGCCACAACAGAGCTTCACATTTACTCAAATGCCGACATCAACAATTAAAAAGATATGTACACACCCCTACGAGAACAACCACTGCACCTGAAAATCTTCTGAGTACCTCAAAATCTATGCAGATAGCCTTGCATATCCTGTCTCAATTCTAATATAGTACTCTGTTAAAGAAAAGATATGTTCCCACCTTACAGAAAAAATACTATATAATATCCCTCCATAAAGGTGTCATATCAGCCAAGCTCACAAACTATAGATCAATTGCCATTATTTCAACCTTATCTAAAATCTTGGAAAAATGTATTTACTTTCAACTTACTACATATGTTACTTATCATAACCTCCTCTTTTCCTCACAGCATGGTTTTAAATCTGGTCCCAGTACAACCACTGCCCTTATATGGTTCACAGATATAATAAATCACAATAAAAGTACAGGTCTTCTAACCTCAACAGTATTTCTAGATCTATCCAAAGTATTCAAGAATTCTTCTAACTAAACTCTCCTTCTATGGGCTATAATTTTCCTCTCTTAACTGGTTTCTTAGTTATCTCACTAATTGGGACCACGCAGTAAAATGGCAAGATGATTTCTTCTCTTTCCTTCTCCGAGGACCACAATTGTTTAAATTATTTATCAACAATTTAAGCACAGCAGCCAAACAGGCCACCACAGTACAATGTGGCCATGACTCCATGCAAATATGTGCTGCTAAGACACTGCCAATTTGTTCTAAAAAAAAAAAAAAAAAACTACTACTTTTCAGCACCTACTCTCAATTTTCTCCTCATAAAATTACCTTTAATATGGTTCTTCTTTCGGGTTTTCCTGGTTAGGGGTCACCACAGTGGCAATCCGGTCCACTAATGATTGGCAGTAGATTTTTACAGTGACAAGGTGCCAGCCCAATGCCCAACCTTCAACAAAGGCATGCCCATTCACGCATGTCTTTCGAACACCACTCGACTGCGTGGAGGACATGCAGACTCAACACAGAAGGAGCTCCAGCCGAGAATCAAATGGGAGACCCTCTTGCAGTAAGGTGACAATGCTACCACTGCATCACTTTAATATACTGTTATCTAACAAGGCCAGTAAAGAACTGGTATCCCACACCAAACTACAAGATGTGATTATAAATGCCCACTTGACATTTGAATTCCTCCTTCAGCAAGCCATCAAAAAGACCCACCAAAAGCAAGGCTGCACCTTTACAGTAAAATACTGCCATAATGACTTTGCCAGACAAAACATAGCCTCTTCTTTTCTACTCCCCATCCTATAATATGCCTCTCCTATACTAATCAATCACAAATTCCCTTTTTAGCCAGACTAGAACAATAAAGTAGCCAACTTTGTAATGAACCAATAATATCAATCACATCACTGCCTCTCTCTAAAACTACTAAACTGGTTCAAACTAAATAATTGTCTGTTTTACTCACAATTACAAGTGAAAAAACAAACCCAGGTACTAAATGTGGACACGACTTTAATGAAGCGCTTTTCTTCCAACCAATTTGTTGGACTTCTTCAGATACATTTAACAAACTGACTCTGAATTTTAAATACCATTTTAAAATCACATGATCAAGATCTTAAAGCAATATCATTCATTTACTATATAAGCTTCACACAGTTAACTAAATATACATTTAAAAATATACATACTGAAACACAACATCTATAAGTAAACCTCACACCCATTAATATGCAGTTAAAACATTTTAGCCACTCTAATAACTCATTAAAAATATTTTCATTAAATATAATAATAATACCCTATTTTTTTGTATTAATTTCACAGCATTAAATAAATAAATATATATATATATATATATATATATATATATATATATATATATATATATATATATATATATATACGCATATATAAAAACAGCATATCACATACCTTTATCTATCCAAACTTTTTAATTTTAATAAACATGTTATTGTGCATTTATCATTAAGACCAGGATGACAATGAGCCTTAAGCTTTAATTGCCAAAAAAAGCTCCAATCTTCCTAACCATAATGAACAAGGACTACCTCTAAAATGATTAAAAAGTTGGTCTATCACTCTAAATTTAAATTTATGTAAAGGGAACAACGCAGTATATTTTGCTAGAGCATTGTTAATTTTGTGTCTATCTATACTGCAAAGGTGCTCATATATTCTATCCCTCAGGTGACGGTCCGTTTTGCCAATATAAAACGATGAACATGACTGGCATTTAGCTAAATAGACCACATCTTTTGAGTTACAGTTATACTTCATCTTATTTGTTATCATAAAATTATTTACAATTACACTAGCACCTTCCTCTATATACTTGCAGTATGGACAATTGCCACATTGCTTCATACCTACATAAGTACTGTAGTCATATTTCATTCTTTCCAAGAGGCTTTTAAAGTTAGATCCTTTACGACAGACAAACGTAGGAATTTCACCTAGCTTGGTATATAAATTAAAATCCTCTGCCAACAAGTTCCAATTCTTACATATAATATTTTTAATATAATAAGAATCCGCGGTAAATGTCATAATATATGCTAGATTGTAATTTTGACTTTGAGTGCCATTATTTAGGATTGGTATTACTTCTTCATTACCTACCACCTTGTTTATGTCAATTTCTACAATTCTATTTTGTCTCAAAATCGGTTTATAAACCCCATTAAGTCTCTTTATTCTTACCTCCTCTAGTAATTCATCTAAGAGCTCTAGGGGGTAACCCCTTTGAAGAAATATAATTTTAAGGTTGAAACATTCACCTATAAATTCTTGGTCAGCAGTCACCATATGTGTAGTTCGCACTAGCTGTCCTTTCATAACTGAGCATTTTTGGTATTTAGGATGTGCACTAGTATGGTGGAAAAAGGTATTGGAATAAGTAGATTTCCGAAATATTTTTGCTTCCAAACTATTATTTGTGCAATTTGTAATCAAATCATCATCTAAATATGAAATACGATGTTCATGAAAAGTGTAAGTAAACCGAAGAAATTCAGATGTATTATTAAAATACTCCACCAATTCTTTGGCTCTAATATCATTGCCTTCTATCAACATAAAAATATCATCCAGAAATCTTATGTAAAATTTAATAGTATTATTTATTTCCTCATTGGCCATAATAAAAGTATGTTCCCAATGTGACATAACTAGATTTGCATAACTAGACCCACAGGGGGAGCCCATCGCTTCCCCCTTGGTCTGCAAGTAATAAGTTTTATGAAACACTATATAATTATTACTCAAAATGATGTCCAATAACTCTTCCACCAGTGAAATCTCTGTGGTTGGGGCACCCAAACACCTCATTCTAGCACTGACCCACTCTATACCTTGGTCATGAGGAATACATATATAAAGGTCTTTGGCATCTACTGTAAGGAAATTAAGGGCTATATTGAACTTCATGTTATTAAGCCTATCGAAAAATGACCAGGAATATTTAGAAATTACATTTTCCATCACTACATATTTTTTTAGAAGAGTGTCAACAAACGTAGCACAGGCATAAGTTGAAGCCTGTATACAATCAACTATCGGTCGAAGCGGGGGATTTTGAATATCTTTATGGAGCTTAGGTACCCCAAACATAACCGGAGTCAAAGGTGATAGCACTTGATTAAAGACTTGCACATCAATCTTGCCCTCTCTATATAAATCATTAATATAATTTTTATTCATTGGTTAGCCACATTATGTTCATGAAGGGATACTTCTGAATATTTATTTTTATTTATTTATTTTATTTTACATTTCTTGACTGGGATAGTCTAACTGGATTTATGTCCATTTTCAGTAGAGTCCCAGGGAGATAAGCTCCAAGAGATTACTAGACTACTAACATACAGGTACTAGTTGTTATACATTTAAATACTACAAATTTTAAACAGTTCAGGAATCTTCACAGTTTATACAAAAAACATGTTACAAGCATTAGATAAGATATTTTAGACTTTATGTACAAGACTTCATTAGTAACTAGTAAGTAATTGTTAAACAAATGCATATCTCAAGTTTCAACAGTTCAGCAATGCTCACAGTTTAAACAATACTTGCTGCCTGCCTTAGGTAGGATGCTTTAGAATTATATGCAGAATAATTTAACTAGAGATAATTTAAAATACCTATTAGGATAAGATATATTTTTGCCAAGGATAGGCCTTGATCTAAAAAGACACAGATAGAGCAGGAATTAGGTCTCATTACAGCCGAGTGACGTCTCCAGGCATTTCTGCAGTTACCTCCTACTGCTCCTCTAGGCGTCAAATATTGCCTGTTCATATTTGCATTAATAATTCCAAAACCATGTTACACACAAGGTATTGGAAATTTTTATCTTGAAGCATACATGATGGCAAACACAACTGTATTGATATATGACCTCTGTCAATGGATATTTGTTAAAAATGTAAGGTGATAACGTCAATTTTTAAATGCTGAAGTCATGCCCACTATGAGTTAAAGGTACTCACTCAAAAGAGCTCTACTGGAGGGAATGAGTGTTAAGAGAGGGTATTTGGGATATAGTATGAGATTAGTCTGGATTTGTACAGGGACATAACCAATGGGTTTTAAGATAGAGTTTCAGATTGTGTTTAAAAAGTGTAAATGAACACAGTGATGTAAGTTCATGGGGGAGTTGGTTCCAATACTTTCCAACTGCATTTGAGAACAGAGCATCTCCTGCCATGTTATTAGATTTACATGTTGATATAAGTAGCTTATTAGATGACCGTAAAGTTGAAAGGTTCTTATATTGGGTAATGAGACTAGCAAGTATTGTGGTATTGGTAGGTTAGAAAAGGGTTTTGTGCGCAATGGTGAGTTGTTTAAAGTGAATCTGATTCAGAAGCTCTAGCCAGCCTAATTGTTTCAGATTATGGCAGTTTGGGTCCTAAAGGAGGAAGCAGTAGCAAATCTGGCAATGCTATTGGAAGCGTTGGCTAGCTTGTTAAGGTTATTTTTTGACAAGTTAGTATATATGGAAGAAGCATAAAGAAGTGTGGAGATAAGGTGGGAATAGGCAATAGTGGTTCTGGCTAGTGGGGAGAGAAAGGGTGTTATCCTATAGAGGGAGCCTAGTTTCCTGTTGACAGTTTTTATGGTATTCTTGATATGGGAACCAAAGTTCAGGTTGTTATCAATGGTTACCCCTAGAAGTTTAGTTGTTGGATCGGGAGATATGAGTGTACCATTATTGGATAAGACTGAAAAGTTCATTGGGAGTGATTTACGGGTAGGAGTGAAGAGGAGGAGTTTGTTTTTTTGGGGGTTCAAGAGGAGGCAGCATTGTAGAAACCAATTTTTTGTTTTATTGAACATTGTCCGAGTTAGAGTCTGTAGTTGGGATTGAGATTTAGCTGAGCAGATTATTGTCAAATCATCTGCGTATTGTACGCAGTTAGTTAAAGGAATAGCTAGGTAGAGGTCATTGATAAATATTGAGAAAAGGAGGGGGCCCAATATAGAGCCCTGAGGAACATCTAGGGTAACTGGGAGATGGGATGAGAGGTTGTTGTCCCATAGCACTGCCTGCTATCTATTATCAAGGTAGGACTAGAACCATTTTATAGTCTTTGTGTCCAGAGAGAAAGATTTTAGAATATTGAGAAGTAAGTGGTGGTTGACCATGTCAAATGCTTTTGAAAGGTTAATGAAAAGTGCTGAAGAGAGAAGATTGTTATTACGGTTTTTATTGATGCTGTCAGTGAAGGATAGGAGTGCAGTTGTTGTACTATGGAAAGGCCTGAAGCCATGTTGAGATTTGGCCAGTAAATTGTTCTGGAGTAGGTGGTCTAGTAACTGTCTGTGGATGCGCTTTTCCATTATTTTAGCTAATGGGGAAAGTAGAGCTATGGGACGATAGTTAGAATATTCTCTGGAGTTTCCTCCCTTGTGTAGGGGGATAATGTAGGAGATTTTCCAGATGGCGGGAATAGTGCTTTCTTGTATGGCTCTATTTATTAGCAATGATACAGGATAAGCTATGACTTTGGCTGCCTTTTGCAGGTATTCAGCAGGTAGCTGGTCAGCTGAGGGGGTAGTAGGTTTTAGTTTACTTAAGAGGTTGTAGATGTGGGAAGTTGAGACAGGTTGCAGGTTTAGAGTTGGGAGAGAGTTAGTAGTATTGTTTGGAAGGGCAGAGCTATCGGCTGTTAGTTGATTAGCAAGTGTTTGGATGGTCTCAGTGTAGAAGGTATTAAAAGCATTAGCAGTTTGCTTTGGATTGTCAGAATTTGATCCTATAAGGGGTGGTGTTGCAGATTGGCCTGGTTGAAGTAGTCTGTTTATGCTAGCCCAGAACTTTTGTGGATTATTTTGGTTGGTCTGTTGGAGGTGGAAGCAAAAGTTTTTTTTTATCTTCAAGTATAGCTTTCTTAGTCTCATTTATTTTTTGCCTGAATTGTTGCTGGTCTACGGGGTTTTTAATTGTTCTCCATAGTGCCCAAACGTTATTCCTCTGTTGAATTTTCTGCCTGGTTTTCTTTGTAAGCCATGGGGCAGGTTTAGATTTAATTTTGATGGAACACTTTGGTGCATGGTGGTTAAGGATTGTTAAGAATTTTGAGTTAAAGTAGTTTGTTGCTTCGTCAGATGGGAGGTATTTTATAGGTGACCAATCACATTCTTTTAGTTCAGCTTGGAAGTTATTGGGGTTAAAGTTTCTGTTGCTTCTTATTGTCTTATATATGGTTGGGTTGTGTGAGCCCAACCTTTGCCTGATTATGTAAGTGAGAGAATGTTCACTTACATCATCAGGGAGGGTCCCCACATTATAGAGTTTATTCAGAATTGCTTCTGAATTCAATATATATTGAATTCTATGTTCGTAATCATCTAAATCCATGATTACTAGGCCCCCTCCTTTATATGGTTTACTTACCCATACTTTAGCTGTACATAGAGAATTAAATAAATCCCTTTCATGCTTATTTAAATTATAAGACTGTTTTCTATCAGTTTTAGACAACATTCTTAAATCAAGTTCACAGACTTCTTCAAATAGTTCTAACATATGGTGCAGAGGTGGATTAAAGCAACTAGGTGGCTTAAATTGATTAAGGCCACACAACTCGGCGCCCAACATTTGATGTAAATTCAATTTCCTAACGAATAACTTTAAATGACATATTGAGCTAGCAATATTCATTTTAGTAGTTGGAACAAAGCTTAGACATTTTGCCAACACATCTGCCAATTTGACAGAAACATTAAATGATGAATAATTATAAATAGAAAAGTCTCCTTGACTATTTTTAACAATAACTAAGTCTCTTCTACCAGATGAGGTGGGGGTTACCTCCTGTTGTTGTTCTTCCTCCGGTTGTTGCGAAACTGGTGTGGTTTGCCCTTTGCAAAATCCTGCCCAAAACGACCAGACATTTGTTGGCTATTTTGTCCATTCTGTCCATTTATTCCATGATTGTTTTCTCTGTTCATTCCACGGTTATTTAAACCGCGGTTCTCATTTTGATTTTTGATGCGGTCACTTCATCTTATCACATCAGACTCTTCTGAAGGACCTGGAGTATCTAGATTTATGTCTTCAGGTACGAATGGTGTTGCATGGTTTTCCACTGGTTCCTCCCTAATACGTGAATCCTGATTAACCAATCCTTGTATAGGAAACAAAGACTGAGAGGGAGGAGGGCGTGGATAGGCAGTGCCTTCCCGATACTGAAGGCGATCTCTTTCAAGTTTTTAAATTTTTGTTGTTTTAATTTTAGCCATATGTTGATCGATGCTCTTAAAAATATGATTATACTCATATTTATATCTATCAAAGTCAACATGTGATTTTTATCTGGCTGTCAAGTGAGGATATAGTTACCATAAGTTCTTCTGACATGATATTGTAATAGTTACACATGACACCAAGTAATTGTAACCCTTATTGATTAAACATCTTTACCAGATCTAAATGACATTGAGAATCTGGAACCAGACCAGGAGGACATTGCCATATTCAAAGGCCTTTAGGTACCATCTCCAATTTGATACACTCCTGGAAATATTCAATTTCTAGACAGAGCTTTTTGTATTTTAACATATTATGGTCTAACCTATCCAAAAGGTCTGACATAATGGTTACCTCCCAAGTCAGGCTTCCTTTTTCTTGTACATTCCCAAAGGAATTCAAACCGGCTGAAGATGTCAACCAGTCTTTAAGTAAAGGAAGCCCCATAAGCCCTGGGACTTGTAATCACGAAGGCTGCTGAACATCGGGCCTTCCCTCATTCAAAACCTCAGCAGCTTCAGCATAAGTAGTTGGTTTATCAGGTAAATTCTGCTGCCCTTGATTAATGGAAGTACTGGATAAGTTCCGCTGGCTTCCGTTATTTGAAATATGTTGCACAATCCCACCAACTTCTCATAGCTGTTTACTCACAATTAATTACAGTCTTCAAACTGCTGCATAAGCCTGAAAAATTCTCATCTCTTCACTTCATCATTCAGCCTTACACTACTAACAGATCTCTGTGTTCCACTGACAAATTATTTCTATTAATAACTTACCCTAACAGCAATGCAGGATTTTCTCTGCATTCACACTGCTTTGTTAATAGCTGGAATACCATCCAGCTCCACTTAAGAACAATCTGCAACCTGAAACATTTTAAATGCAAACTTAAGTAATAACTGATAGATAATATATGCACCTGCATCTCCCCTGCTTAAACTGGTACTAATTTATCTGTATGAATCTGGGTCCCATAATTCACTACTGCACAATACTTAATGAAGTATTATCACAACTATAACCTTCTCTAGCATCTTATCTCCTTTATCTTCAAGCACCTCCTCACCTCTTTTTTTTTTCTTTGGGCTGCTCTCACTCTTTGTCTTATCTTCCCATCTCCTAGATTTTGAACAAGTCTTTTTAGTAAGAAATATTCTTACATAAAACCTGACTATCTATTTATACTGATGATATTGCAATGCATATACCTCTATGAATTAAAATATATATGTATATAGATAGATAGAACCCATGTAATTGTTATTTTAATTGAAACTGTTTGGAAATTATGTAACTTTATGTTTAGGATGTCTGAGCAATGAAACAGTTGCTCAAGGATAAAACTGTAAACGATAAAACAGTGTAAATGATGCCAATGATAATCTGTACAACAATGGAGCTGTTTTCCAAGGGCATCCACTGAAAAAGGACTTGGTTCAGTCAGGCTTTCCTGGTAAACAATGCCAATAAATCAATAATACAGTCAAAGAAAGGAGGCTCTGTGCTTATCCTTTGTGTTTCTGGCTATTTGTCCATCATACCTAGGTTTGGTTAGTTTGATTGGGGTCTGGAGTTTCCTGCTTATTTTGGCAAGAGTGTTCTTAGATTTGCCATTGTATTTACTTCAGAGTTGGAAAGATGCATCTATGCAGTTATTTGCATATGAATAGAATTTGGAGATAAAGGATTATGCAGAGCACTGGGGTCATCTTGTTGGAAGATGATTTTAAATTTAGTCAATTCAAATCATCAATCAGTTTTAGCAGATATGCTTCTGCATAACTTCTGAATACCAAGGTATTAGATATGCTTATGGTAAACGTCCTTGATTTGTGGTCAGATTTGACAAGAGATGAAGTTATCATTGGTGGGGCACTAAGTTGCTCCATATCGATAAGGGCAAAATCCATGATTTGATCAGCCCTTGTTTGAATGCAGCCTAGCTGATCTAGAGAGTTTGTACTGATATAGTCCAGAAATTTCTGGGCATACTTGTTTGTGGTTGTAAAAGTCAGATAACGGAAGAGTAGCTGAAGTCTCCTAGAAGACCTATAGGGGGTGCTATAGTTAGCTATGATATGATAAGGGTTTTTGTTAATAGTAAGTTGGGTGTTGTTGAGTTTCAAGGCATTATCTTGTCTAATGAATGTGGATATGAAATGTTCTCTTAAGAATATGGAGAAACCACTACCTTTAGTGGCTTCATCTAAGTCAGTGGGCCTGAACATATGATAGGCATTAAAACAGTGCGCTAATGGAGTGCTCTCATTGGTCTTTAACTGGGTCCATTCAATCCTGTGTTAGTACAAGTGTCTCCTAAAGCTTTTTTATTCTATTGATATTCTGCTTGTCTTCAGTATTAAATTGTGTACCGAGTTTCATGTCTGTGAATGTCTGCTATACATCAGCATCGCACTGGTGTAACTCAAACATTAATACTACAAGAAGCCCGTGTCAAAATTACCATTATATATAAAAATGATATCAGCATAAATTACTTATACACAAAGTACCAAGAACTCTGTCGCCAACGTTTTCCTACATATTAACCTTACCAAGTTTATTTCCTTTTTGGATACAACTCTTAGATAGTGTGTACAAACATATACAAACTGTAGCAGCTATCTCAGCCCCATCCTTGTTCAGCATTGGCTCCTTTACAGTTCTCAACAGTGCCCCTTGTCTTCATTTCTGCAGATTTTGCTATCAAATGAAAGAAATATATTATCTTTTTCTGTCCCTCTATGACATCAGTTACCAAGATACTGTAGAGGAACAGCCCAGAGGCTAAGCATTATAGAACAGCACTGATACTTTTGTTGTGCCTGGACATAATTTGTCATTACATGAGGTGATTTCTGGTCCTGGAAAGTGTGCTGAATGACAGATTTTTCAAAATCTATATTATTCTTCTATGTAAAACCACATTAAATGCCTTGCTGTAGTAGATATATGGTGCTTCAGTAGCCTTGTTGTTATGTACAATCAATAAAAACATGTTTTTCTACTGTGAATTTACACAGCTTTACACTGTACAAAACATAGGCAGTGGCAGATCATTCCATCATAATCTTGTATCATAATTCCAGAGGGTAGGCTAACTGGCAAATCATTACAATCTAGGAGCCAGGTTTGCCTTCAAAATATTAGTGATTGACACTTATTTGTGCAATCTCTAATGTCTGACTGGGTTGTTTTTGCCTGGACAGGATAATTGTATACAAAAGTGTGTTCATGGCTAAGTGTTCTGAAATGCACAGGGGTCAAACCACAAAGGATGGCCAATGAAGAAAAATGCCAACCCACTTTATCATATAAATGTAGAGAAAATGTGGAATAGCAAGCACTGGAAAGCACACAAGAATAACCATAAGGTGTGACAAATGGTGAGAGAAGGAAGCTGGAGCATCAATTTTACTAACTGCCATCATCAAAGTCATGGATATCATGGATACCATGCATCTGATAGCTCCGAGATGGAATATTTCATCAGGATAGAAACACATGCTCCTGTAGAGCTATACCACCCTTGTCATAGACAACATCAATATCTTGGACAGGAGGTGACTGCAATGTATTTCACCACTGTGTGCAAAAAGGACAGCTCCATTCAGCTACTGGTGGATGGAATCTCTGTCTACCCACAACCTGTCACCAGATTGCATGGCTGCTGTATCCACATTTCATGACACCATTTTGTAGTGCCTAGACTCTATGTCCCCACCTGTGCAGACGACGATGACTGTAACCTATCCACCCCTTAACCTGTATGGATAATGAATGTTTTGATGAACTGAGTGGCAAGTCCAGGCACTCTCTTGCATTGCCTGAGTGTTATAATGTATGCATCATTTTATTATATATTAATCATATCACAACAAATAGTTGTGGATTAGGTGCTGCCTCTTTGCCAGTGTTGTGACATATTGCTACTGCTACTGCTTGACGTGGAGTACCACTGTTACCTGTTCATCATCTGACTGGCTGCCCTTCTCCTCATCTGCTGCTTCTATAACTATGCTGGGCTATGCTGGCATGTTTCCTTGCTCCTGCATCTATTTCCATGCAGTGACGTTATGCATGCAACACACAACAGATATCTGGCTGCATATCTCTATTGAATAGTGCTTTGCTTCTTCAGATGCATCAAGACAATGAAGCATCCCTTCATCTTTATAAAAATGTATTGTGCCTTGTTCCAAGTCTCTGCATGGACAGTGTGATATGCCAACTCCAACATAATCATGGGATTGGTGGATATCTGCAATGGTTCCAATGCATATCCAATACCACCTGTAGTGGACAACAGTGCCACCATTACATGTGGGCTGCTATTTGCTTGCATGGTAACCATATACTGTATACTGGCCTCTGTACTTGCCAAATGTACATCTCACAACTAGATGATCCTGTGTGAAGTCCCTCACCAAGAATTGTTGGTATTGGTCAGATGTATGCCACATATGTGACTCGTGGAAACAATATGGGTAGTACACATAAATATTTTAGGTAATGCCCTATGCACTGCACACCATCCAGCAGTTGAGGAAGTAGAAGACATTCTGTGGACCAAGTGGGTCCTTATTGGTCATATGTATGCAACCAAATGGCTCTCAGAGCCT
Source organism: Protopterus annectens (assembly GCF_019279795.1). NCBI lineage: Eukaryota > Metazoa > Chordata > Ceratodontiformes > Protopteridae > Protopterus > Protopterus annectens. The sequence goes on from NC_056735.1 coordinate 1,534,935,662, forward strand.
CAGTGACATGGGTTACAGTGCAAAATGCCTATATATTTTTGATTCTCTCCACTGGAGTCTTGGAACCATATATATATATATATATATATATATATATATATATATATATATATATAATGTATATATATATATATATATATATATATATATATATATATATATATATGGTACATGATATGATAACATTGAGGAACTAGTATAGGATATGCAAGGATGAGAACTGTTTCCATTCTGTCCCCTGTAGGTCATTGAAAGATTCCTCTAGCTAGGATAGTTAATGCTACACATGTCTTAATATCAAGTGGAATGGGCAGTCTAGCCATCACCGTGACTATATCTTTGGGTGACTTAATTCAGAAAGCTCCATTATGGTCTCCCTATCCACACAGACAGGGTCCACAGTTGTTGATCAGTCAAGTGCTGACAGGTTAACCACTGACAGTACTATCTGTATTGGGGAGGGGGCTGAAGCATACCATGATATGGGCACTTACATGGACAGAAGCTTCTAGTACATGCTATTTAGCTATAGCTGGTGCTGCCACAATATTGTTGCATTTTGCACACTGTCAGTTGTCAGTTTCTGGTGTTAAGAATAGGTGAATGCCATGACAGTGGACACCAGTTTTATTTGTCTCTGAATAGCTCTGCCTTTTTTTAATGATATCAAAGCAGTAGTTGGAGCAAATGGCACTTTATAGCAATAACCCACACCTGGGTGTGGGTAATGCGGGATTTAACCATGGTTGGCATGGTTTGGTCCCGAGGGCGAAGACCGAGGGACCAAACAAAGACAACCGTGGTTAAATCCCACATTACCCACACCCAGAAGTGGGTTATTGCTATTATACAATGACATTATTTAAGAAAAGAAATAATTACTTTTCTTAAATAATGGCATTGTATAATGTCTCTTTGCTGCCCTTCCGCAGCTGTCTGGTATTCCACGGCAGTTCTGATGTACTGCGCATGCCTACGCAGTACATCAGAGCTGTGGGCAAAAGCAACGGAGAACGCAAGATCTCCGTTGCTTTTTACTGTCTCGCTATGTTAAATGGGTTTAACATAGCGAGACAGGTTTAAAAAAAAAAGCAACGGAGATCTCCGTTACTTATTTTAAAGCTGTCTCGCTATGTTAAACCCATTTAATATAGCGAGACAGGTTTAAAAAAAAAAGCAACGGAGATCGCAAGATCTCCGTTGCTTTTTACACACTGTGTCGCTATGTTAAAGGAGTTTAACATAGCGAGATAGCTTTAAAAAAAGCAACGGAGATCTGCGTTGCTTTCTTTAAACCTGTGTCGCTATGTTAAACTCTTTTAACATAGCGAGACAGTGTTTTATACAACGGAAAAAATCCAGGCGACCGGACCTTTTTCCGTTAGTATATTGAGGGATTTACAACGGGTACGCTGGTTGGGCTGGCCAATCAGTGTGCACGTTTTAGAGGAAGAATTGTATAATGTGCAATACCTCATTCAGTTACCCCCCCCATCCCAAAATAAGGGGAAAAAATACATTCTAATAGGTTCATAGATCAGAACCAGGCTAACTGCCTTGGGGCTATTTTAAGTCTAGCCAACCAACCCATGGGAAGATCAAACTCTGCACCCTGTGTCTGCCAGGCAGATACCATAGTCATTGTGCCAACCTCTCTCTTACATAGTTTAGTATTAGGCTAACGGCTCCTTGTGGGCCATATCAAGCCTAGTCAATGTGAGACTCAAACCCTGCCTCTTGTGACTGGAAGCTAAACACCTTAAGCATTATACCAACTTGCTTGCAATATTTGCTGTAGTCTAAAAAGGAAAAACCTCTTTGCTACAGTAGCAAAATGCTCACACATTTCAGTAAATCCTTTAAATATTATTCACAACTGAACAAATGATTATAGGCTTGCATGCTCAACAATAATAATCTATCGATTACACCACTGACTTTCAGGGACTGCTCAGCAGCTCTTCTAATGTGCTAATCAACCCCGTTAGCAGTCTGAACTCCAGGTAGGCTCACTCTCTGTCCCTTCTTTGCCACAGCATTGGATGATGTCATTTGAAATAAATCAGAGTGCCTCATTTGCATTAGGGAATCTCATTTCCCTATCATTATTCAGTCATTTGCATAAATTGTATACCATGCCACTTTTACCATAGCATGGCTATTCTACTTCTGTCTGTAAATTGCCTCTTACTTATGAGTCATCTCTTCCTACCTTCATTTTTCCAGCATTATTCATGAAGTGCTTGTGAATACCAAGCATTATTACAGTAATAAAAAAAAATCACTGGAAACATTTCAAATAAATGGACATGTCCCAGTACATTTTAAAAGTGGAAAGTGCTCCGAGATATTTTTATTTCATGTACAGGCATTGTGAGTGCCGTACTATAATTCAATACTGCTTTAGAGTGTAACATTTAAAGAACAGCTGTGGAATAAATGATTGCTTCTGTGAACTGAAATGTTACAAGGTATAAAGCACTGTTGAACTTGAAATATGCTATATTTTAAGATGTGATTATAGAAATTGCATAATTATTTTTTTTTACTTACTTTTAGTGATCTTTGTTACACTGCCATGGATGTCACTAGTCTGGAAAACAAGACCAAATAATGGGAAAGTAGCGTGATGTATAACTCATCTGTGTGTGTGTGTGTGTCCATATATATATATATATATATATATATATATATATATATATATAGAGAGAGAGAGAGAGAGACACACACACACACACACACACACACACACACACGCATATACATATATGTATATATATATATATATATATATATACACACACACACATACGTATGCGCGCGCGTGTGCGTGCGCACACACGCACACACACACACGCACACACACGCACACACACACACACACACACACACACACAGACACACACACACACACACACACACACACACACACACACACACACACACACACGCACACAGACACACACACATATATAAGTGTGTCTGTATGTGGTAGGTCAGTGGAGCATCATATTAAAAAACAAAACAACAGTATGGTATACAGTGACATTCTATTTCTGATTCCATAACATGAACACACAAAATTATATAATACACTCACATACACTTCTGAATGCATATGATCTACAGAAACTAAGAGGAAGGCAATTAAACCAAAAATGTCCTTGAGTCATGAATGAAAAGGTGTCTGCACTTCACTGCAAGCTGACATAAAAGTTAATATCCATACTAAAAGGTGTTACAGGCAATTCAAAATGTTCCTAGGTTGTTTATGGTTGCTACTATCCTGTTCATTATATTATATCACAGAATTACTGTCAAGGATTCAATAATGGGCCTAGCATGAGTCAAAAGGCCCTGCTCCCATGAGGTGGTATTTTGTGATTCAAAGACATGGCAGATGTGATGAGATATCAGGTTACTAGCCGATTTGCATGTCTCTGAATCACAGTTAATTACCTTGATGTAGTTCCGTGAACTGAAATTGAACTTCTGAATTTATTAGCATGGGGATCCTGCCTCAGTCACTCTCCCACACACCCAACTACACATCCAGACATATACATAAAGACACACACCACAGTCCCCATACCTGCAAGTCATATCCCCTGGTGTCTAATGGTCTCTCCACCTACAATCCCCATACTAGTTTAGGTGCCATTATGACACGTATAGTATCCCTGGTGCCTTACTATTACCCTCACCCCTGATCCCAGTACTTCTTTTCTTGTCCTTATGGCACAAGTGTAGTATCCCGGATGTGTGGTGTTTGTCCTCACTCCCTGATCACCATTCTGCATTATGTGCCATTATGGTAGAAGAGTAGTGACCTTGGTGTCTAGTGGTTCCCCCCATCTGCCTGATCTCTATACTGCTGTAGGTGTACTTATGGCACAAGCTTAATATCTCTTATTGTCTAGGTGTTTGTCTCATTTCAAACAAACAGATAAGCAGCTATCACACACACACATACACACACACACACACACACACACACACACACACACACACACACACACATGCACACAAAGGTAGTCTATTACTTTCTATTGTGTCCTGTTAACAAGGAATATAGTAGAATTGTTGCTTAGCAATATGATATGTACATCACTTGTCCAGGTATTGGGATCAATCCTGACCTCTCGTCATGTCTGTGAGTACTTTTCCATGTTCTTCCCATGTTTGCAAAGGCCAGTTTCCTTGTTCCCCCCAAAAATGCTTGTTGATTGACTTCACTAACCTGTCCATATATGTGTGGTATTTACCCTTGACATTGGGTGGTATTCACAGTCATTTACACAAATGCCTTTAGGATATTTGCCATGTCCACAAATGAGCACAGCTGAGCTGTGATGTATAAAGGCCTTTTATGCAAATGCATGATGACCTCGACTGAGTCTATGCAAATGTACTAATAATGAGATGTAAATAAGGAATCATTTAACTCCCACTTCTTTGCACTGTTTGCAGATATATTATATAAAGAAAAGCCTCACCAAATCTGTCTGAATTGCAATCTGTAATAATTCTGTCACTTGCTGTTAGTTTTGCCATTTCCAGGTGTTAGTTGATTGTCTTGTTTGGGACAAAACCACTTTTGCTTGCTGGCCAAGAAAGAGAATCATACCTCTCAACTTGGAATCATCAAGAATCTGAATAAAGGCCCATGAAAAGTAGGCAGTGGTACAACTGGCCAAAAATTGGGACACTGATTAACATGAAGTTTGCATGCATAATTATGCAACCCTGCCCACTGCAAATGGAATTGTGGGATAATATCATTCAAACACAAATTGAAAACAGGCAAATCATTAAATAACACACAATATAACCAGGACAATAGTGCTTTATTTATATAAACATTTGAACTTTTATAAAACTTTATCAAACTTTGAACTTGCAGAACCAAATTAAACTCCATGCCAACATCCACCCCAACCCAGGACCACAAATTGACTTCCCCCTCTGCGCTGCAGCCCTCCAACCAACCACCCACTACCCCTAGTCATTACACAACTAACCACCATCCCTGCCCCCACTTCCAAAAAATCTGTAACTATGACCTTCTCTTTATCAATATCAATCTCCACAGCATCGTAAGTAAAATTACTGAATTTCATGCAACTCAGAACACCTACTTACCTAACATTGCTGCAATTACAGACAAAGACAAAGACATAATTACAACCAGCTAATAATTTATAAGATTAGACATATTAAACAAAAGGGGTGGGGGTGTTGACATTATATACGAGGGCACCCTCAAAATTGAACATTTAAACTATGCCCTCCCTGACCTTCCTAACTCTGAAATCCTAACAACACATCTAGTGATTAACCCAAGCAAAACTATTGTTTTTATAGCAGACTATATCTCCCCTGGCAACAACCTACCCATCACTGAAAATCTGTATTCTTGGGCATCATCTACTTTCAACCAAGAAACAATTATCCTAGGAGATTTCAACTATGATTGGCACTCCTGTTCCTCCAAAAACCCCACCCTCATCCCAAATCTTTACAATTTTACCCAAACTATATCCTGCCCAACTCGATTAGACAAACATGCCAAAAGGCAATCTACACTTGATTGGATACTGGCTAACAAACCCAACCTACGTTACCTAGCCATCTGCCTTCCAGACTCCCACAGTGACGACTTACTGAAATTCCCGTACAGGGAACAAGTACAGACCCAAACCAACACAATATATAAAACCATTCGTAACAAGAAAAAATTTCCCCCTCCAGTTTTAACCTACTACTTCAAGAAAGCAACGGGTCACCTCTTAAATACCTCCCACTGGATCAGGATGTACAGTATTTCAGCAATACCTTTCTCAATATACTAAATAACCTCGCACACAGTAAAAACCTCATCACATATTGACAACTCCGAAATCTAGCTAAGAAACAAATAATATGAAACAAGCTTGCTTCCAAACAAATCCACCAAAACAACCCAAAAATTCTGGCAAAGTATTAACAACCTTCTCAACACAGGCTAAGTTCCAACCCCTCCACCAGTCACCTCAAACACAACGGACACCATAGCCACACAATTCAACACCCACTTTATTAACACAATCACATCCCTCCCAGGTAACCAACCAACACAACCTCTAACCATACCCACTCCCGCTTCAGATTTCCCCAACCCCTTTACATTTATCCATGTTTAAACTAGCTACATAAAAACAATCCTTTCCAAACTCAAACTCTGCTGTGTAGCAGCTGACATACTACCCAGCAAATTCCTCAAAATAGCTGCCTCCTCTATTGCCTATCCCATATCAGTCCTGATCAACCATTTGATTGCAGAGGAATGCATCCCCTCTCTATGGAAAATATCTCACTTTACTCCCCTACACAAAGGCAGAAGCTCTAAAGAACTAACTACTGTCCCATAGCCATCCTCTCCCCCCCAGCTTAAATCTTGGAAAAATGCATTCACAACCAACTCCTCAACCATTTCCTCCATCACAACCTCCTTTCCCCCACTCAACATGGCTTTAGGCCTAAACATAGCACCACCACTGCCTTAATATCTTTTACCAACATCATCCAAAGTCTCATAAACAAAGGCCTAATAGTCTCATCCATTTCCTTGATATGTCAAAAGTCTTTGACACCGTTTCCTACCAAATCCTACTCAGCAAGCTGTCTTTCTGTGATCTTAGCTCATCTGCCCTGTCATAGCTATCTCTCTAACCATCAGCAAGCCAGCAAATGGGAAAACACCCTTTCTACCCTTCTCCCCGTCTCTATCAGAGTACCCCAAAGTCCCATTCTTGGCACCCTTCTCTTTACAATTTTTGCAAATAACCTCAGGTCTGCAACCCAACTAGCTTCCATAGTCCAGTATATGGACAATCAACAGTTATTTGCTCAGCCTCCACTCCACAGGAACTACAACCAAAAATGCAAACTTCTTTCCAAAATATAGAAAAATATCTCACTGATCACCAACTCATACTAAACCATAAAAAACTAAGCTAATAGTTTTCAGAAATAACAAATCAAACCAGAAACATGTCAGTCCCCTCTAACAATACTTTCCTCAAACGGAACCGATATAGAACCCACAAGCCAAACCAAATTTCTAGGTTTCACAATAGATGATAACCTAAGATTTGAGAGCCATATCACCCTCACCATCAAAAAGGTCCACACCAAACTAGGTTCCCTCTATAGAGCCAAAACTTACCTCATTGAAAGTGCCAGACTAGCCACCATCCACTCACAACTACTTTCCACACTCCTCTATAAATCTCAAATATTTACCAGCCTACGTAAACCTGACTTGAATGGTCTAGAATCCTGCTACAACAAAATTGCCAAGTTCACCACAAGCCACCCATATAGAACCCACCACTGCTTAGCACACTCCCAACTCAACTGTCTGGAACTCCCTACCCTGTGAACACTCAATCAACTGTCCATAGCCCATCAAATAATTCTCAACCCAATGAATGCCCTGTACTTACCAACCTAATGAAACCTAATATAAATCACAGACTACTCAGGTCCTCAAACAAACTTATGTTAAAGGTTACCCAACCCCACAACACTCCTCCCTCTACTCTTACAAAATAGCCAAGCTCTGGAACAATTATTCCCAACCCATAGCAAAAAACCCTAACTATCATGAGTTCAGACACCTCTTAAAAGAACATCTATCAAGTCACTGACTCTGCTCCTGCCATACTCCTGGTTAAGCCTATCCACTCCCCAACTATATCTCTTAGTACAACTACACACCTTCCATATCTTAGATTGCTGCTCATTCACCTAACTAGCACAACCCCATAACTACTGCTTGTCTCCTCATAGCTAACATCTGGCCTTCATTTCTCCTATTAGTAGCTAGACTAGTCTTAAATCCTAGGCAAGCTTACCTAGCTTAGATGGTACCATTCCTGGCACTGTCAAAATATGTCTCCTATTTATATATGTATGGTCAAGCTCATTTTTTGAAACTGTATTTCATGTCTGTACCATAAGTAATTGTTTGCTTTTGAAGTATACACTGTTTTTATCAAACATTAATATTGGTATATTTGTTAGCATTTATTAGAATTCTCTACTGTATGTCAGGACCTTTTCTCCCCCCTGGTCTCCGATGAAAATGGTCTTCTGGCCCAGTCGGACGTTACCCAGTAAACAAATGTAATAAATAAAAATAAATAAATAAAAACTAGAATGCAATTTTTTTTTCATTAAAATAAAATTAATGCTATACTAATATTAGATAACATAAAATATAACCAGAACAACAGCATGTTATTTATATTAACATTTGAACTTGTATAAAACTTTGAATGTGCATAAAACTAAAATACTATTTTCTGTTATAAAAATAAAATTAAATGCTACAAACATAAAATTAAAATAAATACAATTTGTATAAAAAATCAAATGAATTCTAACAACTACACTTCAATATATACATAGGCAGTGCCTCATTCTTCAGTATAAACTTACTGATGATTCACTATAAACCGTCTCTGAAACCAAATTATGAAATTTGGTACCTAATGATATTAAATTAGAAACCAATACTCAAGAATGTATATGACTTAAAAAACTACTTAGCGTGCAATAATAATTACTTCTGTATACAAGACAGAACACATACAATTACTGGTTTAATCTCTATTCACTATAAACACAGGAATAAACTCAAAATAATGATCTTATATGAGCCCCTGTTTTCTTTTCTATATAACCCCTCTCTTTTACTATTCAGTTTTAAATTATTTTGCTTTAATCTTACCTTGCCTGCTATCAAACTTTCACTTCCTTTTCCTCAATTACCTACTACTCTCTTCCTCCTGCCCAAGCTACGCAACTCAACTGTATTATATGCTAACAATAAGTTCCATTATTTAATTTACTTAAAATACTTAGCTTAAAAATCAGTGCTGATGTTATCTATTTGCATATTTACATTATTTTAATATTATCCTTTGTTCTTGATTTTACGTGTATATGGTACTGTTTGGAGCTTTTCACTCAGCTAGCTTACTCCTGTTAACACAAGAAATATGTAATTAATTAATTCAGTCTGAAGTTGATGTCCTACAAATTATAAACTCTCATGTCAAATACAAGTATCCCCTTCTGTCTGATGCTGCATCTCCTGCATAGGCACCAGAACCATAGGCTGAGGGGGAGGGAGCGGGGAACACCCCCCAGACACTTTTACAGCTGCAAGACCTATAGGACTCATATGCATGTGTCAGGCTAATTTGTGTGTGAAATTCCCCAGTTACTTGTAACTGGTGGATAGAAGTACTCAAGACCAACCCTGTACCTTAGGTAAAGGTGCCTGCATTCTCGACCCACACCACCACATGTGATTCAGGGAGTTTGGTTCATACTTTTGGTTTGTTCCTCTTAAGATTTGTGTTTTTTTGGCAAATCAGTGAGAATGGAATTCACTAAGTAATGATATCCCTTTAAGTTTCAGTCTTATCTTTTTTTGAAACACATGGTAACACAAAACACTATTAGCAACTTTCTAAGATTATACAAGCAATATTTAAAATGTGTCCCTAGTTTTGGTCCTTTGCTCCCCTCCCCCAAATAAATATTGGCTTTTTCCAGATTTCTTCTGCTGTGAAAATGAGACTTGTGAGTGGTGCAGTGGTAGTGTTGTTGCCTTACAGCAAGAGGTTCTGTGGTTTGATTTTTTTTGGCTGGGGTGTCTTCTGTGTGGAGTCTGTATATCCTCCCTGCATTTCTGTGGGTTTCCTCTGGGTACTCTGGTTTCCTCCCATGTTACAAAGTCATGCATCTGGAGCATTTCTCCCTGGGTCTGTGCTGAAAATTCACTTTCTTCCAAGTCAGACTTTCCCAGTAAACAAATGTTAAATAAATACAAAAAAATGTACAAAGAGCTGAGAGCTTCAGGGGAAGAGAAGTTTAGTGGCGCTTATTCCAAGATCATTTATGTTGTTAGTAGCACGATAGGTAGTCACTTTATACTTGATGCAGAAGGCTGTGGGTTCTACTCCTACAGTATGCAATGGATTGCTGATACAGTACTGTGTTGTACTTTAAAGGGAGTGGATACTGCAGTCCTGTGAATGTCCTCCTTTGGAGGAGTTATCTAGTAACTATGAACCTGTTATCAGTTTGCCATCCATTCCCTATTGCAATATTACTAGCTTATCTTTTTTTTTTAATGTAATATAGGCAATTTATTCTTCAAGGGCAGTGGCCACTTTATTTGTAGATGAAACAATGAAATATAAAGTTGTTTCCTAGCAGCAACCTCTTCATTAGTTAGAGATCCCTTTAATGTGGAAGTATTTAGATGACTTACTTCTGCAGACATTTTGCATATTTATATCTGATATTGGTGGATTGTAATGAGTATTGACAGACATTTGAGTGGCCTTTTATGGTTGAAATTTTCTGAAATGGGTAGTTTTATCATTATTGGTTCACACATTTTGTTTCATTGATTACTAGAAGACTATTCAAAACTACAGATTTAAAACACATTCTAACAACTGGTGCTGTATTATACAAGGAATATAATTTAGTACAATCAGGAAGGTGAATCACAGAATGCATACATGTATGCATGGCCCTAAAAATGCGTTTGAAAATGCCCAGATGAAAGTGTGAAAGGCTCAATATCATGGGCAAATTTTAAGCTTTAATCTTGTTACCAGATGTAGACGATCAAAATAGGGGAAGAGACCAGTCACCAAAGGAGTCCCCCAGGGTTCAGTGCTGAGACTTTTTCTGTTGGCATATACATCTCAAAGGTAAAAGGAAATACCAATGGACTTTGGCCAGCTAAGTCTGAGATGACTGCAAGCTAGCAGCAGTTACTGAATCCCCAAATGACTTAACCATTATGCAGGAAGGTTTGTCCCAAATAATAACTGGTGTCAAAATCATGACAATGCCCTCTGAGAACTGACCCAGTTGTTTGGCTTTTGGGAACTTGTGTGTACAGTGACCTAACCCAAAATACCTTCAATGCTGTGGGAAAATGGCTCTTTGATCAACATCTAATCCTAAATCCCAACAAAACTAAGCTGCTCCTCTTCTCCCCCACACGCAGGACCCCCCTGCCATCCTTCAACATAACCACTAACAATGGCACTATCATCTCCCCAGAAGCCCAAACTAAACTACTGGATGTCATAGTTGATAACAACCTGAAGTTTGATGGGCATATCAATCAAACTATCAAAACCATTAATAAAAAACTTGTCTCTCTTTACAGAATCAAACCTTTCCATACCCCACTTGCTAGAACTGCAATTGCCCATTCCATTCCCATCTACTATCAACTCTTCTCTATGCCTCACCTCTATTCTCCAACTTAAACAAAACAGATCTTAATAAACTATCATCCTGCTATAACCACATTGCCAGATTTGCTACTGGCACAGCCTACCATACATACCACTGTCAAAACCTGAATCACCTAGGATGGCTTGAACTGCCTAGCCTACTGCAGTTCAGCCAGCTAATAGTGGCACATAAAGTCCTTTACCAACCAAAAAATATACTTGCACTAAAAAATATTATCAGCCCCTACACCAACACCCAGCCACTACGATCATCAACTAGACTCTTAGTTCAAACATACAAATCCAACTACTCAGGCGGGGACTCTCTGTTTGCCAACTCTGTTGGAAAAACATGGAACAGACTCCCAGCTGACTTGACCCTAGAACCCTCACAAACTCAATTCAAAAAGAAACTCAAGAAATACTTCAAAACACATTGGTTATGTCCTTGCACTAACCCTGACTAGTGATCTCTCTATTACTTAGGTTCCTTACGTTCAACTATTTCTAACTTTTTTCTACCACACCATTTCAGGAAGGGTCAATTATATAACTGCTGCTCAATGTGTCTTAAACCTGTATGTAAAGTTATGTATATATAATTTTGAAAATAATGCTATGTTTTGTAAAGTGTTTTATAATAAGTTAGTACTATATGTGCTAAATGCTGGTATTGCTTATGACTGTAATCTGCTTGAAACTAGCATTTACTAAATGTTCAATGTGTATTATTATCTTGCAGCTTTTCTCTCTGAGCCTCCTCTGAAAATGGACATAAATCAGTCGGATTATCCCAGTCAACAAATGTAAAATAAATAAATAAAATAAATAAATAAAATAAATAAATAAACATTTGACCAACATGTGCCCAGAGTCATAAGAAAGCTTTTTTTATATTGCACAGCTTATAAAAAATTTATTGTGACTAGATCTAGAGATGTCTTCACCCTTTACAAAGCTCTCATTAGGTCAGCCATGTTGTATAATACCCACTTTGGCATGTATCTGTCCAGCCCCTTGCAACAATTGGAATACCTTCAGAGATAACTTACTAAAAGGATACAAGTCCTAAACAACAGGTCTTGCATGGACCACCTCATAGATTTATTACTGTACTCAGTATCCTACAGAGTGCTTAGATGTGACATGTCTGGCATACAATGCATCCTCCGACCTAATACAGATGGACCTACTGAACATCAACAAGTCAAATGGCATCATAAATACTCAGTCCAAGTATCTAAACTGAATGTTGAGGAGAGATGGATATATATCACAGAGGCTACCACTGTTCCAAAACAGACTATCCATAAAAATAAAACAAAGCTCATCCATCCATATTCAAATGCAACTTGGTTCTAAGGATGGGTAATAGAAAATCTACTCAGGAGTGTGCCTCATGCCACTAATGGATAGAGGCAGTTCCTAAATGCTGCATCCCTTACATGGGTCCCGTAAAATTATCCATGGTATGATCACATTTATTCTCACTAGGGCTAATATACAATATTATCAGGCAAGGGATAGGTAAGACCAATCAGAAAAGGGAATTGGTTAAGCTTAAAATGTCCTCCAAGTGAACTTATGTTGTGGTAGTAAATAGTTATAAAATATTGCCCTTTTTAGATCACTAAGTGCCCCTGTCACCCCCCCCCCCAAGTCTTCAACAGCTTCTGGCACCTATGAACTCCTGAAGACTTGCCCCCAGTGTGACTGTCACTTCCAAAATAGTACTTTGGTGAAGTAAATGGCTCCAACAACAAGAATTAATGAGACAGAGCATAGAACAGAAAAGGCATAATATAATTTATTGTTGGGAGTTATTTACCACCTCCCCAGCTTATTACTTACTATCATAACTGCTGCCATATTACTTACCCACTCTAAACTTTTGTTTACTTTTAAAATATGTGCAAGTAGTCTGGCATGCTGGTACACTGGATGCATCTAAGTATGGGTGAAGATACAGTTAGTAACATCAACCAGGAAATTTCTAAATTATGTAACTAAGTAGGAGACAGAGCACTAGTCCAAACTGTGTTTATTTGGGTGTATGTGGGAACACACTAAATAAAAATTGTGCTGGGAGTCACTACATTCATTTCATAACTAAGCAGGACAGCAAACAGTAGTCCAAACTTGCATCAAAATTGCCAAGATTTTCTTTAGGGCTACACTGTTGTAAATAATTGGTGTTTGAGTAATACATTAAATTGTACACAATATTGCATGCTTCTAGCTACCAGTGCCTGACAAAATGCATATATAAATAAAACGAGCACGATTTAATGTCACTGACAGTGCAGTTGCTGCTTCTGATGTCATCTAACATCCCGGTTCCTGTTACTAAATTGTTTACAACATTCTTAAATTCAGGTGCTGTCTAGGATGCTTTGCTTATCTTGTTCTTTATAAAGCCACACAGCTGTCCTTGCATTTCAATCTTTAATTGTTACTGCTGCTCTGCAGTAGTAAAATTACTCCACCATTCCAGCTACATAGTCCTGCTTTGCATGCAGATCAAATGCTGGTCCTGTCATGGTACTTTTAGTAAACCTGTTTTTTGGGGTCTATATTAGCACATCGAAAGCACAGTTCAGCGAACACCTGGTTGCCAACCAGTAAACACTGAAGTGTCAATTCCAGAAACAGCTACTACAGCAAATTTATTTTCATACGGGAAAAATCGCTTGGCTAAGCAGAAATGAGACAGGATTACAAACCTGTCAAAGTGGGGGACTTTGCCCCCCCCCCACACCCCCAATGAGGGGCTCTACCCCCACAACCCCCAACTAAATATACCAACTCTGAGATCACACTACAGTGCTGAAAAGGGCAAATTAACGATGCCAGCAAAGCAATTATTCCCCTAGGAAAAAAATTGCCATAGTGGCCTTTCTCAGAAGTGACACTTCACTGTTTATTGTTTGGCGAACAGGCGTTTGCTGACCTGTGCTTTTGATGTGCTAATATAGACTCGTTTTTTTTTTCACTATAGTTTATAGGCACTTATAACAAGTGCATGCACATATTTGTTACATTCCCCAACATCTCACTGTTTTGCCAGGTTGTAAATAAAATAGTGTGCACTAAAGGAAAGAACAAAATGGATTATGAAATTAAGATGTTGGAGCCACATGTAAGCCTGCTGATCACAACTGCAGTTACTGATCCCATAGCAGCTGATACATAAGGAGTTGTGAGAGGTTTCAATTAGACACTATTTACAAAACCAGCACTGGCTTTGGGCTAATTTAGAGTTATACAAGGAACCAGGGAGTGATCCCATGCAACAGCACTCCAAGAGTGATACCATATTGTAGGCAAGGACCTAGAGGGAGCTGCAGTTCCAGCACTTTCTCTACATCCCACTATACTCCCTGTCTTGTCCCACCCACAATAGGTGGGCTTCTAAGCAAATTGTTAAGAAAGTTCATTGGGTGTTGCTTGGGCTCAATTTGCCTCTTGGAGGTGCACTGAGGCATTTGTTTTTATAATTGGATAAGGGATCATTTTTATCTAGGTTGAAACAAAGGCATCAGCAAATCTTCATTTAGGGAGGGGATGCAAGACTGTGGACTAATACAGAACTTCAAGAGACAGTGGGTTGCTTTCTCAACTCATTATATGGAGCCATTGTAGTTATTGGGTGCTGATAGTATATATAATGGTAGATATTTTAGGATGCAGCTGGCCAGTGCAAGTTTGCCACCTTTATCATAAGTGGAGTATATTATTGGGGCTTAGAGATATAACGTGCAGCCTCTGATATGGTCCGACTGGTACTGAAATTCTGTGACCCTAAAATAGTTGCATTGTTACTGAAACTGTATAATCCTGCTTTGGAGGCTCAGGAGTCAAGATATACCAGTTGCCATCCATCTTTATTCATCTACCCTACCCCTCTGTGTTATATATAGCTGGTTTGTCTCATCACTCTTGTTTCATTGTTGACCATCACTGATCACCAGGTGGCCCCACTTGCCTGTACCACACTGCAACATTATTGCATAAAAACTGTTTTTTGTTTTTCTGTACTACAATTGTGCTGTACTTTTTGTGCAATGTTTAATGTAATACTAGTTTGTTTTATTGTTGGTTGTTATTTTAATCTGTAGGATTTTACCTCCAGCACATTCTCTGCAATATGGCTTGATCACCATTACTTTTTTGACCATGACAAAGATGAGGACTTCTTTTGTTTGATAGCACCTAATGAGGATATCTGGAGGAAATTTGAACTGGTGACCGCACCACCTGCATCTTCTATGTGGATTTGCAATGACAGGTTGAATTTAATGCCGGATTTCCTAGAACCAGATGAGAGGGATCCTTACAAATTTGACACTAAGCAGTTATTTAGCAACTAGAGCCCCATCATTTTGAGGGACTGTTGGTGTCTAAAAAATGTAAATAAAACAAAATAACAAAATGGGGATTTTAAGGGGTCACTTGGGAATTTGTGGCACCCTATTATTTTGCCCCCCAAAATGGGAAATACCAAGGAATATGGTACAGTTGAGAGGTATGGAAATCATATACAAAAGATAACTCCCTTTGACAACCAAGAAATCTTGAAATAGGTTTAGAGTAGACAGGGACATTATAAAGGTCATAGTGGGTATGTTTGACTCCCATGGGGAACTGCAGGAATGCATGGACTTCCTATCCTTCTGAAACTAACATATCTATACCCCTCACTGTATTATTATGGGAACTTTCCAGAGGCAGATTGGGAACTCTTTGGGAATTTCATAGGCTTCTGCCTCTAAGATACTCTGACAGTTACTGAATGCACTTTTGGCACAAATGGATCAGTGCATTGAGTTCCTAGTATCACCTGAGTACTGAGACATTTCCTTGAGGTACTCATTGTGACTGATTGTGCCCATGTTGCAATTAAGGCTCCTTCTAGTCCATAGGGTGAGTGTTACTGCTATATGAAGTTCTACTATTCCATCATTTGTCAGGTAGTGTGTGATGCATGGAGGTACATCATCAACATGTGTGCCCAACATCCTGGTCTCCAAGGAGATCCAGTTCTTATGTGCCTGGGAAGCCATGGTTGATAAATCTCGCTGCTTTGTCAGAGACAGTTTGCACAGGGCCGGTGCTAGCATTTTGGGGGCCCCCAGCAAGGTTCAAGTTGGGGGCCCTACTCAAGAGAACATGAAGCGTGACCACATTGCTATTGCACCTCCTTCCCTGTCAAGCTCATCCAGCACCATTTAACCACTAGTGTCACTACATTCAGATTATTAAGAATTTGTGCCAAGCCCAGACTGGCATTTAGTACCAAGGTTACATTATGATAAACTTCTGTACTACAGTACGGTAGCCAATCACAGGTACACACTGACTGACACTTAATACCAATGTTGCACTAAGACAACCCCCTGTACCACAGCATGGTAGCTACTCACAGGTGTGCACACACTGACTAGCATTTAGTGCCAATGTTACAATCCTGATAAACCCCTGTACCACAGCAAGGTAGTGACTCAGGTGCACATGACAAGGTAGCAACTCACAGGTGCACACACTGACTGGCATCAGTACCAATGTGACATTATGAAATCCCTGTACCACAGCAAGGTTGCCACTCACAGATGCAGACACTGACTGGATACTCAACTGCCCAGATTTTCAAAGAATGTCCAGATGTGACTCTTGTTTGGTCTGTTTTTGTGGCAATCATTGATGACTGAATTCATTAAATGACAGGCATTTCAGTTTATACCCTTCAGAACATCTATGGCAACATTCAGTTTATAACAGCAATATTTAAAATTTGCCCAGATCTTTGGGGCTGGAAACCCATTATCTGTGGCTTTGTCCAGATTTTGTGCCATGAGATAAAGAGCTACAGCTGGCATTTAGTAGCAATGTTACATTATGACAAGCCTCTGTACTGCATCAAGGTATCCAGTCCCAAAGAGGTACACAGACACCTACACTGACTCCCCAAAGACACCCACATTGACTGGCATTTAGTAGCAATGTTGTTACATTCGACAAGCCTCTGTACCGCATCAAGGTAGCCAGTCCCACAGAGGTACACAAACTCCCAGACACAGACTCCCACACAGAGAGACAGAGACAGACTCCCACATAGAGAGATAGAGACACAGACTCCCACACACACAGAGACAGAGACAGAGACTCCCACACACACAGAGACAGAGACAGAGACTCCACACACACACAGAGACAGAGACAGAGACAGAGACTCCACACACACAGAGACAGAGACAGAGACAGAGACTCCACACACACACAGAGACAGAGACAGAGACTCCACACACACACAGAGACAGAGACAGAGACTCCACACACACACAGAGACAGAGACTCCACACACACACAGAGACAGAGACTCCACACACACACAGAGACAGAGACTCCACACACACACAGAGACAGAGACTCCACACACACACAGAGACTCCACACAGAGACAGAGACTCCACACAGAGACAGAGACTCCCACACACACACACAGACAGACAGAGACTCCCACACACACACACAGACAGACAGACACTCCCACACACACACACACAGACAGACACTCCCACACACACACAGACAGACAGAGACTCCCACACACACACACACACACACACAGGCAGAGACAGACTCCCACACACAGAGACTCCCACACACACACAGAGACTCCCACACACACAGAGACTCCCACACACACAGAGACTCCCACACACAGAGACTCCCACACAGAGACTCCCACACACACAGACTCCCACACAGACTCACACACACACAGACTCACACACACACAGACTCCCACACACAGAGACAGAGACACAGACCCACACACACACAGACTGACCCGAGACAGAGACACAGACTCCCACACACATGATAAAAGACAGCACTACAGCAAGACTGAACATTAACACCCACACAATTACTGACATGAACAGTCACACTGCAGATGTACACAACACAGCTATGGGACACAGAAAAGATTACAGACAACATACAAGGGAAAGCCATGGGGATTACTGAGCCTGAGGCAGACTCAAACCCATGCACATGAGAGTAATGGGGATTAGTAAGTCTGACACAGGCAGACTCAAACCCAGAAAGGAAAAGATGAATACCAAAGTGGCATTCATCTTCCATATGCATTTACCTCCTCAGCTTCTGACTGCTGCCACTTGTCTGTTCTTCCTTCGCTTCTGTCCTAGCCCTTGAAGAGTCTTGCTGCTCCCAACTGTGCTGCCACTTGTCTGTTCTTCCTTTGCTTCTGTCCTAGCCCTTGAAGAGTCTTGCTGCTCCCAACTGTCATACCATCCTGATGAGTCCTGCCACTACCCTGCCACTCCACATGAGTCCTTCTGCTCCTGACAAGTCCTGCCACTCCGAGTCCAGCTGATCCTAGCTGCCTTTGCCTAACATCCTGCTAGTTCCATCCTCATGGTCCTACCTGTTGGAGGCACGTAAACAAAAACAGTGAATACACAGCATACAAGCCAGACTAAGGTACTACCTGAAATTACTGCCTGACAGCATTATAAAAGATTACTGGAAAGGAAATATGAGCACATACCTAATCTACAGTTTTACTGGGATAATTTTCTTCCGGACAAAATCTTCAATGAGGCTGCCATGTGATACGCCCACTTCATGCTCAATTGAGAGCACAGCTAAGCCTGAAAGTCTCTCCTGACTCATTGACGAACGCAGGTATGTCTTTATGAGTTTCAACTTAGAAAAGCTGCGTTCTGCAGTAGCCACTGTAACAGGTGCAGTCAAATAAATGCGCATTGAAACATAAGTATTTATATATATGTCTTGCAAGTGGTTGCGAATAAGGAAATTTAACACAGTCAGTGGTGACGATTCATTATCAATCATTCGAGAAAGGCTTTTAAGTTCGTGTCCAAGGTCAGAGTCATCAATATCACAGTGGCCACTTATTCTGTCAGTCAGTTGTTCTTTCAGAACCTTGCAGTGTTGCAGCAGTGTGTCTTCTGCAACATCACTCAAGGCTTTAATATTTGATAAAAATCCAAAGGCCTTATCAAACTCGGAAAGCTGCTGAAACCGGTCAGTAAACGATTGGATTGTTGTGTCCAGCAGCACATTGAAGAACTCTACACGTAATTTTATCGCTGGATCCTGTACAGTCTCATCTTCCCCTTCATAGTCAAAGAACCGTTTTACTTTCCTTCGTCTCTTTTCTTGAAATGTGGTGCCAACATCCAGTTCTTCTGCTATCTTGGAGGCTTCCCATGGCATGTTGAAATCCTGTTTCTCTGTAATTCTTAAGCAGGTCCATAGTGGATGCCAGCACTTTGACACATGTTGAAATATCAACAGATGGACTCTGCAGAACTTTGCTTGCACGATTTACCTCTGTCAGCACATCATACCAAACCACTAAACATACAATGAACTGGTATGACATAAGTTCTGAGCACAGTCCTCTTGCTTGTTGATATGTTGCAGCATCATTTGTACGTACTGCTTCCCCTATCTCCTGTAATGCCTCAATGACTCCCTTCAACTGAAATCTTACTGCCTTGACAGAGTCTATCCTGCATTCCCAGCGAGTCTCCGACAGTGGCTTCACAGTGACATTTGTGTGCCGTTTTAAGATCTGCCATCTGTTTGTTGATGCTGAACAGTACGTAAATGTTCTGCAGACATCCAAAGAATGACACTGCCTGTACTGATGAATGTGCTCCATCACTAACTATAAGATTTAAATTATGGCAGGCACATGGCACATAAAAAGCCCTTGAATTCATCTGTTTTATCCGGGCCTGCAGTCCAGCGTTTCCCCTTCATGTTGCTGCCATTGTCATATCCTTGTCCTCGACAGTCATTAATGTCCAGTTGATGATTTTGAAGAGTCTTAAGAAGAGCTTCTGTCAGCCCTGCCCCAGTTGTGTCATTCACAGGCACAAATCCCAGAAAATGTTCCTCAACTGTGGCTACAGTCTGTGAAATGTCCACATACCGAACTACTACAGTCATTTGCTCTTGATTGCTGATATCTGGCGTGCAATCAAGAATCACAGAAAAGTACCTAGTGTCCTTCACCTTCCCTACTATGATCCTTAAGATAGCATTTGCAATCAACTGGATAACTTCATTCTGTATGTCCTTCCCAAGATAGTGATCCATTATCTCTTTATTACGAATACGACGCAAATGTTCAGCCATAACAGGGTCAAACTGCGACAAAAGTTGCACTTGACCTAAGAAGTTGCCATTGCCATAGGTGTCCAGGGCATCAGTTGTACCACGGAATGCCATGTTCCGTTCTGCCAAGTACTGGACAACAGCAATAATGCGTTCTAACACACCACGCCAGTGAGTTATCTCCTTTTCAACCACTGCTTGTCTCTTATCATCCATAGTCTGCCTACTCTTTATTCTGTTGTCCAGTTCCTTCCACTTCATCATGCATGCCATATGCTCTGGTGCTTGGTCATGGCTGTGTAAAGCTTTGGACATCTCTCTCCATGCTTTGTAACCACCTGACCTGAGAAGATGGTTAGAATGTCCAAACAATTTGCATGGAAAGCAAAACAGTGCATCCTTTGAGACCGAATATGTCAGCCAAGTGCGTTTTGCTCTCGCTCCATTAGGCAGCACATGGAAGTAGTTCTCAGATGTAAATCTTCTTTTCTGCTCATTGACTGGGAACTGTGTTAACACCACTTGCACAGGTCCATGCTGAATGGCAGCTACCCTAAACTCATCCCTAATCAAGTCTGGCCAAGTCCCTAGATCCTCCAAAGATGTACCTGACACTCCTGCAAGTCATAGGCCACATCTGTCACTATGGAAGTATGGGCTCCTTCTGTATCAAAGTCTGGTGATCCAGGCAACACCTCAGGTGAGTCTGCATTTGCTGCCGTGCTTTCACCCATGGTAATGGCTGTAGGTCCACAGGAAGTAGCCTGTGGTGTGGCCGGAAGAAAGTTGTTACTTTCTAGTGAAAGGATGCTGGCCTCACAGTGGTCAGACTGTAATGCAAAACCATTGTGTTGTCCTGAAGGCAGACTTTTTCCTGAATCTCCCTTCACTGATGAGTCACAGAAAAATTTCATAATGGAACCCTGTCTCTTTGCATCCTCATTTCTCTGCTGCTGAAGCTTTCTTTTGCTGCTCCTGACAAATATGTGCGCTTCATCTCTAACTGGGAATGGAAGTAAAGCAGAATTACTACATATACAGAGTCCTTTGGTCATACTGTTATTAAAAATGCTTAATGGCTTTCATTGACAGTCTATTGCACTGCAGGCAGAAAGACTGAAAAATGACTAACCAGTAGGCACAAACAAGTAATGAGAGGCCCAGGTTACAGTTTCATGTTAGATATCTATCACTAGAGGTGAATGTCAGCTTTTTCTACACAATTCTTCTCCTGTCATCCCCCTAAACATGTGAAGTGGCCACAGATGATGCAAAAGATTGATATTACAAGCTTCTTAGACTAAAGTCTGAAAGAACTAATGACTAGGAGAGGCACAAGTTTGAAGGAGAACACACCAAATTGAGGCAAGACAAATGTTACGGTACAATACAGACTACACATGCCCACTCCCTCTCAATCTCTTAGCAGACTTGAACAAATCAAAATAATTTTTTGAACAAAGGAGTGAAATCATGGATTTGCTAGACAACCTCATGTGTGAAGGATGAAGTGGCACACAGACTGGGAGACTGACATTCCCACAACCCTCTTAGCACAGGATCAGTGTACAAAAGCATAAATCTAAGGAATGTACCATGCATTACGTGGAGGGTATGAAACAAGAAGTCCATTTCTGTTAGTAGCCTCAGCTGTCCACATTGTGCTATGCAATCACTGAGAGAGAACAGGCTAAAAAACAAACATCTGGACACAATTTTCACAGGCCCCGTCAACCTCCTAAAATTGTCAACTTAATTCAGACAGCCAAAAAACTTGGATAGCAGAGCAGTGTTTGCAGTAGTATGCATTAGAGACATCAGTACATTCTGTGGAATTCTTAACCCCCCCATCTCGGCACAATTTTGGACAAAGTGAAAAAATTACCAATGTGCTTACAGTCTGACACTCCCATTACAAAAAAAACTCCAAACAATGGACACTGCCACATTCTCACAGGCCCTACCCACACTCCCAAACTTTCAATAGCTATGGACCATAAAAATAAGTCATTGCAACAAAGCATATGAAGAACAGTTAGACAGCACTATAAACAGATAGCAGAACAGTGTTTGCATTAGCAGGCATTAAGATATCAGTACATTCTGGAATTCTTAACCCCCAAGTCTAGGCAGAATTCTGGATGAAGTGAAAACAAAAGTCATAGCATAAACAATGTGCTTACAGTCTGTGACGCCCTATTAAATATACTCCAAGCAAACAATGGACACTGCAACATTCTCACAGGCCCTAACCACACTCCAAACCTTTCAACACAATAAGTACGGACAATGATAAAAGGTAAGCCATTGCATCAGTACATTGTTGGTAAACAATAGTAGCATAACAGGGTGTGCATTTGTATACATTCAACATCCACACCTTTTACAACATTCTCACAGCTATTAACTACCCTCCTGACATTAGGCAAGGTAAACAATGCACAAGTTCTCTCAACCTCCAAAGAGCATAATTCAGACAGTCAATAATAACTGCAGAACAAGGCGTAACATCAGGGATAGTTAAACAGTACTATAAACCTAGACATCTGAACAGTGTTTACATTAGCATGTATTAAGATATCAGGCTCCATCATCCTCCAAATTACATAATCCAAACAGCCAAAAATAACTCAGAAGAAGCTGTAACACTAGGGATATTTAAGCCGTACTAATTCCCTCGACAGAACAGTATTTGCATTAGCATGCAACATAGGCGTAGCATTAACAATGTGCTTTAGTGTGTGTGGCCCCACATTAAAAACTTCAGGCAAACATTGAACACTGCAACATTCTCACAGCCACTAACTACTCTCCCAACATTGGGCTTTTTAAACAATGTACAGGTACCAGCATACTCTAAATTACATAATCCAAACAGCTAAAAATAACTCGAACAAGCTGTAACACTAGGAATATTTAAGCAGTACTATAACCCTTAACAGAACAGCATTTGCATTAGCATGCATTAAGATACTAGTACATTCTGCAGGACCCCCGGCGATGCTACCGGCAAAAATCCTGGAAAAAGTGAAAACAAAAAGCAAAGGCATAGCATTAAAAATGTCCTATTACATGACCCCCATTAAAAGGCTCCAGTCAAACACTGAACACTACAACATTCTCACAGGTCCTAACCACACTCCCAAACTTTCAACACATTAAGTACGGACAACGAAAACATTGCAGTCATTGCATCAGTGATTAGAACATTGAAGTTATATGCAATAGTAGTTCACAAGGCTTGCATTAGTATACATTCAAAACATCTATGCCTTCAACAGCAACATTCTCACAGCTGCAAACCACCCTCCCAACATTATGCATTTTAAGCAACGTACATGCCCCATCAACCTCCTAACCTCTCAGCACAATTCAAACAGCCAAAAACTACAGAACAAGGTGCAACAGCAGGGATAGTGTAAAACAGTACTATAAACCTAGATAGCAGAACAGCGTTTAACAAATATGTAAAAACTGAAAACTTACTACAAAACTGAAAACTTACTACAAATTCAGTTGACAAATCTACCAACAGTTTCAAAAGTAGCAGTTGAAGCCAGTTCTTATCCGAATACAAAAGATCCATTACTGAGCAGTCAGTCAACCATCTGGAAAATATACATTATACCCTTGCACAAAGGTGGAAGCTTGAGCGAACTTAAATTATAGGCCAAGAGCAATTCTTCCCCGCTACCTAAACTCCTAGAGGAATGCATTCATTCTCAACCACGCTACCTAAACTCCTAGAGGAATGCATTCATTCTCAACCAATATTTTACTTGCCACTTACCCCATACACCCAATACTATTGACTTAGACAGCAGCATCTCACAAGACTGCCCACCTATCCCTGCTCTAGCCCACAAGACTGCCCACCTACCCCTGCTCTAGCCAACTACAATATCCTTCTCTGTCCCATTATTTATCTCCCTCCTTTTCATCACCCCTATCCCATTCTCTCTACCGTTTACATATACAGCATAGATAAAGCCAAAACAAAATCCTCTTGCTCCAAATAAGTTATACACTTTCCTAACGAATCGGCAATTAAAATTAAATGTATATTACACTTCACATTCCCTTATGTTGTCCCTCATATAAACAGAAGCCAAATTATTTTACATATTTCTAGCACATATACTAAAAACATTTCTTCCTGGGCATCCACTGAAAATGGATTCTATCCTACACTGTCCAGAAAACAAATGTAAAGTGAGTATAGTAAAATGAGTAAAGTAAAACTGCTATAACCACAGCCTCTCACCACCCATCCTTTTACCACCAGCACACAGACATAACACAACCTGACCCCCACCCTCTCAGGACAAAAACTCTACACAGTACCAAAATAAAACTAATACAACCACAGCCCCAAAATAAAACTAGTACCACTACAGTCCTCACCCCCCCAAACCTCCGAGCACAAAAACTGTACACAAAACTAAAATAAAACTAATGCAACCGCAGCCCACACTCCCCCAAACCTCTTAGTACGAAATATGCACAAACACAAGAAATATGAACAAAAAAAAAATAAAAAAAATCACCCACCCCCACAAAAATAAAGTTATAACTAAACCCCAAAACTTACCTTTTTTGCTTTCAACAGAAGGCTGCTTCCAATACTCTGCTCCCCCTTCACGACTGAAGGCTCACCTGCTCTGTTCACCTTCCTCAGACCACTCAGTCCCTTTGAAGTTGCCCTTAAAAGGACAGTTTTGTCAGACCTTTTCAAAAGTTGTCCTTAAAAGGACAGTTTGTCAGACCTTTTCAGAAGTTGCCCTTAAAAGGACAGTTTAAAAGAGTATAATCCACAAACCACGACGCTGCAAAGGCTTGATCCACCGCTGATCCGTTCCTGCTGTCCGTCCTCACGCTGGTCCAAACACGCCGATCACTCTGCTGCTGATAAGAAACACTCCTCTGTTGAAAAACAAGAGAAGTGATCCTTATAAGCTGCAGGTGCCTTTTAAAAGGCAGTTTGTGCAGGAAGAGATTTGAAAGGACCAATCGGGTCCTGGCTTCATAACTTCCTACTTAAAAACAAAAAAACAAGGACTTAGTTCGCAGGCTGCTGCAGCCAATCAGATCCCTTGTTTCAGCGAGCGGACCTGATTGAGTGCAGCTTGCCAGCCAATCAAAAAAACCACAAAGGGACTTAGTTAGCAGGCTGCTGCAACCAATCAGATCCCCTGTTTCAGCAAGCGGACCTGATTGAGTGCAGCTTGCCAGCCAATCAAAAAAAAAAAAAAACGGAAATGCAGTTTCGCGACGGAGCAGCTAGATGTCCATGAGGAGCCGAGCGGCAAAGTACACGCGGTTGGACTAGTAAGTAACCAGCGGATGAGGATGATGGATCAGCTAGACATCCACGAGGAGCCGAAGTAGCGTAAATGCCGGTCGGACCATCGGGGCCCTTATTTGCGGGTAATCGGGGCTCTACGCGCCGTCCGTGAGGTGCCTAACGCCGGCTATGGCACCTGGCACACCTATGGTTTCAGCTGCTGGCAAAGGCTCTTGCCTCTGCCATAGTCCCTTTTTAGGCAAGGTTGCAAAAACATTACCAACATGACATTACCCCATCAGATAAAAATAAGGGTCATGCTTTTAAATGCTAGGAGCTTAAACCAAATACTGCACTCCCTGGAAGCACTTCTATCACTAGAAGATGTAGATATCTATGTAGTCACAGAAACATGGTTTAAGGCCTCAGAGAGTATCCCAACCTCACGAGGCTACAATGCCTTCCACACCTTTAGACTGCAAAAGGAACATGTGAAAACCAAAGGAATCAGTGTTTCAATCTATATTAGAGATAAATTCACTTCACTTCTCGTTAGACTGGACAACTCTATGGAGTTACACTAGGTCAAGGTTACAGTGGGTAAGACTCCCATTTAAGTCCTAGCCGGTTTTATAGATCCCCCTCCATGGGTCATGACATCAATGAATCCTACTTAAGCAAACAGAAGACAATCCAAATTTTACTGAACACATTGGTTGTGAGGATTTCAATTATCCAGCCATCAACTAGGATACCTACTGTATCCCAAACTCACTAGAACAAAAGTTCCTTGACTTTGTGAATTTAAATGCTCTAGAGCAAATTGTCCATACACCAATAAGAGGAACAAACATTCTAGATCTGGTCCTCACCAACATATCAAACAGGTGCACTGCTGCAACTGTTAGGCCCTCATAAGTTAAAACTAACCACAAATCTGTCACCTTCAAACTGACACTAACACCAGAACTTACAAAGGTAAAATCAGACTAAAAAACTTCACCAAAGCAAACTAGGTGAAGGTATAAATGCATTCCAAGCCCCACCCCAAGCTGAAAGTGATAACTACGCCAAAGCTTACACTAAAGCCCTGTACAATCACTTATATAAGTGTATAAACTTGGCTGTACCAGATAGAATCAAAACCAGAGCCCCAAGTAAAATCAAGCTGCCATGGTGGACTTCCAACACCAATAAACTCTACAATAAATGCAAAAAGTTTCTGTCCAAGAAAACAAAGACAAGGACCCAACAATGGAAAACAACCCTCCTCGCCTTATCAGGCAAATAAGACAACTTGTCAAATCCTCCAAGAGCTCCTTTGAGAAAAACCTAGCAAGTACTGCCAAGGATAACCATAACACCTTTTATAGCTATGTATGTAACCTAAAGGGTAGGACCCAAGAATGTGCAGAACTGGTAGCTAATGATATCACACACACTGACACCACAGAGATAGCAAACCTGCTAGCAGATAGGTTTGGTGAAAATCTCACTCCCTTATCCCCTCCTAACTTACAACAAACCCTCTCCCAACCCCCTCCCCCACCTTACATATCTGAAGAGCAGCTCCTGAAAGCCCTGTCCAAGGCAAAGAACACAACCTCTATGGGACCAGATGACATCCCAGGCTGTCTTCTAAACAGGCTAAAACATTAAATGGCATCACCACTAACCACAGGCTTTATTCCTGTGGAATGGAGAACAGCTCCAGTTATTCCCCTCCACAAAGGTGGCCTAGCAACAGACCCATAAGCCTGACCAAGCCTCATCTGTAAGGCCATGGAACGTATCATTATGGACCTCATAAATAAAGACATAGGTGACCTCCAAACCCTGGACTTTACCCAATTCAGCTTTGTAAAGGGCAGAGCCTGTCTGTTAAATCTGGTGGAGTTCTTTGAAAGTATGACCAAGGCCATTGATGAGGGCAAATTTGTGCACACAGCATACCTTGTCTTGGCAAAGGTTTTCAACATAATCCCAGGCATTACCAATACACTTAGCAAACTGAATGTAAACCCCTTCGTTGTAAGATTGGTTGCCAACTGGCTCACAAACCGGACACACCCTATCAAAGTGGGTGACTCCACATCAACCAGTAGACCTGTTACCAGTGGTGTGCCTCAGGGGTCAGTGCTGAGCCTCCTACTGTTTGATATATTCTTCTCAGAAGTTCAGGTCAAAATTTAAGAGTTGTGGCTGACAAAGTTTGCAGATGACTGCAAACTAGGTGCACTCATTAAATCCCCAAATGATGTCAGTATATTCCAGGATGGTATCACACAGACAAATGACTGGTGTATTAGCCACAGTCTCAAACTGAATTCAAAGAAATGCACCATCATTCCTTTCAGCACAAACAATGTCCCTTCACATTATCAAATCAATAACAATACCTTAAGTACCCATTAAGTGGTAAGGGACCTCGGATCACAGGTTGACCACAATCTTAACTTTGACCACCATGTGTCTACAATTAAGGAAAGCTTTCCACATAGCCACTTGATTAGTAAAGGCATTGCCTAGAGAGCAAAAGAAGTTATAACCCCCTCTATACTTGGTACTTATCCATCCCATAATTGAGTACAGTACCCCATTCGGTATGTGCCATACCAAGCTTCTATGGCAATCAGAGAGACCTCAGAAGTTTCTAAAAAAGAAGATAAGGGCCTCCAGCATGTGCCTTCCATGGAGTGACTAAAAATCCCTGTCACTATACTCTGTATCATATAGACTTCTTAGGGGAAACTTATCCCTGGCCTATAGAGCAACCCAAGATCCAAACCTAATGAACTTACTGCATATCTGTAAATCAAATGGGTCTAGGGCTACTCATTCCAGGGACTTAGGAATGGCCTGTGACTTAAATAGGACATGCTGGAGGGACAGATTTATCTCCCAGTGACTGTCACATCTTTGGATCAGGCTACTAGTTTATGTGAAACAGAGCACTTGTATGACACTGTTCAAGAGGAACCTGGATGAGTGGATGGGGCACCATAAATTCTTACCAGGAATAGCACCAGGGATAGCACCCACAAGCCCCCTTGATATGGACAGTTATCACTAAATGCAATCTTGGTTATTGACTATTACCTCTATAGTATCACATTGGATTGAAATGGCTAGGCTTAAAATGACCTCTGGATCAATAGCCAAGTAATCTCCTATGATCCTATGATATAGAGATAGCTGTTGCTGCTGTATGAGATGTGACATATATAACTGACATTCATGAGTAATACTCCAAAAAATATGCCTTATGAATTGACCAGAAGAAGTGGCAATTATAACAACAACAGATACGTTTGATAAGGCACCAAAAAAATACTAATAAAATGTCAAAGGTGCCAATATGTGCATGTAGCTATACCATAAGCCCAACACATGAAACAAAATGCTCACAAAGGGTATAGTCCCTTTATTGTTAAGCACTTTCTTCCCCAGTATACACCTTGGGGACTTCCTCTAAACAAGAAACAGAAGAAATTACATTGCTCCAAATCAACAACCTTTATATGCAATGAAACAATCAACTAATCAATTATTCTTCCACAATTTTAAAGACATAGACACTAAAACACTAAAAACATTTGTACTTTAAATATACACACAAAAAACTTTAGAAAATATTAAATTTTACATTATTAAAAATAATATATTATACACAATACAATAAAAATTCAGATGTTTAAAGCTCATTTTCTTAGAACAGGAACCAGGGAAATATGGTTGTTTAACCCTGGTTCAGCAGTGGCATTTAATCTAATGATCTAATAAAACTCTCTAAGGTCAACCTGAAGCTCCCACCAACCAACTCTAAAATTCCGTGGGACAACATCTAAAATGCCAAACTTAAATCTTGTATCTCCCTCACATACTAGTGTGTGCCTATACAATGCACTATTTACATTCCCCTTATTAATGGTGTAAAGGTGTTCATATATTCTGATCTTAAAATTCCTTTCCGTTTTGCCAATATAGTAATATGAATATGTTTGGCAAACTGAAATATATATATAACACCTCTCGTGTTACAATTACCCTTATGTAGAGGAATGCTCCTACCATGCCCAGCTATCAAGGCCATGTCACTGCCTAAGATATAGGGGCATCGATTGCAACTACCACATTTAGTAGTTCCTTTGATGAACATAGTCTTGTTAAGGAAAGTGTGCTCTGTCAAATATTTAAAATTCCTCCCAGCTTTGTATATAAAGCTAGGTGTCTCACCAAGTGTGTGAAAAATACCAAAGTTTCCTTTGAATATATGCCAATTCTTCTTTATAATGTCCCTCAATGCACGTTTGCCTGAACCATAAGGGATAACCATACTAGTGTCAAAATTGACCCTATCAGTATGTTGACTACCTGTTTTTTGAATGGTCACACCACTTCCCAATAAGGGCTTATATTTTGAGCCCCATCCTTCCATCATTCCTTTTGCTACTTCTTCAAGAAGTCCTTTTGGGTATCCCCTTACCCTAATCATTTCTGTTATGTTGGAAACTTCTAACGAGAAGGTGTCATATGTAGAGCACATTCGCCCAGCCCTTACCAATTGCCCCTTATAGATGTTTCTCTTCATATGATAGGGGTGACTACTCTGAAAATCAAGGTAGCTGTTGGAGAAAGTGTCTTTCCAAAATATTCTAGAGGCAAATTTTTTATTGGATGTGTCCTTAGGAATAATCACATCCAAATACTCTATTTTCTCACTAGAATGTTTGGCTGTAAATTTAAAAAAATATACATATCTGATTGATGCGGTCCAAAAACCCAACAAGATCCACATTCAAATCATTCCATAAAATAAACACATCATCCAAAAAGCGATAATAGGTACACCATAAAGGTTTAAAATCACTTGTGAAGATATGTTTCTTTTCCCATGCATATAAAACCAAACTGGCGTAAATGGGGGCACATGTTGTCCCCAATGCTACCCCTTGTGTTTGCCTATAGTATTCACCCTCAAATGTAAAATAGTTGTTGGACAGAATGTGGTCCATAACAGCCATCAAAAAATTCAACATATATCAGAAAATGTAGTGAGTTCTCTAGCTATTTCATAGAATAAAGCCAAACCCTCCTTGTGGGGGATGGAAATGAATAAGTCCATTATGTCAATAGTGGAAAAAATAATGCTATAATTGTACCAAGACTCATTAAATTTAGACAGGAAGTCCCAAGAGTCCTTTAGCAAATAGTCCACTAAACCAATAGTCTCCTTTAGAATTATATCTACAAATGTACAAAGGGTATATGTGGAACTATTCCTTGCTGAAATAATGTCCCTAATTGGGGATCATCTATGCACTTATGTACTTTTGGGATGCCAAAGGCTGTCGGGATAAGTGGATGTTCAGAAGTCAGGAAATTAAATAAATCCTCTGAAATGGCTCTTTGTAACAGAGAATCTTCTAAAAATAATTGGATTTTTCTATGTGCTAACATGACTTTGTTCCTAGATGCAACCTGATATTTCTCATTGCCAGCAAAAATCATTGTAAGATTATTAATATAATCAATACTGTTAAACAAAATAGCTCTTTATTTGTTCTAAATTGTTTAAGTAAAGTGTGTTCTTCAATACTCAAATTAAAATGTTTTTCAAGCCTAAAATATTTAAACTCGTTCTGAATATCTACTTCACAAGATTTTTCAAAAGCTAGAATAAGGGGGTGCAGTGATGGATTAAAACAACTTTTCTTTTTCAATTTAAATCTGTCTTCCTTTCCAGAGAGATCCTGTCCCTTGAACAAAATTTTAAAATTTAGTTTCCTAGTGAATAACTTCAACTCAGTAATAACATCCACCGTGTTCAATCTGAAAGTGGGGACAAACTCAAACCCTTTCCTAAATAAAGAAAAGTAGTTTATATCCAAAACCGAATCAGTATAATTATAGATCTTAAACCCTTTGTAAGAAGCACAGTTGCCATTATTAGTCAGCACAATATTAGACTGTGTGTCAATACCTATTACCTGTATTTGTTTCTGTATCCCCCTGTTGTTGCCTCTGTTGTTGTTTCTTTGTACATGAGTCTCTCCTAAAAATGCCCTCAGTCTATTCTTGTTTTCCAAACCTTCTAATCTTCTCAATACAGGAAAACTGGCTTCATATTGGTCTACAACCTGATCATAATCATTCATATTCTCATCAGTTTGTATGTCTTCACCTAATGGGGGTAAGTGTTGGTCAAAACCTTCGTTGTAACCCACCTGTTCAAAACCATTTTGTGAACCAATAAACCATTTTGGTAGAAAATACACTTTTTTTTTTAAATAGTCATTTTCATCCCTTAAAAGTTTCTTACTTTTACTCTCTAAGTTCAGCTTTACATTTTTGTCCACTTTTCCAAAAATTCTCTCATATTGCACCTTATTAACATCAAACAATAAATCATTTGTAAGCGCATTATTCATTTTATCTAAATCATCAAGCATTAATTTAATACGCGTGTTATTTGTTTTTGTAATAAATTCCATCAATTCTAACCCAAAGCCATCAAACAGAGCAAACAGTTCATCTGTATCACAATTGTTTACATCCATGCCATTAGGAAATGTATATAGTCTAAGCCCTTTAGGGACATGCCATTTCTTAAGGCTTTCTTGTAAGTACAGATTGTCACATTGTATGGCACGTACCTTCAACATGGTGTTCTCAAAGTCTCTCATGGTGGAATTAAAGGATTTGTATTCTAATCCACAAACTTGCTGTGTGTCTCTTGCAGGAAAAAAAATGTCCCTCATTATCAGTTCTTTAATGAAAATGGATGCCAAATGGCCATCTGCTGAATTGGAACTGTTTTCTTCACTGTTATGCAATCGTATACTGTCCTCTTGTGGATTTTCAATAGCAACAGCTTGATTTCCATGCCTAGCACAGCCGCTTGTTGAGATAGGCTTGTTTGAAATATTTATTTGCGATCTTATACTTCCCTCTTGTGGATTATCTGAGAAGTCAGCTTGGTTTACAAGCCTTGGTGAACAAGGGAAAAGTCCTTTCTCCGAACTTCGTTTTGGCTGGATGTATTCAAAGTACTGTTACACATAACATCCACCCTCTTAGTCAAATCGGCAACCTGTTGGAACAAAACAGCAATCAGGGAAGCTAGATCACTGTTGGTAGCTGAAGTGTTGACCGGAGAACAAGATAAACCATCCGTTAACACAGACACAGATCCCCTTCCTCCATTAACATCATTGGTTTCATCCATTGTTCCATTCTAAACTCAATTACAGAGCAAAATAAAATAAAACAACAGGCGGTTGTTTCCAAAAAGTGTAAAAACACAGTACAAAGTCACTTTTAACCACAAAATACCTGTTGTTGCAAGCCTCAAATACTGTGCCGGCCGTGAAGCATTGCTCAAAGCCAAACGGTCTTCAAACACCAATAACAACAACAGATCCATTTGATAAGGCACCAAAAAAACTACTAATATTTATTTATTTATTTATTTATTTATTTGAAGTTTGTTTACCAGGATAATCCATTGGACCGAATGAGCCCATTTTCAATGGAGTCCTGGGGAGAAAAGCTCCAAAGATACAATGTCAAGATACAATGTAATAAAACTTCAAAGGTACCAGTATGAGCATGTAGCTACACCATAAGCTCAACATATGAAACAAAATGCTCACAAAGAGTATGTTACTCAAGTCCCTTTATTGTTAAGTGCTTTCTTCCCCAGTATACACCTCAGGGACTTCCTCAGAACAAGAAACAGAAGAAATTACACTGCTCCATGTTAACACCCTTTATATGCAATGAAACAATCAATTAAACCATTATTCTTCCACAATTTTAAAGACATAGACACTAAAACACTAAAAACCTTATTGTTGTAGGTGTTATATATATTTCAGTTTGCCAAACATGTTCATATTACTATATTGGCAAAACGGAAAGGAATTTTAAGACCAGAATATATGAACACCTTTATGCCATTAGTAAGGGGAATATAAATAAAGCATTGTATAGGCACATACTAGCATGTAAGGGAGATACAAGATTTAAGTTTGGCATTTTAGAAGTTGTCTCATGGAATTTTAGAGGTGGTTGGTGGGAGCTACAGGTTGACCTTAGAGAGTTTTATTGGATTATTAGATTAAATGCCACTGTTGAACGAGGGTTAAACAACCATATTTCTCTGGTTCCTGTTCTAAGAAAAAGAGCTTTAAACATCTGAATTTTTATTGTATTTTGTATAATATATTATTTTTTAATAATGTAAAAGTTAATATGTTCTAAAGTTTTTTGTGTGTATATTTAAAGTACAAAGGTTTTTAGTGTTTTAGTGTCTATGTCTTTAAAATTGTGGAAGAATAATTAATTAATTGATTGTTTCATTGCATATAAAGGGTGTTGACTTGGAGCAATGTAATCTCTTCTGTTTCCTGTTCTGAGGAAGTCCCCGAGGTGTATACTGGGGAAGAAAGCACTTAACAATAAAGAGACTGGAGTAACATACTCTTTGTGAGCATTTTGTTTCATGTGTTGAGCTTATGGTGTAGCTACATGCTCAAACTGGCATATTTGAAGTTTTAGAAGTAGCAATTATATTCAATATACATTTCAATTTTTATCCGGCATATAAGTCTACAGTAATGAAGAAATCATTCTATATTGCACAAATTATAAACAAAGGTATGGCATCCAGGTCCATAAATGCCATTGTTCCACTGTATTCAGTATTTATCATATCTATCAATGCCCCCTTTGGTATGTACCTAAGCAGGCAAAACTCAACAACTGGAACATGCACAGAGGTTCTTCCTTGAAAGCATAAAGGTCATATGTAACATGTCCTTTGTAAACAGCCTCTAAGCCCTAAACCTGTATTCTGTCCCCTACATGCATTTGAGGGGAGATCTATGCCTGGCATACAAGGCATTGGCAGATACCACCCTGATAGACCACTTGCATTTCCACAAAACAAACACCACCAGAAGTATTCATTCTAAAGACTTAAACCTTGCCTGTGACATAAATAGGACCTGCTGGACAGACAGGTATGTACCCCATACAGACTATCCCTTCTCTGAAACAGGCTCCCTATCTATATGAAGCAGAGTTTCTCATTAACCCAGTTCAAGTGCAACTTGGACAATTGGATGAATAGGAGATTAATCTCTGGTTTGACCCCTATGTCTCTAGGAGACACAGGCAGCCTTTAAATGGTTCATCTTCCAGTTTCCTGATTATAAATATTCCATCTTCCTATTCCGTGCTTACACTTTTCAAGGTTACCAAAACTTGTCAGAGATGTGGCATACCTGACTAGGCTTAAAAAAACTCTTGGGGTCATTGGCATAATAAATACTTATCAACCTATTGACCTATTTGTTTACTAAAATACATTATTATATCCTTTGGGAAGTCATGTACCCCATGGAACTACCACATTGACAATACATGTTTAAGAGATGACACAGTTTTTCAGGATTTGAGAACATATGTGGACAGCGACCTATCTTTTGACCAATATGTGTCCATTGTTGTAAAAAAAGTGCTTCTATATTGTATAGCTTATAAACAAAGGGATTGTTTCTACATCTAGGGATGTTGTTGTCCCCTTTACTCTGCC
Organism: Protopterus annectens; assembly: GCF_019279795.1. NCBI lineage: Eukaryota > Metazoa > Chordata > Ceratodontiformes > Protopteridae > Protopterus > Protopterus annectens. The sequence goes on from NC_056735.1 coordinate 1,534,971,039, forward strand.
CTCATTAGATCAATTATTGTGTATAATGCCCCCTTTGGCATGTATTTGTCCAGACACATGCAACAACTGCAATGTCCACTAAGATACCTTACTAAAATGATACAAGGCCTAAATAACATATCCTACATGGACCAACTCAAAGCCCAGTCACTATACAGACTGCTATGAGGTGACCTGTGTCTGACATACAAGGTATGCTCCAACCCATTACTAATTGATTTACTGCACATTAGCAAATCAAATGATATCAGAGATGCTCGGTCTGGAGAACTTAACCTCTTCTGCAACATCAGCAGAATAGTTTGGAAAGACAGGTATAACACACAGAGGATAACACTACTCCAGAACAAACTCACCACCCACATAAAACAAAGTTCATCCCTGTCCTTATTCAAGTGCAACTTAGATGTATTGATGGGAAACAGAAGATTTACCCCAGGACTGCACTCAGGACTACTCATGGACAGAGACAGCTCCTAAATGCTTTATCCCATGCATGGGTCCACACTGATTATCTATGGTATGATCCCATTAATTGTTATTAGGGGTAATATATAACTATTGAACATGGGATGGATAAGGCCAATCTATAACCAAATGGGATAAGTCATTTCAAGCACAAAAAGGGAGATTGGCTTGGCTTAAAATGGCCCGTAAGGGCAGCTAGCCTAGTACTTATCTATGAACTTATAAAATAATAATCTGCATATATATAACTCTGTAAATCAAATAAATAGTACCTGTGCTGCATTTCAAAAAGTAGTTGTTCATACATTTATAACGACTGAAAAAATTGCAATTACACATTCGAATTTAACTTATTACTATTACATAAACTGACTTACTACTCAGATTGTGTGAAGCCAGTTTTGTATAGGCCACAGAAATAATACTATAAAAGTTGCTTAAAAAACTCGCTGGTTAAAAGAATTGCAACTGCACGTACAACATAGTTGAAATCTCAGACAGACACAACAGCACACCATAGTCAGAGTAGATGACCAGGACATACTTTACTGAGAAATGAGTACTTGCTTTACTTCTGCATTATCTATCAAATCAGACACATTTGTACAGCAAAAGAAATGTAGACATCCATTAATTGCTATATTTCTCTGTTTGAGAATAAGTTCTACCTGAACACAGTATTACATGCAGCCCATAGTATTTTGCAAACAACATTCCACCCACATTGGACCTGTTTATTTTTCTCCAGCATGACAAGGAATATTAGCAATGAGAATTCGTACAGGTATGTACACGTAAATAAATGAAATAAAAACAAAAATAGCCAAGTACTGCAGTTAATGCACTGATGGTGTATATAGATAGATAGATAGACATATATACATACGTATATGCATACATATAGAAACCAGGTAACCAACACGAATAACAGCATATTCCACCAAGATCAAAATGCTGCTCCAGTAGTCACAAACCTCAATTTTATAAAAGTTTAACTGCTTTCATTCAGTAAAGTTTGAACTTCATCAGAAACTAATCACACACCAACTTCACTTCCTTTTTAAACAGATAAGAGTGAGGATATCCTCAGAACCTTCTTGATGATTGATGGACTTGGTTACAGAGGGTAGGAACACACGCTATGCTACGTTTTGCGTTTAAAAATTAGGTTTGAAGATGTTGAAATGCCAAGTCTATGGCAAACATGTCGCAGGCATTTATAATATAACAGGGAGATATACTAATTAAAATGTTCCATCAGCACTCATTGGTACTCTGTATTTGGTACGTTTGGTATGTTGCAGCAACTGGGTGACAAACAAGGTCTGTGCACAAGAATAGTAGTAATCTAAAGACTATTCTTGACAGGAGCAGTTGTACGGAAGGTACTAACATTAAAAATCTGGGTATGAAGCGATGTGGTGCCCGCACACAATGTAGGTACATACTTGAAAGATTGCATTTTTCTGTCACAGTATACCCCAGGTTAATTTCAGTTAAGGGAAGGTATGACTGCGGAACAAATGGGTTAGTGTACATAGCCTTTTGTGCCTTGTGCCAGGCATTCTATGTTGGGAAAATGACTGGTCCTTTAAAAACTAGACTATACCAGCATGTTTACGCTATTAGTAAGACCAACTCCAATATTGCATCATACAAGCACTCTACTAGTTGTAATGAGTTTAGAAAGTTTGTTTTACTCTCCTAGAAAAGGTCCTTATTTCTAGTGGGGGGGGGGGGTTCAATCAAACCTGTTTTAAGAAGCAAAACAGCATCTCTATGATTTTTTATATATTGTGTTTTTTATACATATTATACTTTTTAGCACAAAGTATTTCTTAATACTATCAGTTACTTGTTCTTGTGTTTAAGTTTTTAGTTTTTTTCAACCTGTATATATATATATATATATATATATATATATATATATATATATATATATATATATATATATATATATATATATATATATATATATATATATATATATATATATATATATATATATATATATATATATATATATATATATATATATATATATATATATATATATATATATGCATTTTCTACCACGTTCTATATTTTTCAGTAGAGAGAATGATTTTTAGCTTCTTACTCTGCATGCATACTGCTGTCATAAATAGGTACTTTTATGTGTGTATCTATTTAAATTCATTCACTTTTTTGGCACCTTTTCCTGTATAAAAAAGAAGTGAAGTGGGTATGTGATTATTTTCTGATGAAGTTCATATTTCACTGAACAAAATCACTTTTACAAACATATAGATATATAGATATAGCTATATATAAAAAAAAAACTAAAAAATGAAATACAGATTTTTATACCTGAAGAAGAAATAAGGTGTAGCATTGTTGCCTCACAGCAAAAGGTTCTCCCGTTTGATTCTGGGCTGGAGCACCTTCTGTGTGGAGTCTGCATGTCCTCCCTGTGGTCGAGTGGCGATCAAAAGACATGCATAGAATAAGCGTGCCTTCGTTGAAGGTTGGACGTCGAGCTGGCACCTCGGCACACGTAAAAAAAAAATCTAATGCCAATCATTAGCGGACTGGAGTTCCACTGCAGTGACCTCTAACAGGGAACAGACGAAAGAAGAACCATAACAACAACACCTGAAGAAGAAATAAGGTATAACAAGGCTCAGCAGGAAACAAGGGTAGCCAGGCTGATTGAATGTTCTGGTAAGTACGAGTGACATCTCATATAACACTTTTATTTTTTGTAATTTTATTACTGTATATGCATCATTCTGTCTAAAACTGTTCTTAAATGTCCATAAAAAGTTTATACATCTTAACTTAAACAAATGAAGTGAAATCATTATATTGTTGTAAACAAGAGTTAGGAATATGCCAGTGTGTAATTGCTGTACTCCATCTAAAACTGTTTTCTTTAGTGGTCATAAGGAAATATATTTACAACATTCTAGATGAAAGAACAACAGTCACACCATTGCACTTCAAATAAATATAACATATATGTCAAAATAACAGCATTATATTGTGTTTAGCTGATTATGTTTAATATTTAGAAAGCATGTTTTTAGCACTGTATTGAATATTAGACAAAGAAACATGCAGCACTTGAAAGGAACATACTCCCTTTCCAAGTATTCTCAAGCACTTCCCATATGAATTCAAAATAAGCAGTGTTCATATCATTCTTTCCAGGTTCATAAGCACTTCCCAAATGAGTACTCCCATTATATGCATAAACACTATCCATTTTACCTTTTTTTGCAGATTGAAATCCCTCAGGAGTGGCCCAGGCATGTACATCCTAGGTTCGGGACTGAACATCCTGTCCATCTGGGGATAGCCTTTTAAGGTCAGAGTGGTGGCACTAGTTCTGCCATACTACAGCATGAGGGCAGTCTTGCAAGCTTCACTGAAGAGGGCTTTAGAACTTGGTAGAGGATGAATTAGAGCAGGAAATGGACAGAAAGATTCAACATCTTGATGGCACAGTCTCGCTGTTAGTGCTGAGCACTGCAGCAGCACAGGCCCCGAGACGTTCAACATCTGGGTCCTCCACTGCAACACCCTCTGTCAGTGGCAGTGTTTGTACACTGTGGCCTTCTGCACCAAGTCTTCTTCAGCCCTTCTTCCCTTATCCTTTGTCCATTGCCTTCTTACCTGTTTTGCCCACCCACACTACCCTGCTAGATAAAAAATATTTGAAAAAAATACGGGTATCTATCCCCCAACAAAAACATGTTCCCATCATGTCCTACCTAGTCCAGCACAAACTTTTGGTGTTTTTCTTATGTGTTCCCCTCTTTGCTTGTCTCCAGTTTTTCATTCATTCCTATCTTCCACTTTCCATGTTTTAATGAAACCATCAGGGTGTCCACAAAAGGATACCCCTTTATAAAACATTATAAACCCCTTTCTTAAAAAAATTTCAATTATAACCACTGCACATTCTGCCATTTGCCTAATACCTTACAAGTGTGACTGTGTTTGCCTGCAATACTCGAAAAGAAATGAAGTAATGCAGAGCCTTAGGCTTTGACACATTAATTTGCAAGTTTCTCATGTGGAATTTCACATTCTTTACACTTTTGCCTTTGCTTATGGTTATTCTTCACAAATGGCCTACACTGATATTGTTTACATATCCACCAAGTGGCGCTAATTGCAGATAATCTTTTTTGTATATCTTGTGTCTGGAAATTCTGGAGATTAAGAGATAAGTTAGAGGAAAGAAAAATACTTCCACAAGGAAAAACTGTCAGAAGCTTCAAATTAAAATGTGCGGTCATTACTACAACAGATTTTTGAAAAACATATAGACCAAGAAACTTTGATCTGTTTGGAAAAAAGAAGCATCTGAAGAAGTGGGGAAATGTAAACAACAAAACCTAGAGATTTTTGAAAAGTATAAAAAAGAAATATGGACATGGGAAAGAAAGAGATATTTGATATAGTTGCCAAATTAATCAACATAAAGAAGGCAGCCCCAAAGATATTTGAAGAGAAATACAGGCAAAGGCATCAAGATATGGAAAATTTCACAATAAAAAATAATATCACAAAGAGGGAATGTAGAAAAGAAGATTAGTAAAGTAAAAGTAAAAAAAAAATAGAAGTTGAAGTTATGGAATGCTGCAAAGTGAAGGATTTGATGTAGAAGGTCTAACACAGGTTACTTCACAGCATGATGGAATGAGTCCCCAAAGAAAGGAGAAACAGGAAGATCAGGAGATATTTGAAAAAGAAAAATGGACATGGGGAAGAAAAAGAGATTTAATATGATGTAATATATATGCAAAGGAGAACACAAAACTAACCAATACAAAAAGAGCAGCACCAAAGATATTTGAAGAGAAATACAGGCAAAGGAATACAGACATGGAAAACTTTACAATACAAAAAATAAGAAGACAAAGAGGAAAAGTAGAAAAGGAGATCAGTAATGGAGAAGTCAAAGAAATAGAATCTGAGGTCATGAAGTACCTCCAAAATGAAGAATTCAGTGTAGAAAATCTAATTCAGAAAGCACCACAACAGGACAGAGCAATGGAGCTCCAAATTAAGGGGAAACCAGTGGAATGGGAAGCAATTGGTCATGTGCCATATGTAGATATTTTGGAGCCTTCCACAGGAAACCAGTATAAACATTCACTTGAAGCTAGACAGCAAGGAAAGGAACAGGAAACTGGAAACTCTGACTCAGTTAATGCTGCAGAGTGATAGGCCAGTGAGTTCTCATATAACAGAGCAACGGATAGCATAGGATGAAACTGAAGAGAATGCGCCACATAAAAATGCTACAGAACTTTCTATTGAATGTACGCAGGAAATGGAAAACAAACAATGTGCCCTCAACCTAGAAGAAACTGAGCTAAGAGAAGAGTGCTTGACTTAATAGAGATAGATAGACATATTAAGATCAATGAAAGAAATAGACTGCAGAAGGTCAATAAAATGCAAAAAGTCAGAAGTTTGATAAAACAAATGAACACAGTAATTAGGTCTGTCAATAGAGATTCATGCGATATAACAGAAGTAAATAGGATATATTACTGTGCAGCTAAATTAATAACTGATAAAGTTCTACCACAAGAACACAGAGTAGTGAGGGAGAGAAAGGGGAGAAATTTAATACCATCATGGAAGTATCGAATAGAGAAAACTATAACTAAGGCAAGAAGTATCACTATTAGATGAGTATAGAAGAGGGACCAGATCAACAAAATTACTCAGAAAGATAGACGTGATAAAAGGAATGTATATCAGGTCTATCATGCACTATCGCAAATAATAAACTAATAATCTCAGCACAGGTGGAAAAACTTAGAAGGGTCCATCTCTACACCTGAAGAATGCAAAGTTCCTGTAATCACAGCTGCACAGGTAAAAAACATACTCTCCAAAGCTAAGAACACAGCATCCATGGGACCTGACAACATCCCAGGCTGCATTCTACATGAACTACAGAATGAACTGGCACCCTACCTAAGCACCATGTTCAATCATAGCCTCACCTCAGGCTTTGTGCCCACTGAATAGCACACAGCGATGGTTATCCCACTCCACAAAGGGGGAGCCACCACAGACCCTGGGGACTACCGCCCCGTTAGCCTAATGAGTCTGGTCTGCAAGGCCATGGAACATATCATCATGGAACTTATAAACAAAGACATTGGTAATCTCCAAACTCTGGACCCTACCCAGTTCTGGTTTGTAAAAGGCAGATCATGTCTCCTAAACCTGATTGACTTCTTTGAAGCAGTCAACAAAGCCGTAGATGAGGGTAAGGTGGTTCACACAGACTATCTAGATCTCGGCAAGGCTTTTGACACCATCCCCCACTCTGGAATTATAGATAAACTCACTAAACTAGGTATAAATCCCTATTTCACAAGATGGTTTGCCAAGTGGCTCACTGGCAGAACCCACACTGTGAAAGTAGCAGACTCCAAATCCAATTTCAGACCAGTGACAAGTGGAGTACCACAGGGTTCAGTCCTGGGTCCTCTCCTGTTTGGTATCTACTTTTCTGAAGTACAGGCTAAGACAGAAGGTCTTTGGCTAATGAAGGTCACAGATGACTGCAAACTAGGAGCCTTAATTGAAACTCCTAAAGATGTGGACATCTTACAAAAGGGCCTCACTGAGACAGATGACTGGTGTCAAAGCCATGGTCTCAAGCTCAATGCCAAAAAGTGTATTGTCATCCCCTCTGGTAAAAACTCTGTACCCATGAGCTACCACATAGGTGGTAGTCTACTTAACACTGAAAGTATGATAAGAGACCTTGGGACACTGGTGGACAGTAGTCTGTCCTTTAATAATCACACTGCCACAGTAGTCAGGAAATCATTCTACATGGCACACCTCATCACAAAAGGTTTCTCATCCAGGAAAAAAGAGGGCATTGTTCCCCTCTACTCATCACTCATTAGACCTATTGTAGAGTACAACAGCCCTTTTGGTATGTACCTCACAAAACATCTACAACAACTGGAAAGACCACAGAAATACCTCACAAAGTGGATTACCAGCCTCAAACAGATGCCCTACGCAGACCGTCTCAAAAAACTCCAGGTTTACTTAGTCGCATATCGCCTACTCAGAGGTGATCTCTGCCTAACATACAAAGCTATGTCAAACCCAGAGCTGTTGGACATGCTCCACTTAAAGAAATCCCAATCCTTCTGAGCTACATGCTCTAGGGACCTAAACCTTGTCAACACAATAAACAGAACATGCTGGAGGGATAGATTCCTATCCCAGAGACTTCCCATACTCTGGAACAAACTACCTATCTATAGCAAACAAAGCTCCTCATTAGCACTCTTCAAGAAAAATCTTGATGATTGGATGGGAAAAAGGAAATTCACCCTGGGGATCACCTCTATGGCTCTGCTTGACAGGGGCACAGGAAAATAATTTTCTTGGGTGGTGAAAGCCAGGGTACCTTTTTGGCTAGGCTTGTATAGGCCCTAGGGCCAATAACCTAGTATCTACCTATGAACCTATGAGCCTATGAAATAGAAAGTAAAAGTACAAAATAAGCAATTTATTGATGACCCAAAAATATTTTATAGAGAATTGGGAAATAATGTAAAAGGAATTGAAAGACCACCAAAAAAAGAAATAGATACATTTTGGAGAAGTATCTATGAAGATCCTGTGGAACATAATAAAGATGCTAAATGGATAGATAAAATAAAAAAAATAATAATAAGTTTTAACGTACTGGATATGTAATGGGATGAAGTAACATTCAGAGAGATTGAAACAAAGTTAGGAAAAGCCTGTAATTGGAAAACCCCAGGCCCAGATGCACTACCTAACTTCTGGTTAAAATTATTAACATCTTTGCACAAAGATTTAGTCATGAGTAAGAATTCTTTACATGTGCACCCTGAACAGACACCAACCTGGCTAACAATAGGAAAAACAATGCTCCTACTTAAGAGTGAACCTGCAAGCTACCGTAAAACTTATAGGCCAATAACTTGCCTTCCAACAACGTATAAACTATACACTGGATTTGATGCCAACAGAGTTTATAGTCTTTTAGAAGAAAACTCAGTAATGCAATTGGACAAAAGGGCAATAAAAAAGTCATATCGAACAAAGGATCATTTGTTGTTAAATAAAGTCATACTGGAGAACTATAAAAAGTGGAAGAATTGAGGTATAGCATGGATTGACTTCAAAAAAGCATTTGCTATTATCTCACATTTATGGATAAAAGAGTGTTTAAAAATGTATAAAATACACCCTACACTGATTGACTACATTACAGTGACCATGAAAACGTGGCAGGCCACTTTGCAATTAAGCCATAATAAAGGACAACTTATTATTCCAGGGATAAAAATCCAAAGGGGAATATTCCAGGGTGACACTGTCACCGCTGCTATTCTGCCTTGCTCTTAATCCATTAAACTCTCTACATAATAGCTTAGGTCATAGCTATAATCTGGCTCCTAGAAAACAGCAAAGTGCAAAGACTTCTCATCTGTTTGTTAATGATTTGAAACTGTATAGATCATCAGACGAGGAACTGAAAGCACAACTGCAAGTTGTCAAAACGTTTTCAGATTATATAAGAATGTCATTTGGTCTTGATAAATGTGCAAAAGCAACCTTTAAAGCAGGAAAATTGCAGCAACAAGAAAACATCAGTTTGGGACAAGAATGCGTTTTAAAAAAACTTGAGCAAGAGGGAGTATATAAATATTTTGGAATTGATGAAGGATCAACAATAAAACATGAACAAATGTGAATAAAACTTAGTAAGGAGTACTTTAGAAAACTTAAATTTATCCTGAAAATAGCATTGACATTTAGGAACAAAATCCAAGCTATAAACCAATTTGCTCCTCCTGTCCTAACTTACAGTTTTGGAGTGATTGACTGGCCGCAAAATGGTTGGATAGATTACACAGGAAAACAAAAAGGATGCCGCATGCTCATCAAATGATTTATAAAAATCAGTGCAAACCAAGATTATATATTCCCCGTTCGGATGGAGGGATGGGCCTCCTTGAAATTGATTACATGTATAGCTATGCAGTTTTGGGACTCCACATATATCTGATGACCTCACTAGATACAAATGTAGTGAATGTTTTGAAACACGAGGAGAATAAATCTAAGATGACTTTTAGGCTAGCAGAAGCATGCCGGTGTCAAGCAGGAATGGAAATCAAACCAGAAGTAGATAAAAATCAGGCAGCAACTTTATGTGCCAAAAAACAAAAGAAGGAATATAAGGTGAAGGACCAGATGAGAAGGCAAGAAATGTGGAAAAAGCATAAATATAGTTGCAAGTATAAAAAAACTTCTGAAAGAACCTTGTGTTAATCAGGAATGGATGCAGGAATTGTTAAAAAGAGGCAACTTTAAACTAAGAGATGAAAGGTTAATATTGGTGGCCTAAGATAATGGGCTACATACATGTTGGTTTACAAAGTCTATTGAACATGTGGGAGAAACAGACAAATGTAGGTTTTGTAAAACAGAATTGGAAACAGTTGCACACCTCATTGCTGGTTGTGACATACTAATGGCAGAAGGACTGTATACTGAAAGGCATAATAATGTGGCAAGACTGTTGCACTGGGAATTGTGCAAACATTATGTTATTGAAGTGGTTGAAAAACACTGTAAATATGAGCCACAAAGCATCATAGAAAATGAAGTCTACATCACATGGGATCATCCATTACCAACAGTTCAAAAGATAGATGCTAGAAAACCAGATATAGTGGTCCAGGAAAAGATGACAAAAGTAACATTGATCATTGAAATTGCCATACCCAATGACTACAGTGTCATGCATACAGAAAGACACAAAGTCACAAAATATCAGGATTTGCAGGCAGCAACAAGAGCAATGTGGAAGAAAGATACCCAGATAGTTCCAAAAGTAGGAGTAACGTGTCTTATAAGAAAATGTTTATAACCATATTTAGATATGTTACCAATACATGTAACTCTGTACAAATTGCAGAAGTCATTACTGGTTACACTGCAGGTGCTGCAAAGAGCACTACTGGTGAAACAATACTAATTTCATTAACTTTAATCATACTATGACTTAGGAATGGGGTCCATTCCTGTCACGGTATTAGAAACCCAAAAGATTTGGAGAAATTAAAAAAAAAACAAAAAAAAAACTAGTAGGCATGTGTGAAGTTCCGAAATATGAGTTCCAGTCATTGTGTCCAGCTCATGGCTAAGTAAGTAAATAAATAAATAATGAAAAAAATATTACTGGCTACTTCCAAACATCTTCTTGACAACCTACATCACTGACAAAAAAAATCAATAAAATCCAGTAGCAGCAGGAGCAGATATATTATTAAGGTAGAACTAGTGCATCTTTTCACAGGTGTACCTTCCCATCAACCCTAAAAGTCATCCTCGCTGTGATAATATGATCAAAGAGCCTCTCCAAGATGGCCTGCTCTGTTTCTGTGAGCACAAAACAGATTGAAAACAAAAATCTGTGGGGTGCCCAGTATGCCTTGGCAAACTAATTTAGTTAAATTCCATATTCATGGGAGAAAAACTGGGAATTATTCCTGAGATTTTAAAATCTAATTTATAGCCTTTTCTTCTACGTGGAGACATGCGTGAATGGGCGTACCTTCGTTGAAGGTTGTGCATTAGGGCTGGCAACTCAGCCCATAAAAATCAACTGCCAATCATTAGTGGACCGGAGTTCCGCTGTGGCGACCCCTAACCGGGAAAAGCCGAAAGACACAACAACAACCATGATTCTATTACAAATCTGTGATACTTTTGCACATACGCAAAGTTAAAACAGATCCTAAGTACAGAACACTTGATAAAACAAGCTGTCAGTATTATAATTTGCAAATGTAAGAAGCAGTACAAGTTATACTGAATAACTGCTCAGTTTGAAATGCTAAATTCCAAGAAAATCAGATTATTTTTCCAAAGCTATTACAATCCAAGTTTTGCATTTTTCCTATATTTCTCCAGGTAAAATAAAGTAATCACTGACTGAGGCCCACGCATAGCAGAAAGTGTAGATTTTTCCATTGACATACGATAACTCCTATTTTTAACCAGTGCTGCGATAGAAAGCCTTAGGGCTTGAATTCATCTTTCTGATTTTTTTCTGCAAAGTGCCATATATGTCATAATCTGCACTAACTGCTCTGACTGATAGTCCTGTTTGGCAAGTATGACACATCATGTTTATTTTTTATATTTAGTTTTGCCAAGATGAAACTTTTGTATCTTTGACAATATAATTTGAAACAATACATCAGGTATGATCACTCAGGCTGTGTTAAACAACAAATCACGCATATAGTATAGTCCATCCCAGAATGGGAAATATTAAAAGAGCCAGTGATGACAACCGCATCCAGCCATATTGTCATAATGAAATGCAAAAATAACTGAATCTCAGAGTTATGTGTCATTCAGACCCTTAGTTCCTGCAATTCCTCTGTTGTCAGTGGTAATTTTGGCATAGGTCTCAGCACTTTTAACAGTACTTCACTACCTTTTTTAAATCTAAGCGAACAGTAGATGTACCAGTTATATAAAAGTATATTCTATAAATCTACATGGAAAATCTCACTTGGCTGTTAATTTGAATAAACTGGACATTACTTTAGGGTTCTTTCTGCCATCTATCTATCTATCTATCTATCTATCTATCTATCTATCTATCTATCTATCTATCTATCTATCTATCTATCCATAGCTTTCTCACCTGCCAAATTTGGTCAACAGGAAAGCTGTCAACAGCAGTTTGTGATTGCTATAATACTGGAGTTGGAGAATTTGCCCTTTCACTGGTATTGTGTGATTTTGGAGATGGTCTGTAAAATTAGCTGGGGCGCAGTTCAGCTTGCACCTCTGCAAAGCCATTGTTTTTAATTGCATGTTCCAATATTGCATCTTACAGCATCAGCTGTATGTAGTCAACTTTTTTTTAATTATTTTTCAATCTCATATGAGTCATATGAGTCTATCATCAAACACTGAATGCTTGAAAAAGATATTTTTCAAGATCAAAAGATTATACATGGCATTGATTGAGACACAATAGATCATACAATTTCATCTTTAATCATTTTCATCACATACACATATCAAATACAAGTAATAAAATATACTGATCACAAGTGTAAATGATGCTTTTACATTTGCAGTCAACCAGTAGACCACTGAACACACTCCATCCCTAAATACCACATAAATCCCATTCCCTGCACAAGTACATAACATTTAACCTTTTATGTGGGGGAATTTACCCCCACTATGAGGCTGCTTATGCTATAGTCAGCTTTCACCAAATCGACTACAGGCTAACTTCAACAACTGTACCACTGATGACTTTAACCATATGATAACGCCTGCCAGTGACCAAAGGTACATCACCCACATAAATATCTCTTTCTCTTTCTCTCTCTCGCTCTTTCTATGTATATATATTTCTCTTAATACTTATCTATATAACAGATATAGCCATGAGTAAGAATTATTTATATGGACACCCAGAAAAGACACCAACCTGGCTAACAACAGAAAAAACAATGCTCCTACTTAAGAGTGAAACTGCAAGCTACCCTAAAAGTTATAAACCCATAACTTGCCTTCTGACGATGTATAAACTATACACAGGAATTGATGCTGACAGAGTTTATAGTCATTTAGAAGAAAACTCAATTATGGCAGTAGAACAAAAGGGCAATAAAAGAAAGTCATATTGAACAAAGGATCATTTGTTTTTAAATAAAGTTATAGTGGAGAACTGTAAAAAGGGGAAGAATCTAAGTATGGCATGGATTGACTACAAAAACATTTGATAGTATCCCTCATTCTTTTTTGTAGTCAATCCATGCCATAGTTAGAGTATCCCTCATTCATGCAAGCTGCGGTAGTGCAGCAGTAGCATTGTCGCCTCACAGTAAGATATTCTCCGGTTCGATTCTTGGCTGGAGCGCCTTCTGTGTGGAGTCTGCATGTCCTCCCCGAGGTCAAGTGGCATTCGAAAGACATGTGTGAATGGGCGTGCCTTAGTTGAAGGTTGTGAGTCGAGCTGGCACCTTGGCACCGCAAAAATCTACTGCCAATCATTAGTGGACCGGAGTTCCGCTGTGGCGACCCCTAACCAGAAAAAGCTTAAAGAAGAACAGTATCCCTCATTCATGGATAAAAGAGTGCTTAAAAATGTATAAGATACACCCCACAATGATCAACTACATTACAGTGACAGGAAAAGCCAAACAAAACTGAGAAACAAACGGTCGAAATGGCAAAAAGGACACCAACTGTAAAAGACCTGGAACAATCACAGCAATAGCATATAAAAAGTTTAATATCCGCTTTCGTCACTAAAACTTCATCAGAAAACAGTGAGCATGAGCACAAAGCAGTTTAAATACATCAATCAATTAATGCTTCAATCAATCAATTACAAAAGTAATTGAAATAAAACAATAAAGTTTAAAAACAAATATACAAATATTTCACTAAATCATGTAAAAAACACAACTATGTTAACATATCAAGTAAACTTCTAATATCAAGATTTTTAGAAATAGTCAATTTACGATGCTTTAAAAAACATTTTAAATTAACTGCCTCATTTAATTAAAGCTGCTAAAGAGGTATAAGTCTTTGGATATTGAAAATCATTATTTTTTAAGATGTATTGAACTCGGTGTGGTACCTAAGGGACTACGTTTTTTCAAATGTCCCAACGGTATTAATTTAGGTCACCCGATGTTCACTTCACTCATTAATTTTTTTAATGAGGCTGGTTTACGTTTTTAAAGCTACTTATTGATAATAACATTCATAAGATGTCTTTATTAACAAAAGACATCAAGGAAGCTGAGGGTTTCATTAAGAACTGGCTCTCTGCTGAACAATTTAATTCAGTTTTTGTTTTTTTAACCAACGAACTTGAACTTCATATTAATGAAGTCACGAACAGAAAACGGTCAAAACTGGACAGAGACATAGCTGTTTATGACAATAAGACTGCTTAAAACCATTTTGTTCCAAATTTTAGTGACGAAAGCGGATATTAAACTTTTTATACGCTATTGTTTCTACATTACAGTGACCATGAAGCAGTGGCAAACCACTTTGCAATTAAGCCATGATAAAGAACAAATCGTTATCCTAGGGATAAAATTTCAAAGGGGGATATTCCAGGGTGACTCTGTGTCACCATTACTATTCTGCCTTGCCGTTAATCCATTAAGATGTTTACTCAACAGTTTAGGCCATGGCTATAATCTGGCTCCTAGAAAACAACAAAGTGTAAAGACTTCTCACCTTCTCTTTGTCAATGATTTAAAACTGTATAGCTCATCAGATGAGGAACTGAAAGCACAACTGCAAGTTGTTAAAACTTTTCCAGATGATATAAGAATGTCATTTGATCTTGATAAATGTGCAAAAGCAACCTTTAAAGCAGGAAAACTGCAACATCAGGAAAACATCAGTTTGGGACAGCAATGTGATATAAAATAACTTGAGCAAGAAGGAATGTATAAATATTTGGGAATTGATGAAGGATAAACAATAAACATGAATAAATGTGAATAAAAGTTAGTAAGGAATACTTCAGAAGACTTAAATTAATCCTGAAAACAGCAGTGACATCTAGGAACAAAATCCAAGCTATAAACCAATTTGCTCTTCCTGTCCTAAATTACAGTTTTGGAGTAATTGACTAGCCTCAAAATTAGTTGAATAGTTTAGATAGGAAAACAAAAAGGATGCTTCATGCTCACCAAATGATTTATAAAAATCAGTGCATACCAAGATTATATATTCCCTGTTCCAAAGGAGGGATGGGCCTCCTTGAAATTGATTATATGTATAGATCTGCAATTGTGGGACTCCATACATAACTGCTGACCTCACAAGACCCACAGGTAGTGAAAGTTTGAAACATGAGGAGAATAAATCTAAGATGACTTCTCTGCTTAATCTAGCAGAAGCTTATTGGCATTAAGCAGGAATGGAAGTCAAACCAGAAGTAAACAAAAATCAGGCAGCAACTGAATGTGCCAAAAAACTAAATAAAAAATATAATGTGAAGGATCAGATGAGAAGGCAAGAAATGTGGGAAAAGCATAATATTATTGCAAGTATGGAAAACTTCTGTAAGAACCTCATGTTGATCAGGAACGAACACAGGAATGGTTAAAGAGAGGCGAATTTAAACCAAGAGATGAAAGGTTAATATTGGCGGCCCGAGATAGTGGGCTGCATACACATTTGTTTATCAAGTCCATTGAACATGTGGGAGAAACAGACAAATGTAGGTTTTGTAAAACTGATTTGGAAACAGTTGCACATCTCACTGCTTGTTGAAACATACTAATGTCAGAAGAACTGTATACTGAAAGGCATAATAATGTGGCGAGACTGTTGCACTGGGGATTGTGCAAACCTTATGGCACTGAAGTAGCCGAAAAACTCTGGAAACATGAGCCACAAAACATTATAGAAAATTAAGGCGTCTACATCACTTGAGGTCATACATCACCAACAGTTCAAAAGATAGATGTTAGAAAACCAGATATAGTGGTCCAAGAAAAGAAGACAAGAGTAGCATTGATCATTGAAATTGCCACACCTAGTGACTACTGTGTCTTGCATATAGAGAGCCACAAAGTCATAAAATATCAGTATCTGCAGGCAGAAACAAGAGTGATGTGGAAGAAAAAATACCCAGACAGTTCCAATGGACCAATGGGTCTTATAAAAATTTACAGTCGTATTTAGATATGTTACCAATACATGTAACTCCATATGAGCTGCAGAAGGATTCATTACTGGGCATATTGCAGGTGCTGCGAAGAGCACTACTGGCTGATATCAAACATTGAAACAATAGTAATTTCATTAACTTTAAACATACTTTGACTTAGGAATGGGATCCATTCCTGCCATGGTATTAGAAACCCAAAAGACATGGAGAAATAAAAAAAAAACAGATATAGATAGAAATGCACACTCACCCACATGTGCACGAGCACACACACACACACACACACACACACACACACACACACACACACACACACACACACACACACACACAGGATTGTATAGCTTTCTAGCAAATCAGCTGTCTGCAGTAAGTCCTTAGCTGGAGGCCTCATCCCAGGCTAAAATTCCATCAATGTCCTGCAGGTATTTCCAAAACATACACTCCTCAAATACAGACATAGATGGGATGTCAGACCTCTTTTTTCTGGGTCCTTCAGTTAAGCCCTTTCATACCCATTTGTAAAGCCTCTGAATGAGGTTGTGGGTTCTAGGCTTACTCTTTACAGGTTAACTCCTTTTACAGAGCAGTTTGTGGTAATTAGTGACTCATTATTTGTAAGACTGTCCCATGCACAGGTCAGTTTTAAATGCCCTGCACACATTTTCTATACCCAACATGTTACAGCTCATTTTGAGTGCATTCTGCTCAACATATGAACACTATGCATGAACTTAAGTGTTTTTACTCTGCTATCAAATAATACTTCTGCACAGATTGTAACATTCCTCTGTAGCCATGTCTAAGTTTTATAGGAGTTTCTGGTGATGCTTTGAAATGGTCTGTCGTCTTGGTCCGCTGTAATGCTCATAAAAGCAATCATGGAATTTCCGTTAATACTAGGGTGATCATCTCTTTTTCTGTCTATACATAACCAATTAATGTCTCTGTCAAAGCTCTGAATTTAGAGACTACATATCTATCGTCTTGTAACAACACTGAACTTGGCTTTGTTTATAAGCATCTATTTGGAATGTTGCACGCAATGGGACACTATAGCACTTGCGAGTTGTTGCTGCAATTACTGAAAGTTTAAGCAACTCAAATGTCTTTGCCTCTTCTGCTGAATGACACCATACTGTGACATAGACCCAATAGCTCCTTTAGTGGTACTGTAACATGTGAGCAGTGAGGAGTAAATTCATGTGGATTCCATGCCATGCCCCAAAAGTTCAAAAGGCCTATTTCATATTAGGTTTTTGTAATTTTACAAAAGATTTTGACATCATTAGTGTATGGCTAGAGACCATTTTCAATCAAGACATGACTCATATATTTCAGAGAAATCACACAATGTTAGCATTTTGCTCTGAAGAGTGGGACCACAATCTGTTAAGTATCATTATCAAACACAAGTTATATTCTTGCTTTACTGCACACTAGACTAGTATGTCATCAGCTATATTGTGGACATTATGTATTCAACACTTTCAGGAGGCTCCCCTGCAGTTTCAAAGGCTCTGGTGTAATATAGTTGTCAAAATTTGGTGAACCACAGTGAAAATGACTGGTGGCTCACCGGAGTGTAAAAGTAAAATAAAAATGGTAAAAGCAAGGAGTCTATATTGGGAAAGCGAAAAGACGTTTACGCGAATACATAAATGTCAAACCGTATAGCGCGAAGTGGACTTAGAGCGAAAGTCGAAAACCGTGAAAATGGAAATATCGAATTTCCATGGTTGGCCCGTCTGTGGATTAGCTGCATATGGTAAGTGTTGGATAGTTGCAGAGTTTAGGATAGGGTGTGGGTTAAGGTAAGTGCTTAGATAAGTAATGTATGTTAGATTTAGTGTAGGGTTAGAGGTAGGGTTTTGTTAAATGTATGCATGTAGGTTATTTATTTTGTTTGTGTATATTTTCGTAGGGGAAGTGTGTGGTAGTTACGGACCTTAGAGTTAGTGAGGGGTTAAGGATAGTGCATAGATAGTTTTGTATGTGGGGTTTAGTAGTGTTGGAGGTAGGGTTTTGTTAAATGTATGTATGTGGATTATTTGTTTTGTTTGGATGTATGTCTGTAGGGGACGTGTGCAGTAGTTACGGACCTTAGGGTTAGGGAGGGGTTAAGGATAGTGAATACTTAGTTGTGTATGTGGGGTTTAGTGTAATGTTAGAAGTAGGGTTTTGTACTTTACTTTAGGTTAGAAGTAGGGTTTGGTTAGTGTATGTATGTGATTTATTTATTTTATTTGGGTAGGTGGTATATAGCTAATGGTGGGGTTGGCCGACTATGACAGTTCGATTTTTTTTTTCGCTGTTTAGTGCACTTGGGATTTTCACGGTTCACAGTATAGGGGTCGATGTTTTGGTATTCGCGCATAGGGTTTTTCATTTTCGTAATATAGACCCAAAACAAGGTTCATGACTGTATAATGCCAAAACAAAGATCATTTAATTCAAACGTTTTTTAAATGCAAAAAAAAAAAAAATGAGACAAATGTCAAAGTAAGAAAACAAATGACTTCAAATGCTTTCCTGTTGACCTGCTGTTGACCATTCTTCTAAGTCAGCTGAAACACCTAGAAGAAAGTGAAAGAATTCAGGGCAAGTCTGAAAAGCATGAATGTGAAAAAGCATTAGTTCAAGTTATAAAGCAAAATTAAATGTAAAAATCAGTCAGTCAGTCAATCAATCTATGAATCACAACGACTGTGTATCAATATTTACCCAGTAGTTATCATGTAGAAAACAACTACAGGTACCTAGGTGATATCTATCTATATCAATATCTATATCTATATCTACATCTATATCTATATCTATATCTATATCTATATCTATATCTATATCTATATCTATATCTATATCTGTAGCTATAGCTATAGCTATATCTATATATGCATGTCTATATATATCTATATCCATATATCTATATGTGTGTATATATATATATATATATATATATATATATATATATATATATATATATATATATATATATATATATATATATATATACATATATATAAATGTATCTACTTCAGAACACGAATGTTTCACTTACCCGACTCCCACTTCCCTGAGACGAAAGGACCAACAACTGCACAACACCGACATCCAAAACTCTGACTTTTTACGCAAGGTAAGTAACTGCTTGGCCATCCCAAATAAAACTACAAAATGAAACAAAACTAAACCCACCCCCTATGTGGGGGGCTTCACCCCCCCACACCCCCTAACTAAATATACCAAATCCGAGATCGCACTACCGCAGGGTTAAGGTGCAAAGTTCAACAGGATGGCCAAGTGGTTACTTACCTTTCATGAAAAGTTGGTGTTTCGGATGTCAGTCTTGTGGAGTTGTCAGTCCTTTCGTCTGGGAAATTTCAGTGTTGGGTAAGTGAAACTTCGGTCTACTGAAGTAGACCCATACAAATGCATAGATTTAGACATATACATACCTACATACACAGGGGTATATTTATGAAGCCTGAATGCACAGAAGCATTACTCTGTTTTAGTGTAGGAATAAGTGAATACACAAATTATTGTGTAGTTAGTTACTTGTGTAGAGGAAAAATGTTGATCAAGATTGAAAGCAGATCTTTAATTATGTTTTCAGCATTTTGTTTGCCTGCCTTGGTGAGGTAATGCTATTGTAGTTATTTTTTTGGAATTCACTGCTGTTGTTCCAGTTTAAAAGTTTACAATGGCAGTGATTCATTTATTAGCAGAATTTCACCATTTTTTGATATGGTACATCTGTGTGGTTGGTGCATAACAGCCTGGGGAGTGTGGAGGATTTTAGTCCTTGCAAAAATATTGTTATATGAATTTTTTTTACATGTAGGGTTTTTTATTTGTTTTCGTTTTTTTGTGGGTCACAATTTAATACAGATGGTGATGTGTATATTGAGGCTTTTGTGTTTGCCATTTTGATGTTCATTTTTTATGAGACCTTAGTTGATATACTTATATACATATAAATAGTGAGATAAAAGCATTGAGATATAACTATATTCTGAAGGATTAAAGCAGGTGAGACTTCAGTTTTTTAAAATCATGCAGTTTATTAAGTACAAACGATCTGAAATACAGTTTCTTCCAAGATAATATAAGACCAGTTCTTATACGGAAGCAGATGCACCTGGAGGCGTCACTCAGATGTAATGAGTTAAAATGTCATGGGATTTTAACAGTTTACAGTAAGTAGCTTAACATCAGAATCAGGGTACTGGGAAGCATTATATGATGGTAGGGCTCTTCTGTAATTCTCTGTTAAATCAAACTCCAGCTTCTTCTGTCATATATCTCCTAGATCTGCTGCCCTGGCCACCAAGTTCCCAGAGTTCCCATGTGCAAAGGGATTAAAAGAATACTTTGTTACACCAGGAGATGTTTTGGCAATTAAAACTGGATGCGACTCCTCCTCCTGGAATCAACGATGTGATTTCAATTACTAGTGAGTTGAAAAGAAGGTTTAATAAGTTTTAATTTTGATATGGTATTTTTGTTAATGTTAGACAGTTTTAATATTTGTTATTTTTTTATGCTGAGTAGCCCTTTAACTATTTTGCTGGGTTTGAGCTGTAAGTTTTTAGTGACTGGTTTATTATGGAGGTGTGTACTCATGTTCTGCCTATTTTAATTGTGGAATGTATTTGTTTTTATGTTCTGATGATGTCTGTAAGATTGTAAGATGAAAGTGCTAAACCATCCCCCAGATTTACTATTCTACCATGCAGGACTAGCTTAGTCCTGCATGGAAGAGGCCGTTTAGGAACTGGACGGCAGCGTGCCATGCATATTAATGAAGGCACGCTGCCTGAGCTCCTAATCTTACATGGAGCATGTAAGAGTGCAGAGGGCGTGTCTGAGAGCAGAGCTCTCAGAATATACATGCCCCTGCAATGAAGAACAGCAGACAAGTCCTAAAAGAATGAGCAAGACTGCTCATAGGTGTACACATACCCCCAGCAACATCCCCCCACGTATACAAGAGCAATAATTAAAATAAACACTATAAAGATATATTTTTTTATGAAACAGATTAAATTTAACCGTAGGTGCGCAGGTATGCCCATTGCTTAGCTACGGTTAATGCAGCTTAAATGGCAGCAAGATATATGTAAATGAAGCAGTATAGCAATAGTGTAGTGGGCAGAGCATTCGCCTTACTAGCAGCCATTCCCGGTTAGAGTCCCAGTGCAGCACATTCCATTTTCCATGTCAAATCACTTATGACCAATATTTTTAGTTGCATAACCTATGAAATCCAGGGCTGTTGGACATGCTACACTTAAAGAAATCCCAATCCCTTAGAGCCTCACGCTCCAGGGATCTAAACCTTGTCATCACAATAAACAAGACATGTTGGAGGGATAGGTTCCTGACCCAGAGACTCCACAGACTCTGGAATAGACTGCCCATACATGTCAAGCAGACCGCCTTTTTGGCCCTCTTCAAAAGGAACCTTGATGATTGGATGGGAGAAAGGAAATTCACCCCGGGGATCACGTCAGTCGCCTTGCTAAACAGGGGTCCAGGGAAGTAAATAGTGTGGGAAGAAATAGCCAGGGAATTGTTATGGCTAGGCTTGTATAGGCCCAAGGGCCGATAGCCTAGTACCAACCTATGAACCTATGAACCTATAAATAACATATATTTGTGAACTGGAGTACTGCATTAAATGCAAATGTGAGATGTCAGTGTCATAATGTTACAATGTTCACAGATAATCACATGTGCCCCATACAGTATATGTACACAGGAATCAGTGATACAAATGTAAGGTAAAATGTGTAATGAACGATAACTCCATACAGCTACCAAATCCCCCACCTTCCCAAGAACCATTAGACATTACCGTCTAAATGAGTGCAGTGGTAAGCAGGAGTAAGCACTAGAAAGCAAGTGTAAGCATAATTAAGCAGTAGTAAGCAGGAGTAAGCATATATAAGCACTAGTTAGCAGGTTTAAGCCCGTTTGCATGGGGGTAAGCAATGTGCACATAGGTTAAGCAATATTGAAGCTAACTCTCTGTAGGCATATGCAACCGGAGGTTAGCAATGCTTACCTTCATGCAGACCCATGCAAATCCACTTACAAGTGTTAAAGTGCCTTAATCACTCTGTATGCAACAACTGGTATTCTGGCCAGAAACAAAACAAGCAGCCTCTGCAGGTCTTGAAACCAGGACCCCATACACTACTGTCACAGTAGTTAACCACTAAGCCATCACAGCAGTACATAAAATTGAGGTATCACCAAACAAATCCTCACTATAGTAATATCAAACTGAACATGTGAAAGGAATCTATATACAGTCTTATGTTCTATAACCTACTACATAACATAAATATGTGAACTGGAGTACTGCAGTAAGCCCAGATGTGAGGTGTAATTATAATAAAGTGTTGAAGTCCTCTAATAATCACAAGGACCCCATACAGTGTACGTACACATGAATCATGGATACCAGACATATATATATAACATGCAATGAATAATAAATCAATGCCAAAAAGCAAATATAATCCAAATTAATTATTAAGCAATGCTAAGCATTGCACAGGCCAGCTTAGTAGGTGTAAGCAATGTGTAGGCCAGCTAACTCAAGTTGCCCATTGGTATACCCTTTTAAACAATGCCAACCTTAGGTAAGCAAGTTTGCCCATAGCTCAGCCTTTTCAAAACCATTCAATCACAGCAAAGTGCAGGGAATCGGCCCTATTTAAACCCTGCAAGTGGGAATGCCGCTCATAACTGGTTGTAGCTTCCCCTTGCAGGCACCATGTCTGGAATGGGAGAGGGAGTGCACTTTCAGGTGCAGCACTGGGGCATCCAGGAATCCAGAGTTATGGCAGGACTCCTTGTCAAAAACCATGAGCTGAGACTGCTGCAGGGCCAGTACCAGGGTTCCCAATATAAAGTGGAAGCCTGGGACCATCTCGCCCATGACCTCACCAGTGCAACTGGCATACCCCAAACTGGTGAGCAGGTCAGGCATCACTATGCTGACCTGAAGTGGCAAAAGGGGGATCTCTAGGGTCAGTGGATCCAATAGGCTAGGACGAAAGGGGAGGCCCCAGCAGTGTGTAAGTATCACTCCACTACCTGTTTAATAATTGCCAGTGCATGTATATTATGGATAGGTATGGCTAAATATTCCTCTTATGTCCTTCACAGCAGCAATGAGTGGGCTGTGAACCAGGAGGCCCATGGATGTCGCTTGGAGAGGTTGTGACGCGAGGCAAGTTAGTAATACTCTTGCACGTACTGTCATAGGAAATAAATCTAACAGTATTAGTATGTTAATTGCTTGTATAAAACCTGTATTGTGTAAGGCATACACCAGACAATATGGCAGGAAGAGTTTCATATAGGTTGTATGCAAATAAAAGCATAATAGCCTGACAATGAAGGTCTAACTGCTGTACTGCATGTGTTTACTCTGGTATCATATGGTAATAGAATTGCAATCACTTAATAGTACTGTTGCATTAAGCACTGTTAACCACACTGTGCAGCATAAACAAAAAATGTCTAGGAATGTCTGCATATGAAGTCAGGTAGTACAACTGAGAGAGACATAAAAAGAAAACAGTGAAAAGACAGACAACAAAAGCCAAATCGTACATGCAACTGAGATGTGAA